>NC_133398.1:110843064-111196882 GCF_047511655.1 Castor canadensis | reverse complement strand
GTCCTTTTATGAAAATCCTTACTTAGCTAAATGTATCATTTCTGTTGTAGGCAATCTCTGAGCACTCTGAAATTCTTTCTCCTTTTGACATCATAAAATTTTTCATACATCAACGTTCTTTTGGGAATCTTCATGTAGGGATTCTTTAGCAGCCAAGAAAAACCACTCCAACAATTTAACATTCCAATGTAATATATTATTCATCACTCTTTTTATACCTCTATGGCGTTCAGACTTATTTGTGAACAATTAAAATATATAGGGCACACATAAATTTTGATATACTTTTCAGTCATGTTTATGCTCATTTGTGTGTGTAATTTGAATATGCATCTTCTTAAAGATTATCTGTATTGGCAATCTATCTTTAATGGTTACTACATCACCATTCACACACATATTTCTCCATGCAAATTACTAATTATTTAACAAATTTTATAACTTAATATCTGAAGGCACTTTTTTTCATTTTGCCTGTACTTTTCTGTCACAGCTTAGATGTAAATTGAGGTTATATCAAAGCCTGCAAAATGTCCTCAAATTTACAGATTTCCTTATGAGTTCTCCAATTTCCTGAAATATTACTATTTGTTGGTTATTTTCATGTTAGCAAGCGTGGCTATGAGTGCTGAAATTTTATTTTCTCTATTTATGTTTTGCTACAAGATGTTGATTGGATTTTAGTGACCTCATTTTCTTGTGGATAAATGAGTATATTACACCTAATTATGGCATATTTCTTAATAATCATTCAGATGTGTGACACTGAGGTTTTTGTGTATGCATTCTAATATGTGTCACTTCCTTTCTAAAATCTAGTCCATATAGTCAATTTTACCCAGTTCCTGATAATTACATTCTTACTTTTATGTCTTCTTTGAAATGAGTCCTTCTTACTATAGTCATGTTATCTCAAATTCTCTGGATATGTCTTGAGTGTTCATTAACTATATTTTTCTATGAATTTCTGTTTTATTAACTTATTTTATATCAACATATATTCTTTACTAATAGTGTGAAAGTCCATATTTAAAAGCAAAATGCTGTTTTATTTCTTAATGTATTCTTATAAGAGTAAAATATTCTTTTAAATGTTAATGTTTAAGAAAGTAAAACTATTTAATAACAACTTCCTTTTGCCTACAAATTCCACTAACTGTTCATGTTACTTTTTCTTGAAAGTTTATATAATACTGTAACTTTTGATTTTATGAGGGTACCTATGAGTTCTGTTAATAAAAATTGACCTATTTATTTCTGGCAATCTTTTATATTTTTCTGGTAGTAGTAAGGTATGGAGATGTCTTATTATCTAATGGTTATTTATTATGAACTCTATTTGGAAGAGAGGCTTTTTTTAAATCTGAAAAACCGCAAAAAATAAACTACATGCCAATGTCTGTTCATTTCAGATCATTTGAAGAGACTACTATATTCAGAATTCTAAGTTTCTAAAAAGGAAAGGGTAACAGCTTGATTTTAGCTTGCCAATTCTTATGAAGGCAACTTAGGACTTTTATGAAACTGGCAACTTAATTCAAATTGGAAAATTTAACTTAAGTTTGTGCTTTTGGAAGTTAGCCACTAGACTATATGTAAAGGTAAACTCTGGAAGTTTATATTTTCTGGAGTCCAGGATAAATTAAAAATTCTGTGGCAACATTAAAAGTGAAAAAATACATATTGTACATATCAAACATCGAGTGACTAGTACATGTTAAGTGTATTAAATATGGATAAGATAAATTACTGGATTATTTTCAAGTAGCTGCTGAATGCAGTGGTTATACACATCACCTGGAAAGTATAGAACTTTGAGGATACTTCAGTTATTACAAAGATAGAGACAATCAAGGTGGCCAAAGTGTCTTATGCCAATATGGCCAGTACTTCTAAATTTTATACAAAGGTAATTATAAAACGACAAGGAAACTCCATCTCAAAATAGTTCCCAACAGGAAATATATTAATATAAAACACAGAAGAAAATTATTTTCAACATACTTGCAGTTAAACTCAGGACCTTATACTTCCTCAGTAGGTGCCCTTGAGTCACCCTTCCCGCCACTTTTTGCTGCTTATTTTTGATATAAGGTCTTGTTTGTATGTCAGGGCTGGCCTGGACAATGATAGTATTTATGCTTACCAGTGTTGCTTGGTAACATGCACACACCACCACACCCAGCCAGTGGTTGTGATGGCATCTTGCACCTTTTTGTCTGTACTGATCTGTAACCATGATCCTCCTAATCTGCAATCTGACTGCCTGAATAACAAGAATTATAAATTTAAGGGACTGTACCTATCTCTGAAGATTATATTATTAAATTTAAAAAAGATATCTTTAAGTCTATGTAAGATTAAATTTAAAAAAAGACCATTCCATTTTTAAGGAAAAAAGCAAACAGTGAAATCATAGAAATTAATCAGTACCACAACTTATGCAATTAAATTACAAAATAAAAAGTCACAAATTACAAAGAGTAAAATTTAATTTTCAGGATAAAGGCTAAATTTAACATCAGAGCCAATCTAGGACACAAAAAATTCCCTAAAAGTGTTCCTAACCCAACTTAACAAAGCTTGCTTTCAACTCTGTGTACATAAATTGACAGAAAAATATAACATATATATGAAAGTTTAGATCTCAGTAGGATTCCAAACAAAGTGGGACACATTTCCACATACCAGGGTGAGTCAAGATGGGGATATAAGGCATTTTCATGTAGGTAGGTGAATTTATCAAAAAAGTAACTACAATATTGCAGTATAAAATACTATGATATGAAACTAGCAAGAAATTAACTTGAAAGAAAACTAAATGATAACAAGCCATATTAACATTGACAGGGCAAATTAAACCATTACCAGTAAATTCTTCAAAAGATGGAAGGAATTTAAAATTTCATAACAAAAATCTCACTGTCATAAGTGTGCATATTTATTAATAAAGGAAACTATTACTTACATATAATATATTCACATTTTCACGTTCAAAGAATCTGGGTAAAATCAAATCACCATCTCCCAAAACAAAAATTAAATGAATAGCAGTAATGATGCCGTAATCTGGCTTGTAATCACAGTACAGAGGAAGGTATGAGTGTATGCAAAGGGGAATCTCAAGGGAAGTAGAGTATGTGATCCAAGCCTCATTATGTACATGACCTACCACATTAAATTTTACCCCAAGTGCTGATATAAATGTAAAGATAAATTCAAAGTTGAATTCATTCTTCTCAGATATTGTTTTACATTATTATGTGACGAAATAGGGAAAATCATTAATTTCAATGGACTATGCATAAAAGTGGTGAAAATATTCATTACAAACTGATTCTAAATCCACCCAAATACCAGACAACCAAATTTAATAATAATCCTATGGAACAGTATAATCATAAAAGGTTGAATATATCTAAACATGATATATGCTCTTGGCATAGTCATTGCAAAGGACGTAGAAAAGGAATAAATGTGTAATTAAACACAGAGTGTTTTCATGTTATTTTCATTCATATACAATATACTTCAAACATATTCACCCCATAGCAAGTCTTCCTTTTCATCTCCCAATGTTCTTCACAAAAACCATTACTGTTTTGCCATATTATTATTATTGTTAATTATTATCATGTTAGGTCTAGATTCTACTTATAAATAAAATATGCAATAATTGTCTTTTTGAACTTTTGGTATCTCGACCAATAAATGATTTTCAATTCCATCCATATGCCTCAATTTTCCTATCCATTCATTGGTTTTTGTTAAATCTAGATACACTGAATATGTCGGTTACTGCGACTGTTGTTACTAATAACATGAATGTGGTGTTAACTATTGAATATTGACTTGCACTACTGCATATGCATACAAAAGTTTGATATAGCAGGGTCACATGGTTCGACTTTTACTTTTCTTGAGGAAACTCTGTAAAGAGTTCTTTACAAAAAAGAAAGTGGCTGCATTAAATTCCATTCCTAACACTGTTTAAGAATTCTTTATTGCCCTTCTTGCTTACCATCAGTAGTTGTTATACATTTGCTTTATAGCCATTTGGATTGTGATAAGACAGAATTTCAGTGACATTTTCATTTGCATTTTCTCAATGGCTAAGCATATTGAGTGCCTGCAGGGATATGTTCACCATCTGTGCTTCTTTTCAGAATAGTCTGTTCAATAGATTTGTCCATTTATTAATTGGATTATTTGCTCTTTTTCATTTTATGAGATCTCTATATTATGTGTATTAATCCTTTGATGAAATTTTGTAAAAGTTTTCCCTCATTCTGTGTATATTTTCTTCCTTCTGGTCAGTCTTTTCTTTGATATGTACATATATTTTTATTGGATGCACTCCCATTTGTGAAATTCCTCAGTCTGTTGGACTTGTACTCAAAAAGTTGTTTTCAATGTCAGTCAATTGAAGTATTTTCCCTATGCTTTCTTCATGTAGTTTCAAAATGTTAGGCCATACATTAAAATTTTTGATCCACTTTGAATTGCTGTTTATACAGAATGTGGAGATAGGGTTCTAGTTTTAGTCTTCAATATGTGATATTTAATTTTCCCAGCACCATTTGTTGAAGAGTCTGTCTTGCTCCCATATATGTTTTTGGAACTTTTGTTCAAAAACAAAGGTTCATATCAGATGAGTGTAACAGTTTGGGTTAATTTCAGAGTCTTCAATTCCATTTGCCTACATGTCTATTTTGGTTCCAGTATCTTATTATTTTTGTTATGATCCCATATAAATTTTAGTACTTGTTTTTCTGTATCTGTGAAAATGACTTTGGAGTAATTGAGCATGACAAGAAAAGGAAAAAAAGAATAGAAAATGACAGTAAAAATTTAATGAAAATCTCAATGAACATTTAGATTGCCTTTCATAGTTTAGTCATTATCAAAATATTAATTCTAAACATGCATGAACACTGGAAGATTTTCAAAACTCTGTCTTCCTCAGTTTTTTCTTCAATATTTCATAGATTTCACTTCATTACTTAAATTTATTTTTACTTAATTTTTTTGTAGTACTGGTGTTTGATCATAGAGCTTCACACTTGGTAGGCAAGTGCTCTAGAAATTGAGCCAAAACTTTTCCCTTGTGTTGAAAATGTTCAGTTACTAACTTAGTACTTTCTAAAAAGGTTTTTAAATCTAAAATTATTGGGGGATATTTTAAGTACTTTTGAGAATAAGATCATCTCAAATAGTGGCAATTTGGCTTCATATTTTATTGTATGTATTCTGTTATTTATTTATTGAGCCTTGTTGCTCTGTATAGGATTTCAAGCAGTATGCTGAATAATATTGGGGACAGCATACACCCTTGTGTTTTTATGACTTTAGAGGAAATGATTTCATATTTTTTTCCATTTAGACCAATTTTGACTTTACTCTTGTTATAGTTTTTATTCATTATTCTGAGTTATATTCCTTCAATTCCAAGTTTCCTCTGGGACATTATGATGAAGAGATATTGGAATATTTCAGACCTTTTCTTCTGCATCCAGTAAGAAAATCATTTGATATTTGTACTTCATTGTGTTTATGTGCTGTATTATATTTATTGATTTGTGTAGGTTGGACTATTCTCAGACATTCAGGATAAAAACCATAATTTTTCTAATATATTATTGAATTTGGTTTGCAAATATTTTACCCCAAAATTTGTGCCTTTATTCATCAAAGAAATTGGGCTCTAATTTTTTGTTTATGCTATGTCATTATCAGGTTTTGTGTAAGTGTAATGCAGAACTCATGGACTGATTTTGGTAGAGTTCCTTCTCTTTCTATTTTATGGAATAGTTCTAGGACCAGTGGTGGTAGTTCTTCCTTAAAAGTCTCAGAGAAATCTGAAGTAATGCATCCATTTCTTTGTTGGAACACTCCTCATTACTATTTCAATCTGATTCACTGTTAGAAACCTGTTTTGGTGGTTAATATCATAGGTCAATTTATGTATCAAATATACCTGTAGAAATTTGTACATTTTATGGTGTAGTTGACTACAAATTACCAATGTATTCCCATATTTTCGATGAAACATCATTGTTACTTTTAATATTTCCTTTTTTAATGTCTGATTTCATTACTTTGGGTCTTCTCCTTCATTTAATTCATTTTGCTACGTGTTTTATCAAAATTTTTATATTTTCAAAGAAAGTACTTTTTGTTTCACTGATTCTTTGCATTTTTTGATATTGTTAGTCTCCAGTTCATTAATGTCTGTCCTGATCTCCTTATTATTTTCCTCCCATATGCTGTTTATGGATTTGATTTGCTTTTGTGATATTAGGAATTTGAGTTGCATCATTAGGGTATTAGTTAGTGATCACTCAGATATTTTAATGTACGTCTAGCTACAAAGTTTCTTAGTATTGTTTTTGTGGCACAATGAATCTGTTAAGCTGTTATAATTTTCATTTGTTTCTGGAAAATTTTGTTCTTTCCCCTTACTTCTTTGCTGATCCACTGATCATTCAGCAGTCATTTCCCATCTATATAGTGTTTGATGTTTTCTGTAGCTTCTTTTACTGTTGATTTCTACTTTGAATAAGTTATGATCTTTGAAAATACACCGTTATTTCAATTTTCTTCTGTATCCTATATTGTAATGTATTTTAGAAAAAGTTCCAGGGGGCGTTGAGAAAGATGTATATTCAGTATTTTTCAAGAATAATATGTACCGGTCTGTTGATGGAATTACTTACTTCCAAATTTTCTCCGTTAATTTTTTGTCTGGACGAACTATCCATTGTCAAGTGTGGTATTTTGAAAATGGTAGTTACTGGCACAGGCAAACAGTAGATGCCTAAAGGTTTTTGCCATTGTAACATCATAATCATCCCCAAAATTCTATGTTGTTCTGATAAATTTCATGTGCAGTGTATAATAGCCATTTGAAACCATTTCAGTGATTTATTGTTTCATTTTAATTTATTTTGTGTTACATTTTCTAGAATTACTTAACATTTTGAGTTGATCCTGGACTCAAATATTTTCAAAGCATAAATCTGGATGTAGATGCAGCCTTTCTTCATGATTATTATATGTGAAGCGGAATTTATAAATATCAAACCTCAGTTATATTTTCTTTCCTTTGGAATTGATTTAGTAATTTGTTTTATAATTGTCATGCACACTTCTCTTAACACATTATTTCTATATGCAAACTACATTTTTACAACTTTTGTTGCAGAATAATATAAAGGTGAATATTTAAAATGATTTTGCCTTTGAATTCATTTTTAAATGAATTTAGCATTTGTGTATTTAATTTGCTAGGACCCCCTCATCCTCTCAAACCTGAACTTCATATGGGTTTATTTAGGGGTTTTCTGAGTTTCTAAGACATAACTATATCTAGGTCACCCTCACTTCTACTGTGATTTAAAGTCAGATTATAACAAAATGAAAATTCACTTCTACACTCAATTTATGACTTTAGAGATGGTGATTGGTTTTTAACAAGATAATTTTATGGCAAAAATTTTAGCATTTTATATCTATGATTACATGTATTTCTTCACTGTTTTTTCAGGCACAGGACTTTGAGTTTTTTAATTTATTCATTTAAGAATTTTCTTTGTCTTGTAGATGTTGTGATAATGATCCCTATACCTTTGTCACAGACAAGTGCTTTTCATTATGTTTTCTGTGCAAGTAGTCATTTTTTAACATTCTAATACCAAAGTAATTTCTACTGTACTATCTGAGTGATTTTTCCATGTTTTTTCTATGAATTTCTATGTACTTCTATGAACAAGGTTTAATACCATTTCCTTTCCCACCCTGATACATAGGATTGTGGATTCATTTTTTCTGCATTTTCATCACAATGTAAGTTACACCGATAATCTTTTATATAAAGAGGGCTGAAAATCAATTTAGTTTAATCTGATTTCATATCACTCAGGAAAATATTTTGTTCTTCTCCAGATTGGTACTAAATATAATTATTTTCCCTTTTCTATAAAAGTTACAATAAATACTCTGTTGTTAGTTTCATCTTTATTCTTTGATCTTTTCTTGTTTTTTTCTGATATTGAGTTACATAACTGGTGTGAGTGCTTTACTTTATTTCCATTAAAATGCAATATTCTTTTTTAAAATTTTATCTCACATATACCCATATCTATTTGCCATTTCAAAATTTAATTGACCTTTCTGTTTAATCTAACTATGGGCTTTAAAAACATTGAATTGTATTCAGAGGCATTTCCTTTTAAATGTGCTTATTCTACTGTAAATCTTTACTTTTATTTGATAATCATGGTGCAGGTAACAAAATATGGATATGTTTTTGTTTCCTTTACATTGAAATATACAATAGGCCCTATTTAAGTAGCGTCATCATTGTTTGTGATTTTTTGGTTTATATTGCAATATTCCCTCATTCATGTGATTCAAATTGTTTTTATATTATTTCCATGAAAATGCAATGGCATTTTTTTATGTTTTATGTCTTCTATACTTATTGTATATAAGTGAAAGTTGACTAATTTTAATCTCATCTTGCAACCTCTCAAGAAAATATTGTTTTTCTTTTACTGGGTTTGTAAAGGTTTTAAATTTTTCCTTTCTTATTATAGGCAAAATACAGTCTATTTTGTTTGTGGCATCTTTTTTGTTTTGCTTATTTCTTTGTTTTTATTTAAACCTAAATTAAATTATATGACTGATTTTTATTTTATGTCTCTGAAATGCAGAGAACAATTTTATATTTTATCTCACTTTTATATTTAATATTACTATTCTATTTGCCCATTTCAAAACAATTATTTTCCTCTCTGTTGATTATTATATATATGTTTTCTAAGTACTTAAATATATTTTGAGGAATCAGTTTGAATTCATATCTTCCTTTATGCAAATTTTACTTATTTTGTCCATTCTCTGCATGGTTAACTTGAGGCAATATTAATTATATTCATCATTGTATAGATGGAAATTTTCTAAGAATTCTGTGTTGTGATAACCTTCATTTATTCAGTTTTTAGTTTGCAGGTGAAACCACTCTACTAATTTACCTTTTCTGCATAGTGCATACTGTGTCATTGTTTTTCTAGGACCTTAAGATGGCTTAAGGTGATACAGGTTTCTTAAAATTCCCAGGGATTACATCTGAACATAGGTGTGGACTTTGTTCAGAATTACCCAGGTATATGAAGGGTAACTTGTAAACATTTGTCTTCTGATATTTTTTTGTCTGTGGAATTGATAGAGTGATGTTTTAGTTTTCAGTGCTTTAATGTACATGTCAAAATACATTTTTTCAACACCAAATTACTGTTTTCTTAATTCTTTTATCACATTATAATTTATTGTTTTCTATTACAATGCATGTTTCATTGATTTTTCTGTGTACATCTATGAACATTACAGTGATTATTTAATGTATAAAGACTGGCTCTCAATAGGAAAAGGGGAACAGGAACTAGACAAAAGGTTAGATCAAAAACAATTAACCTAGAAGGTAACACCCAGGCACAAGAAATCAATGTGAGTCAATGCCCTGTATTGCTATCCTTATCTCAACCAGCAAAAACCCTTGTTCCTTTCTATTCCTATTATTGCTTATACTCTTTCTACAACAAAATTAGAAATAAGGGCAAAATAGTTTCTGCTGGGTATTGAGGGGGAGGGGGGAGAGGGAGGGGGCGAAGTGGGTGGTAAGGAAGGGGGTGGGGGCAGGGTGGAGAAATGAACCAAGCCTTGTATGCACATATGAATAATAAAAGAAAAAAAAAGACTGGCTCTTCTCAATGCACATAAAATGTCATCACCTTCTTGAGCCAATTTACTAGTGAGTTCTTTGAATTCTTCCAATTCTAACATATCCAAGTCATTTTTATGTGTACTTATAATGGAAATCAGGTCATGATAACCTGATAATTTGTCCTTTCCCCTGACTTTTGGCATTTGAAGATGCTGATTTGATATTAACTATATGATTTTTTCATGAAAATTTGAATATATTAAATCTAAGTTTTGTGGTCAGTTTTTAAAAATATATTAATACAGGGGCATGGAGTTTTTAAAAATTTATTGTACTAAATTTTTCCTTATTTCTAGAGTATAGATGGAAATGTCTGTTCCCACAATTACTAAAAATTACTTTCACTTTTGATACTTCATTTTTAAAATTAGTTTTTTCTTAGCACATCTAACCAATGTATTTTCTACCTTAATATTAAATATTCATATTATATCTATGTTTTACTATGTAATTTCTATAAACATGGTTTATAGCTAAGAATAGAGTCTTGTGGAATGTGGAAATATGATTTTCTGCCTTAATATTTTACCATATTGTGTAACATTCTTGCATATTCTACTTTTTCCTAATACTGTTTGAGTATAAAAGAATGAAGAACAATTTAATTTAGTCTGATCTTACACTGTTTTCAATGATGGATTGTTACTGGATTTAGTTTTTCCTAGCTTATAAAAATTACAATAAAGCCTATGTATGTTATACCAACTTAATTCCTAAGAAAAAGAGATGGGGAAATTGTGTGGGAGGGTATATATCATGCAAATACTGTGTACAAGTGTAAGTAAATGGAAAACTGTTGACACTATTCCAGGATTCAGGGGAAAACGGTAAAAAATGGTGTAGAGAGTGAATTCAAGTATGATATATTTCATATATTGTAAGAACTTTTGTAAACACCACAATGTACCCACACTCAGCTCAACAATAAGTAAGTAAAACTGATAGTCTAATCTACTTAAATAATAATTCAAAGATATTTTAAATAATGTATGGACCTATTTATCAACTTAATTTAACATCTTCAAATGTTTTTTCAAAAAAGAGCATTCATGTATACCTTCTCCACCCTAAAGAAAAGATGATGATTTAACATTATCCAGATGCATTTCTTCTGAAAATTTGAGCATATCCAGGTATTTGCATCATGCTTTCATACTTATTCAGAATAAATAGTAATGCAATTTTCTTTGGCATTCCTAACTTCCTCCAACTTTTCTAGAATAGAGTTGTAATGGTTTAAGTCATCATGGTACCAAAGAAAATCAAGTTGGTGCCAGATTACTTTGGCCAGGAATGACAAATCTATTTAAGTAAATATTTATGTCAAAGGAAATGCAGTTGAAAAAGAAAGTCCTTAAATACTTTGCACTGTTGAGGAAAAGTATATTGAGATTTATTATAAAGATTTGTTCAAGTAGTGTTAATTAATATGCAAAATGAAATTTAAGAACTGACTACATATTTGTTTAAGGAGATAAAAATATCACAGAGACTAGGAAAGAAAATTAAATTGCAGGGATTTATTAACTTAAAATGTGCCTTCCTTATAGGGTCTGTGTAGCATTTCTGTTGGGAAAATATATCCACAGTTGTTACCACTGATCTGATGAAATATTTGCCTTTTAACCTCATTGCTGGATTTTGGAAAGGAAGACTTTCCCACATTGGTGTCCTTGACTCACTATCCATGTTGTCTTGTGTGATCCAAACACTTGAGAAATTCAGCTTTCTCAGGAAACCTGCTGATCAGATCTTTCCAACAGATCTTCTTTTAAATCTACTGTATTTTTGGATGGTTGGCAAAGGATTTCCATCCTTTAAAAAGATAGGAAATAGTAAATTTCATACTTAAGAATTAATCCAAAAATGATCCTCCAGGTAGAATTTATACAAGATGATAAATGCCTTGGAGTCAATTATGTTTATGATTCCTGCCTCATTCTAAAATTGTTAGAGTTTGAGTCATGTAAGAAAATTCTTTGAGTTTGGCCCAACTACAGCCATGCACATTTTAAACAAGCTTCCTATTGCAGCACTGTCTGCAGTGTTCCTGCCAGCCAATCCTAAAAAGAACTGAAAGCGTTGCTTATGGGCAGTCAACATGCCTCCATCTCTAACTGCTGCACTTTTTCTTTTGAATTTTGCATTCCATGTGTAGTAAGTCTTTTCCACAGCTGTCTTTTTCAGCACTGGCTGTGCAATAGAATCATCTGAGAAGTTTTAAAACAATCCCAGTGCCTGAGACGTTCTGACTCATTGCCCTGTGGCAGGGCCCTGATATCACTATGGTATTAAACAATCCCCAGATGACTCTTATGTGGGAGACAGGTTGAGAAGCACTGGTCCGGTCCAACCCCTCTTGTAGCTTAAAAATGAATATTAGGGTACTTCCTTAAAATACCACTTACTGGGTTCAGAACCTCCCATCCATTGACATTAAATCCAGTATAATAAAAATGAGCAAAATTTCAGTGCAGAGTTATGGGATAACCAAAGTTCTATGACTTCTGGAGACTTACCTACAGAATGAAGTAAATACAGGCCCATTTAGACATCTCCCTCACAACACAGGTGACTCAAAACCAAGACTTAACATGGCAAAGTGCAGTGGCCTGGGCTACATGGGTGGTGAGGATGGCCCTCCAAAGGAGGAAACAGTTGAAGGCCTGAAAGTATAGGTATCTTTCCACTTGTGAGCCCCAGGGTCATTCTCCATTTTCCTCAAGGATTCAGAGGGGAAGCCGAATGTGCTTCTTGGGATCTGTGTCTCCAGCACAGAAAGGCCTCCAGCTCTGTTGGTTACAGCCAAAGAAGTCAGGCAACATGTGTGCTGTTGTGGACACCACTTTGGGGCAGCATCACCCCCAACAGTCCTTGCAGGGGACCTTCTCAGAGTTTCTTTCCCCATCACACAGACTGTTAGAAAAGGCTTTATACTCCCTAGAGGGGCTGGGAAGTTAATGTTGGGTTTGATCTCCTTGCCCTCATTGTCTACCTGGTATGTTCAGTGGGAAGGTGGAACACTAACGGTGGAACACTAAAGGTGGGCAAGTCAGAATGAATTAGCAGGTCAGAGTGTTTCTGATGAAAGAGGTTGTTCAGCAGAAAATAATCAGAATATGGGGCCCAGCATGCCAGACTATATGGGGTAGGCATAATTCTGTGTCATTGACAAATTGTAAGTAAAGCAATGACATAATAAAATCTTGTAAGGCCAGAAAATTGCAACATGAAAGCAGAGGATCATTTCCTTCTGTTTCAGTGTCTTTGCTGTTAGCAGAAGACTTGGAGCCCATCACGACTGGTCAGCACCTGCATCCTCCTTGTTTCTGATCCCACATGGGGCTAATATTTCATCATTAGCACTTCATGATTTTTAATACTACACTTCCTGCATTGCACCTGAAATGATGTATAGGCAAGTTCTTTAATATCCCAGAACTTTCTGCATATTCCAGTGTATCCGTAGGGACTGTCCATATCTTAGTTCATACAATGTGGTCTGTAGATACCTTGGGAACAAGTTGTGAAAAAAATGAAAGTAGGAAGCAAAGTCAGAAAGTGACTTCTTTATCCTGAGCTTCACGAGTAGACATTTTTTCAGGCACATCCTCCCATCAAACATCAGAAATGGTGCATCTTATATTGGAATTCTGAAGAATCTTGAGTTTCCACTGAGAATGCATGTAAACCACAGGATGGAATTCGCCAGAGTGGAAAAGGCTGCCAATAGCTCAGAAACTCGATATTTAGGGAGATTTTACTTCAAAATCCCTGTGATGAAATTATGCCAGAGGGTGTAGCCATCTTAGACAGTGGCACAACTCAAGAGGACTTTCTGCAATTATGAAAATATTTTATCTCCCTGCTATCCATGTGACTTAAAGTGTGGCCTTCATGACTAAGAAACTGAATTTTAGATATTATTGTATTTCAATTAACTTGAATTTAAAGAGCCACATGTGGGTAGTGGCTACCATAATGGACAGAGCAGTTATGGGGTACCCTTAAAATTCCCATTCCTCTCAAGTCCTATGTGTCCCATTCAGGTCATTTCCCTGCACTATAATTTTAGTGGGACAGATCAAAGTATTTGTACCTCTCTATTCCTGTGTTCTGGAATTATAGGCTGTTTCTGTCATAGAAACATGATAGTTTAATGTTATAATGTTTTAATTTTCTTATTTTGTTGTAGGAGGATTCAGCCAGACATTTCTTTCATCTACATTTTTAGTGTTCATCTTAAAGTGGATGAAAAATAGTGTAGCCTATTGGAAAATGTATGCTTCTGTTCTCTGTACATGGAATGGCAGGGATTATAAACAGTTCTCACTCCCAATGAATGGGAAAGGAAGTTAAGGTGGAGGTACAAGTCTGCAAGGAACTGACTAGCTTTGGGAGTGAACACTTTTAGTTGGGTTTAGCTTTCTTCACACAGGACATTCCCCTGTGAATGAAACCTCCCCACCATTGGTCACCTCTCGCCTATGCTGTCCTAGAAACTCACTCTTATTTTGCATGCTGTGACTGAAACCCTCCAAAAGTCTTGAAAAATGAGCTAATGCTTACTCTAGAATATTAATTTCATTGCTTTAGGTTTCTTTGGGCTTTGGCTGGCAACTTGGTCGGTGTGCCTCAGCTGTGCATTGTGTTTCAGTTGCTGAGATGGGGCTTAGTAAGAATTACTTAATACCTTTGGAGTCATAGGAGCCTGACTTTTTAAAAAGAGTCTTTTATCTTAGGCCCAGGATTTGCATGAAAGAGGTTGTGCTAGCTGACTTGAGCCCTACAGGTTTGAACTTGTTTCAAAACTAGTTCATTCCCATTTTCTCACTTCTGGGACATTCTGGTGCTGCCACTCATGGATTGTGGGTTTACCATGGAGCTCATCCTTGTCCCAAATTGTTTTCTGATCCATCCACCTTAGCATTGACACCACAGTCATCCAACAATTCAATATGAGACACAGTCCTTAGGAGGAAATGGTGTCCAATCCAAGAGCAAACACTTATCACCAGCTTCACCTTTTTGGCTGCCATGAATCCATCTCCTTCTAGGTCCTTTGGGATTTTCATTTGCATATCTCCCTGGAAGTTGGGTATCCCAGGTCCTTTTGGATTGCTTTAGAATAGCATTGTCCTATGGAACTTTCTGTGATGGTCAAAGTATTCTCTCTCTGCTTGGCTACATGTAAGGGACTATTAATCGCTAAAGTGGCTAGCAGGACTTGGAAGTGGATATGTGACTTCATCTAACTTAATCTAAGTAGAAATGTGAAAAGTCTGTGTGCCCATGGTGATTGTGCAGCTCTGGCCTGTACCCTAAACTGGTGACTGTATGTTTTGGAAGAGGCCCTTCTCTTCACAGCTCCATGACCTTCACCTTCATGACCAGCTCTTCCTATGAAAGAAATTGTCCTTGACTTCTAACCTGGTGTCCTTTTATTGCTAGTTCTGACTGATTTGACCTTGAACTTTTATCTTTTAAAAACTCTTTAACTCATACCTAGGTTTGTTCTGTCTTCTTTTTTCTTTTTCCCTATTCTCCAATTTTCTCTGTGAGCATATCCTCATTCCTTGTCTAACAACTACAAATATGCATTCATTTTTCTATAACTAAGTTAAATTTGTCAGAAGAGTAAAATGTTTTCCTGGACCTTAAGAATGAAATAGGGACTTGGTTTCAGAAGATTTAGTGAAATAGATAGGAATCAACAAGTGTTTATGGAGAGACCTGGCCAGTGTTTGAGGTCCCAGGAGTATAGAAGACTGGCTAAAGTCTATGTGTGCAAGTTTACAAATGGGATTATAGCAGTATGTCAGTGGATAAGCACAGGTAAAGAGTAGAGAGGGATGCTATGTTGTATGTTTAGAAAGGGTCATCAAGAAAAGCCATGGAATAAAGTTGCATTTGAGCAGAGACTTTAAATAAATCTGGGATAGAAAGGCAGATCTTTGTGGTGAGAACACTGCAGTTGGAAGGAAGTATAACTCCCTAAAGCCAAAGTAAGCTCTGGCTTCATCTCTTCCCTTCCTCTCCACTGCCCCCCCATGGCTTCTTATCTCTACTTCTTGTAAGACTTGCATTTATATACATGTATTTTATATTGGACTCCTCTGGAACAAGGCTCAGTGTGTAGCCCCACTGGTTTGTGAGACACAGTCAACACACATTCTCTCATTAACCTCCAGCCATGCACCATTTCACACATTTCAGCTCTCCAGCAGAGGGAGGGTTAGTGAATAAGGTGATTTGAGACTGAGTGTGGGATGTGTGCAAAGTTAGACATCTACAAAAACATGCATTAAATGGTTTTCTTAAGAAGTACAAACCATTGCAGTTTGACTTCCGAGTGAAAGGCATCTCTTGACATCTCAATGTCTGAGTTACTTGCCTGCTCTTATCCCTAGTACTAAATTGTATTTCAGTACCCAAGTGTGTCCATTTCTAATTATGAAAAGAGCCAATTTTGAATTCTAATTCTATGTTAGAAGAATGGACTTTAAGTCTCTGTATATGGTTCTCATATTCCATATTAAAATTTCCCCTGGAATCCATCTTGACTTTTCCACAGTACACTGACAAACAATGTTATGCTGAAGTGATATTCTTTCTTCTTATCAACTGCTATGTTTCTTCTCCAAAATTCACACTGAAACTTCATCTTCATTCTGGAAGTATGCAGGGGTGGGGATGTTTGGAAATTGATTAAGACACAAGGGTATTAGGTTCTTATGAAAGGGTTGCAGTTAGTCCAATTATAGACCCCTTTGCCCTTCTGCCTTCCACCATGTGAGGACACATTATTAGTCCTCTGATGAGGAAAGCAGCATAGCCAGATTCGAGTATGAGTGAAATAATTGGTAGATGAAATTATAGAAATTATGGAAATATAGACCACAGGAACTAATATCTCCTGGTAAGAATGAATTGACTTCTGATTTGGATGAGAGGGTTACTTACTGGAAGGTTTTGAGAGGGGAATAAATGTGGTTTTCACTTTGAAAAAAGTACATGAATATTACTACAGAGAGCACAGGATGGAGAACCAGTAATGGTAAGTGTGTGGCAATTATTGAGCTATGCTTGTATCAGTGAAGCCTGAATGTGACTTGGACAGTACAGACTCATGGTTGTTTAGTTTATACATTGTGTCATAGACAACATTATTTTGTAAATTGTTTTGCTCAAATTTTTCCCCTCCTGGCCACTGAAACCTCAGTCTGTTGGCTTCAGTGTCTCTCTGTAATACACCACTTTTTCTAAAACACTTATATGTGTTATCGCAAATTAAGATTCTTCAGGCTCATCTTGAATATTTCTAGTCTTAATTCGAGAGTCACTCATTTCTACATAGAACTCTGTTTCTTTTTATTGGAGAATAATATTGGAAATCAAGATCTAGGTGTTACATATGTTTGTACTATAGAGATATCCTTGCTTCTTGATTTTTTCAGCTGATAGAACCAAAATATGTGTATAAATATGTTTTTCAGTTATGTATATAAACACCAGAAGCATGACTGCTAGACAGTCTTGGTGAAATTGTGTAAAGCTTTATCTGCCACATTATCTTCAAAACTATCCACACAATTTTATATTCCTATGAGCAATAAATAAAAGTTCCCATTTCTCTTCCTTCTGAACATTTCTTGCAAGCACTTTTAATAATTATTCTTGGTAGAATTTTTGCACATTTCTCTATGTCTAAGTGAACTATTCTCTTTCATATTTCTATATATGTATTCTTTCTCCAATACCATCTTGACTAGCCTTTTCCTGGACTAACAATATATGTTCTGAGACTCTCTTGATGCTGGGTGACCAAAATAAGTTTCAGAACCAAGTAAGTTACATGATTAAGAGGGAAAACAGTGCACTGTGGTGTTAAATTATGATGTTTATAGGTTAGATACATTGAATCCATTTTAGTCTTATTTATTCATTTGTATTTACACATATTATTTGTATATATTAATATGGGTATAATATGTTTGAAATATCCAATTTCCAAATGCACTGAAAGTTTTTCTGCTTTTCAACTACACTGAGAGTGTTGTCACTTAACATACATATGCCCTTTCTGCAACCAGCAAATGACATCAGCACTGATCACAATTGGTCACAGTGCTGACCAAAGCTCATAAACCACTCAGGTATTGAAGAGAGAAACACTGACATTAATATGCTACTACATCCCAAGTGGGATGTCAAGTGGCATTGACACTTTCATCTTCATTTTTCACAGACCATGAGTAATCATCAATGCATTTTGAAAAGACTGTATAGAGGACTTTGGCTTTTGTTTTGCTTTAGGAAATTGAAGGTGTATATTAATCAGAAAGCTACTTCTTAAAGTAATATTTTTATGAATCTCAACATCATGATCTGCTTTTGCTCTCCAGCTACCCTGACAACATACTATCTCCTTGTTGCAGTGGGTGCAAGATAAGCCCAGCTTCAGGGCTCAGCTTGCACCAGGTACTTCTATTACAGAAAAGTCATGCTACATATGCCTCAGGCCTCCAACAACAGAGTTTCTTTCCCAACGAAGGCCCTCTTTCACTAATAAATTCCCTGTTTGATTTTCCTGTTGAATAATTTCAAATGGAATTAATCTCACATTCCTGAGATTGCAATATCACTATGGCCTTACAAATATTCCTGAGTAAAGAAAGTTATATTGTCTCTGAATAAATGATGTCATTTTGTTTTTATATTATTAGTGTATATTGACTATTACATTATTAGTGTACATTGTTATTACATTATTAGTGTATATTTGAACATGCCAACAATGTTCAAAATCATTATTTTTTCTTTGTTTACATTTCTTTATTTGCTTTTATACTGAAACTCAAGTTGACAAAATATATGAAATTGTGTCAACAAATGTGTTCTGTGATCTATCTGAATGAGTCATAATTTAAATATATATTCCTCAAATGGCTGAGAGTTTTATTACAACTTTACATAGATTATAAGAAAGACATTCTTTCTTACTTCATTTTCTGAAACAGGAACATGTATTCTTTGGTAATTAAAGGCAGATAACTTTGGGAATAACATTCTATAAGAAGCTAAATCCAATTTTTAATAACAATTGCACAAAGAGAATAAGAAATAACTTTTGTTATTGATCAGTACATAAAGTTTATATGTTAAGGCAGAAATTCTCACACTGCAAAACGACTGTATCTGAATGAAATCCCACGAAGACCATCATTGTACATATATTAGCCTTGACACTGAAAATTTCAAATACCAGAAAATACTTCCTCAAGTTCCAAAACACTGAACACAACAGCAAGTACTACCTGAGGTAAGTGTGTGGGTATTACTGTAAGTACTTTGTGTAAGTTGTGAGAAAATGCAATGTTTGTGTAATGCATAAACTTCTTTTTTCTCCTAAAGGTGGTGAGAACAGAGGTTAAAAACTCAGGAGTGGCCAATTCCAGGCAATGATGACAAAGAGACAATGTTGATTTTTAATTAAGGTGGTTATTAATAAGTCGTTCACTCATTCACAATCCAAAGAGGCTTGGGAAAATCATAATAGTAATATAAAAAGATCATTATGGCAAGTTACTAAAAATGAGACCAATTAATCAAACTCCAGATGCAAGGCAGGAATATTCTTCAAATGTTAGAAATCAAAAATCCTGTTGAATAGTTATAATTAGATTGTCTGCTTCTTTACAGTGATTTATAAAACACAACCTCTTTCTCAGTCTTGATTTCCAGTGTGTCAAGTATGATCATCCATGTTATCACTATGATATTTTGGCTACAAATCCCAAAATACTCTTTTAAACATAGGGAATTAGAGTGAGGAGCATGTTGTCACCAGCTTCTACAGCAAGGAAAACTAAAATGAAAGAAAACTATGAAAAGAAAAGAATTGTAGTCCTCATACTGCCAGAAACACACATTCAAACATTGCATGCCAACTTTTGCATATCATTAAGGAGAAGGGAAGAACTGGGTTCTTCAGATCCCAGGCATGCTAAGAAGAGAGTAAGTCTAGAGAATCCTATAGAGTTTGCTAAGAGAAACTGCCTTTTCCTCAGTATAATTATGAAGGATGTGTACATGTGTGGGAAAGTGGAGTATATAATTCTTTACCATGACAGAAAAAGAACTGGAACAATATTTGTTCCTGTGTAAGCGCTCCACATTTCTTCATTGTATTTGTGCTTCAAATTCAGAAGAGTGGGTTCAAAAATTATAACCAAGGAAAAACAATACTTTTTCATGATCATTTCTGTCATTGAATTCCAGACAATGTAGGACAGGAAAACACAAAAACAGGAACTAAACAAATAAAACAACAAAAAGCCTGCAAGGAGACTAAACTTAGTAGGACAAGTATAGATATACAGACTTTAGGAAGAGCTAAAAAATTCCTGCTCCTTTACCAAGATGCTGATGGGAAGATATTGAAATCGGGCTATCTGTCCTAGTCACTGATAGACAAACACAAACTTGATGAGGAGCAGAGATTATTGATCTACTGAAATGCAGACACATCTTTCTTATGTATTTAAGCATTTTTAGACTCGTGTAAATGTTCTGAACTGGAGACTCTCAAAAGTGATTTGCTTTAGAAAACTTGGGAACATAGGCTATAAGTAATATTTCAATAAAAGTCTTTTCATATTGGTTAGACAATAATTTGTAAAAAATTGTCCTTTTTTCCAACATGTTTGGCCTTCAAATACTGTTGTCTTTATTGGAATACAAGTATTAATTTTAAAGCTATACTAGTTAAATTCTTATCATGGTAAATTTCACATTTTTTCCAAATTATTTTTGTAAAAACTTTGAAATCTCTTGTTAGTTATAAAACATTAGAAAGCCCTAAAATATAGGACTTTCTTGCAATGGATCCATAATATGTTGCTGACCATCACCGTTTCATTTCAGAAAGTAAATGCAGAAGTGATTCTTCTTCGTGATAACTATGCTGTAAAATTTATTTTAAGTGACTTTTGACTGATTGACTTCCTTTGAGGAGACTTTTTGTGAATATTGGTACACCTGGTAATCAGACTTTACACAATTACACGTTAATTAACTGAATAAGTTCATCTCTAAACTGGAGAAGACATTAATGCTGCTAGTATACTTAATTACACATTGTAAAGCCTCAAAAGTAACAGTAACACAAAAATATTCATGTGTAATCAATAAGAACAGATAATAGAAAAATAGTCACATAAACATTAACAGTAATTTAATGTAAATGGTTTGATTTAAAATATAACATAACCTAGGAGCATATTTACCATTCTATATGTGTCCTAAATAGTAAAGGTAAAAGAAACAAAAGCTTCATAACATTAAATCGCACAATCTGTACTACTTCCATGATGAGCAGGTAAAACTCTGATTTTTGAAATCTTACAGCTGTGGCACTGTGCACATTGATATGAATCCTCTGGAGGAACTATACATGTATATAATATATTCAAAATTGGATGAAAGAGGTTAATTTACATGATATAAACTAGTGTGTCTGTGTGCTTAAGGTAAGTTTTAGTATGGATAATTTTAACATTATATTTCTACATTGTTTTTGCCTATATGAAATGTTTCAACATTTTTCTATTGATTTTCTGTAACTATTTTCTCCATATTTTAAATATACGTGCATGTATATACCAACATTTTGTCACTGTGAAAGAATCATGATCATAAACTTTAGATTGTTAATATAAAGAAACACAAGTACTACATGAATATCAGTACAAAAAGGAATCAATATGTACAGAAATCACCACAGTGGCATTTATCATCAAATTATCTTCACACTGTGGAAGGATACTAACTAGCATTTTTAACATTATACTACATAATTAATGAAAACAAATGTATGAATTTATCTCACTTATTTTAATTAAAAATATAAAATAAGAGTATATTTGTTGATAATTTGTGTAAACTATTAACAATGTTGCCAGTACATTCTAATTGTCCATTGATGGAACAATTTCCATCAATTCTTTCAAGTTCATACCAACTAAAAGAAATTCCAAAGTTGGTCAGATTCTGCTGTGGTCATTAGTTACATCCTAGAATTCTTCACTGACTTTGTTTTATATAAATGTTCAAATTCCTAAACCCATATTTGCAATATGTTTCTGAAACTCCTTCTCTGAAATCTTACAGAACTATGGCTTCTCCAAAAATCTATTATTAGGCCGAACCACCTCCTGGAGCTCAAGGTCCGTTTTATGTCATGTGTAAAATGTTAGTTAACTTAATAACTTCCTTTGTTTCATCTGAAATTATTATCTCCATTATCCAAATTGCTTAGAGGGCTCCATTTTACATAGGGGTAAATAGCAGCACAGTCTTTGAGTGATTTTATAGAATACATTATGAGTAGACTTCCAAACATCTTTAAAAATTGATTTCTTTCCTGAAATTATTACTGATATTTTTATGATATCCCTTCTTTTCATGAAGACCATGTGCCTTACAGGAAGCTAGATGTGAGAAGTGTGCTGATTTAATCTAGACCTAACTCACTGATGTCAGTAGACCTGTCAGAGATGAAGCTTGTCACGGGAATGTGAAGTGCATCAGTAAATGAGGCAGAAGGAAAATTCTGTTGAGGATTCTCTAGTCATGAATCCTTTTCTCCTTTATAATTTTCAAATGTGATGACTAAAACTGTTGAGTTTTTGTAACATGAGGATAAAGCTATCTAACAAAGCTGATAAAGAACATGGAAAAGTGGCTGGGTATTTTATGACATTACTAGGCCACTGAATTGGAACTACAATAACCTTTATCTTTCTTAAAACTCATTACACATTAATGTTAAGCTTAATGTTTATGTCACAGTAAGTAATAATTTCTTTTAAACTTAGTGAAAGCATAATGATATTGGTGTGTATGTCAAAAAATGGGATTTATACTCCACACTTAGATTAAAAGCATTCTGCAATTGCTTCTAAAGCTACATCCCATTATCTTTTGAATGGATTAGTACCTCTTTGCCAAAATTTGTGCTATTTTAGTAGGTTTGGGAAAGAAATTATTAATTGTTGATAAAGCAGACTTTGAAGTCCATGGAGCTTATTCTGCTCTTATATGTTGTATCTTTTTTAAAAAAATTACTTTGTTTAATAAATGCTATTATGATTATGATGCTTAGGACGATCAAGAAGATAGCAATATCTAGTTTCTTGCAAGGTTAATACACCATTATGAAAAAAATATGTCAAACTTCATGAAGAATGATTTTTTTGCAATTCTTGACTTTGATGATAATGGCTATGGAATCAAAGAAATGTCTTCTATTTTGAAAATATGTGGTACCAAAGGAAAATATTTTAATATCTACATGTTGTTTATAGCCTATAGTAATATTATGAATTTAATGTTTGTGTCCACTAAAATTTATATGTTAAAACTAATTTTAAATGTGAGGGTATTTGGAAGAGAGGCCTTTGGAGGTCATTAGGACATGACATAAAGCCATCAGGAATGGCAAACTAAGACAGAGGGCTACTTTGTTATTTTGTAGTGCTGTGAGGAGATACGGAGAGAGTAACAGTCAATAAAATGGAAAAGGTCCTCTCCAGAACTCAAATACGCTGGATCCTTTTCTTGGATTTCTAGCTCCCAGAATTGTGAAAAATAAATATTGTTATTTGTAAATCATGCAATCTATCATACTGACAAAGACATTTAAGCTAAGGCATCAGAGGAAGAATTTAGTACTGCAGAAAGCAAGATGGACTTGCAGTAAACACACTGTATTCAAATTATGCACCTTCTTTTAATTGTATAGATGATTGCAAAAAAATTCAATCTCAGAGATTGAATGTTGGAAATTATATGCATATTATATGACATATGAAAATAAAATCATGTGAGTTATATTGAACTCCTTAAAATAGTTAATGATTATAAAAATGTTTATATAAAGTTCTGTTACTGACAGGAAAGTTGTACTATACAAATATATTCAGTGTGAATTTCAGAAACTACCTTGGAAATACATGATATTATCATTAGAGTTATTATAGCACATTTTTTAAAAAGTAAAGAGAAAATTCTTGACCACATTCAAAACATTTAAAAACCATTTACAATAATTCTGTGAATTTCAAAGCACAATTGAAGTATTTGATTTTATAAAATGTAAAGCTGTAAAAATGTTTGTTTAGTGATTTTCAGAAATATAATCATATCCAATCAATTTTCATGACCTCTGTCTTTGGAAAACAATGAATCAATTAGAATCTCACTTCTACAAAAAATAACAAATATTGTTTAAACCTTAATTTATTGGATGTGTAATGAGTTTTATACATATATATATATATATATACATATATATATAAAGTGTAGAAATGAAAACTTTAAAAATAACATTGAAACATTTCTTAGTAAAATTATTACACAATAATACATATATATAATCTTTGTAAGTCATGCTCTAGAAACTTGTTACAAGGGTTAGAAAAAAAGTCGATTCAAGCTAAAGAAGCATATTCCATACAGCATGCTTCACTAAGTTCCTACAGAAAAAAACTTGCATCAC
Source organism: Castor canadensis (assembly GCF_047511655.1). Classification (NCBI taxonomy): domain Eukaryota; kingdom Metazoa; phylum Chordata; class Mammalia; order Rodentia; family Castoridae; genus Castor; species Castor canadensis. The sequence continues at coordinate 111,172,538 of NC_133398.1, read as the reverse complement.
AGAGTGGAGCTAGCAGCACCAGGAGAGCATCAGACTGAAATGTAAAGAATTGGTGAAGTCAATGGTCTTGTCTACATAAATTTTGAACTGAATGTGCCTGGAAGCTGAAAAGAAATTTGATAGAAGGAGTCATATAACTGATGAAAGAACAGGGAGAGAAAATATGCTAAACATTTTGAATTTAAACATAAAGTAAGGGGGAGATCAAGAAGGCAGTTTGCTGACAGTTCTGAACTCTGGTGCTTACTGAAGTTGAAGGAATTGGAAATTGACAGCTGTGGAAAGACACATAACAGGCTCCAAATGTAGCAAGAAGCAGAACACTGTCCCACCCAAAATCCAGTGAAGCAACAGAGTTACCCCATGCTAAGTGTAATGTTTATGGCTATAAGAGTCTACATAAAAAAACAACTACTTCTCAAATTAAAAATAAAAACTAATAATACACCTGAGTCTTCTAGAAATACAAGAACAAACGAAACCCAAAACTAGCAGACAGGGAGAAATAATAAAGATAAGAGCTGAGATCAATGAGATCCAGGCCAAAAAAACTATACAAAGAACCAATGAAACAAAAAGTTGGTTCTTTGCAAAGATTAAGAAGACCATCAAACCTTTAGCCAACATGAGAAAATAGAGGAGGATACAGACCCAATTAACAAAATCAAAGATGAAAAATGGGACATAGCCACAAATACTAACAACATCCAGAGAATTGTAAGATAATACATTGAAAACATATAATTTCTAGACATATATGACCAAACAAATCCGATCCCAGAAGATATTAAGCCTCCCTACAATGAAGAGCACAGGACCTCATGGATTCCTGGTTAAATTGTACCAGACCTTTAAAGAAAACCTAATACAACTCTCCTCAATCTTTTCCATGAAATTGAAAGGGAAGGAACACTACCACATTCATTCTTTGAGGCCAGTATTATACTCTTCCCAAAATCTGATGCAGACATAATTAAAAAGGAGAATACAAGCCATTCTCTTTAATGAAATTGGATGCAAAAATCCTCAATAAAATACTGGCAAATCATATCAAATACATTATACATCGCAATCTAGTTGGTTTCACCCCATGGATGCAGGAATGGTTCAACATATGCAAATTATTAAATGAAATATCATATATTAACAGAAGAAAAGTCAAAAACTGAATGATCATCTCAATAGAAGAAGAAAAATGCTTCAACACAATTTAACATTCTTTCATGAAAAAAGTTAAGATGAAACTAGAACTAGAAGGATTGCACCTCAAAATGATAAAGACTATATATGAGAAGCCTCTAGCCAACATCATACTAAATGGGGAAACCTGAAATCATTCCCTCTCAAGTCAGGAACAAGAGAGAGGAGGTCCACTGCCTTCACATTTATTCAACATAGTCTTGGAATTCATAGCAAAATAAATAGAACAGGAAGAAGAAATAAAATAAATTCAATGCAGATGACATGATCTTATGGCTAAAAGACCTAAAAAACTCCAACAAAAAATTCTAGACATCAAAAACACCTTCATCAAAGTAGCAGGATACAAAATCAGTATGTAAAAATCAGTATCCTTTGTATGAACCAACAATGAACAAACTGTGAAAGAATATCCAAAACCACTTCTATCTCCAGTAGCCTCAATAAAACAAAATAGAGGAATAAACTTAACAATGGCAGTGAACAACTTCTTTTACAATAAAAACTAAATCATGGAAGAAAGAAATCAAAGCCTATAGACATGAAAAGATCTTCTATTCTCATAGGTCAGCATAATAAGTATTATGAAAATGGCTATGTTGCCAAAAGCATGTTCATTGCAATCGCCTATCAAAATTGCAATAGCATTCATCACAGAGATTGAAAAATCAACCCTACAGTTCATTTGTCAGCACAAAAGGCTGTGAATAGACAAAGCAATGCTAAGCATATAGAGCAAAGAGTGAAGTATCACAGTATCCTACTTCTAACTATATTACAGTGCAATAGCAATAAAAACAACATGGTAGTTGTGCAAAAACAGATTTGAAGACTAATGGAACAGAATAGAAGACATAGGTATGAAACCTTGCAGCTATGCCCACCTGATTTTTGACAATGGCACCCAAACATGCAATGGAGGAAAGACAGCCTCTTCAATAAATATGGGTGGAAGAATTGGTTATCTGCCTGGAGAAGTGAAACAAGATCTATGTCTTTCACCCTGTACAAACATCAACTCACAGTGGATTAAGGACCTTAATATAAAACCCAAAACTTTCAATTAGTGCAGTATAGAGCAGGAAATGAACTGGATCTAATAGGAAAAGACAATGACTTCCTAAAGAATTCAAATGACTTAGCAATAAAAACAACGATTGACAAATGGGAAGCATGTACGGAACAATCCTCTGCCCCAGAAAAGAAATGGTCACCAGATTGAAGAGGAATTCTACAGAATGGGAGAACATCTTTCCCAGCTATACATCTGACAAAGGATTATCAACCATAATTCACAGGATGCTCAAACACTCAACTCCCAAACATTCAGTGACCCAATGAAGAAATAAACAAATGAACTGAACAGAGTGTTTTAAAAGGAAGAAGTCCAAATGGCTAAAAACACGTGAAGAAATGCTCAACATTCCTGACCATAAAAGAAATGTTAATAAAATCAAAATTAAGACTCCACATCACTCCTGTTAGAACACAAACAATGACAAATGCTGGTAATAATGTGGGGAAAGAAAAACCTTCCTACACTGTAAGTGAGAGTATAAATTAGTATTACTACCATGAAAACTCACATTAGACTCCTCAAAACACTTAAAATAGAATTGCCATATGATCCCCCAATATCCCTTCTATGTATATACCTGAAGGAATGTAAGTCAGGTTACAATAAAGGCACCTGCACGCCCATATTTATTGCAGCATTATTCACAATAGCCAAGAAACAGCCAAGATGACCCACAACTGAAAAATTAATTAAGAAAATGTGGAAATTTTATACAATGGAATTTTACTCGGCCACAAAAAAGAAAGAACTTTTGTTATTGCAGGTAAATGTACAGAACTGGAAAACATCATTTTAAGTGAAGTTAGCCAGGTTCAGAAAACCAAAGACCACATATGTGGAACACAGACTCAATAAAAATATAAGAAATATTATGAAAAGTAGGACACAGCTAAGAAATGTTAACTAAAGGGAGAGTGACCCTCTCCCTTTAGGGAAAGGGTAAAATAAGAAAGAAGGTGAATATGGTTGATATACTTCTTATACAAAAATGAACATAGAATTTTTAACCCTGTTGAAATCACTATAAGAAGGGTGCTCAGGTAGAAAGAAGACAAAATAGAAGGTAAGAACCAATTCAGTAACCTGAATACATAAATACATGGAAATGTCACAATAACAGCCTGCATAGCTCTCTTAAATGAACAAAACTGTCATTTTTTTACAAAATTGGTGACCAGGAGGGAAAACAAGTGCTGTATGGAAGATTGTTACCAGTGGAAGGGGGAAAGCAATAAGGAAAATGTATAGAAGGGTGACTATAATGGAAATATTATATACTCATGCATGTAAATGGAAAAATGGGACTGATGAAACTGTTTCAGAAATGTAGGGACGGTGAGTAAAAGGGACTGATGGAGGGAGTGAATTCAAATCTTATATATTGTAAAAGCTTTTGAAAATGTCAAAAATACCCTCAGTCAGCAATAAGAAAATAATAAAGTTTTAAAATAAAATAAATAAAATCAACTAAAAATTAAATAACAGAGGAAAAAATCAAACAGACTACAGTAAGGCTAAATAAGAGCTACATATTTAACAATATTCAAACCATGAAAACCTTTGAAAAAAGGAGGGAAGAAAATCTATGTAATCAAATGATAGCCCAGGAGATTGGTTTAAAAGGAGATTATCTCAATAATCCAGAATACACATACACACGACAAACACACACACACACCACACACACACACACACACACATACACACACACACGCACACACACATGAACAGGAATGTTACTGGATACAGAAATTGGCCACACTAACCATGACCACAGTGTGTGGTCAGAAAGCTGCAGGCTGCACAGGGTAAATTTTTGGGTCTTTTGTCAAGCCTTGTGTCCTTTGGGGGGCCACATAAACCTTGAGGAAAAAGAATCACTTTCTATTTAGTTATCCTCCAAAGTGACCCATTTCTGGAGAAAGGAATGCAGTTTAGTGATGAAGCTCTATTCCAACATGTCCAAAGTACTGGATTGGATGCACAGCACATAAACACATGCACACACACACACACACACACACACACACTAACCACAAATACCACACATATACCACACACACACCACACACACACACACTACACACACCACACAAACACTACACACACCAGACACACACTACACACACCACACACAATAACACCACACACACACACCACACACACAAAAATCACACACACAAACACCACACACCACACACACAACACACACACAACACACAACACACACAAACACACCCCCCACTCATAATGCACACCACACACACATCACACACATACACAACACCACACACACACACACACATGCACACACCACACACACATCACACAAACACACACCACACACACACATACCACACACACATCACACACTCACCACACACACACCACACACATCACACACATATCACACACACATCACACACTCACCACACACACACCACACATGTCACACACACAAATACCACACAGACACACATCACACACACACATACCACACAGACACACATCACACACACCACAAGCACACACACACAAACACCCCCCACACAGAAAAACACACACCACACACACACACAGCAAAAACCCAGGATTGCTTTTTTCACCCATTCTTACAGGACAGTGTTTTCTTCTCCTTCTCCTTGTAGACTTCCTCATCATCCTCTTGTTCCTTTTTTCACACAAAAATGTTAACTCCTCATGTAATCCCCTTATCCCAGAAGGGGATAAGATAATAAGAGAAATTGCTAAGTCAGAAAGTCTGGTCAGAACTTTGAGAAAATATGCAATATATTTTAGCATGTGGCTGGAAGAAGACTTGTTTAATGGCTAATAATTAAGCCAAGACACCAGTATTTGGTGAGTCCCTATATGTGTAAATTACAGAAGAGTCATTGACAACTAAATGTTCTAGGTAGAAAACTAGTGAGATTATGGTATTATTAGTAGCTCAAGAAAAATGAAAGTGAGGAATTTTGCAAAAAATAACAAGAGAACTGATTATCTTATACTTAGGAACATATTAAAATTTGTAATAAAGACTAAATGTCAGACTTTGAAGCCATCTATAAAATTTGAAATTCAATCACTTAACATAAACCTTGAAAAATTTGATCAATAATATGTATTTTTCTTTGTCATTTCATTATTAGAATATTGAGCTACTGCTTTATGTCTGACACTTAATAATGCTCTAGAAATTTACAAACAGAAACAAATAATGCAATGGGGAATGTAAAGATCACACATAAGTTCATTATGCTATTCCTGAAGATTACACCAAAGATATGCAACAAACAATAGCATTATTAGATTCAATTTAAAGTATTTTTATGGATTTATTAAACTCAATATGACATATGAGCATTATTTGAAATTGTAGTAAGTTTCAAATAATTTTGTCTTGAGTGTAATGTGTCACATTCCTTAGAGCTCAAACGTAATATATATTTAAATAGCCTGGTATCTATTTTTTTTTAACATTTTCCACCTAGTTTCTTTGGGTAAATATAGTTTTAAATTTGAAATTACTTGTTAGAAATTGTCATTGACATATAACTGAAATGTTATACATTAGGGATTTCCTACCATGATTTTAGAACATCTGGAATGTGAAGTTATAAGAAAATTATTAATGAAATAATTAATATCTGTGTGAAAATCCTTCATATCTGTTCGATGGAAATTTTGTATTTTGAATGTTTACACATTGACAGGAAAGAAATATTTGATGAAATATGAAATTTCAATAATGAAATGTTGAGTATAACGTGATTGTTGATTGTTTCAATGATGCTGATAGAATAGGAAATTGAAAAAAAATTAAGCACATTCAAATGTGAAGAGTTATTTAAAAAGTATGACACTCTTTATAGTCCAGGATATTCTTGTCATTCTATATGACTATTATTCCATGCTTAATGAGTACAGGAGTGAGTGAATGGAGAGAGATTGTGTCTGGGAATGATTTGGTGGCTTGGTTTCATTTATTTTGTCATAATGAATAGTGAATCTCAAATTGTATTTATAAGAACTTCATGAGTGATGGATGATAAATAGTGTCCTACAAGCTTTTAAACATTCAGTAAATCATACCCCCAGAAATACTCAAGAATTTTTGTTAGAGATGAATATTATATTTTTTCTGTGGATGAAAAGTGAACAGAATGTATTTATAGTCAATATGAGCTTATATTTTTGTAATGAATGGAACAAAATTTTTATAGTTCTTCCTTAAGGAGAAATGAAGTCATTGCATATTGAGTTTTTCTGCTTTTCTTTGCCACTTTTGACAATAATTACATTCTTAAGTCATTGCTATTCTACAACTTTAAGAGAAAACTATATCAATGTAGATGAAAAAAAGGAATAAATATCTCCTTTGAACATTATATCAGAATGGTATAGAAATCTATTTTTTTATTTTCTTGCTTGATTAACTGTGTTGTAATAAGTTACCTGTTATACTGACTCATAATTAGGGTCTTTTTAAAGTGAAATACTATAAGTTTTTAAAAATTAAATTGGCTTATTTAAATTTCACATCATTTATTCTAAGACTTTTTCCTTCTTGTCATTTATTCAGAAATTTACCTGGAGATGTATCTATATATCAATTTGCACATTATTTTTCTCATTTTCATATTTCAGTATTCTAACTTTAGGCCAATTAATATGTTTTTTCTGAATTTAAATTTTTGTTGATTCCAACCAGTGCTGCACACCCAGTAACTATTCATTGTCTGGATGCATGGGTTGCCAAAGGCTCTAAATAGGGATGGAATCCACTTCTATTTAGAAAATAGCACTTCCTGGGAGTTGCTGTAATTCTGTCCTTTCAAAAGTTGTTCTGAGTCTCAGGATAGAACCAGTGGTCTCTGTCTTCAAAGGCTGCAGTGGATTTACCATGAGTCTCCAATAAGTAATAACCTAATGGGTGCCATCTAAGTACTTTCAGCTTATATATCATCCCCCTAGAGTCTCTTACTAATACAGGATGGTTTATGATTCATAGGCCTACTGATATTTTGAAGTTGCAGCAACTGTAAAGCCGTTCTTATGATAATCATCTAGAGTGAGTTCAGAATCCACAGGCTGAAGGCATGATTCCCCATTTGACTGCCCTCACTTCAGGAGTCATCTGCAAGTTAGAGTTTCTGCCAGCAACTTGAATTTGCAACAAACTGCTTACAATTATAAAGGGTTACCATGACAAACTAAGATTTTAATTTACGTAAAATCAGGAACATTGTATATTTATGATTAAAGTATTCCTTTTGAAAGTTACAACGTTGGAGAACATGAAGTAGAGATGCATAAGACATGGCTTGGTTGAGTTCCAAATGAAGAATTGTGACTTGTCCTCCTGAATCTGAGAGCAGCTGGGATTGAGTATGCATTTCCTTTGAGTGGAAGATAAGTCACTTACTGTGGTAAAGTGATTTAAATGTAGCTATTTCTGATGGGGTAAGAACTCCATTGTTAGGGTCATAATATACAGATAAGTTATGGAAGGCCCCTTACACAATTTTCATTGCAATCCTATTTGCTCCAATACTTAGTATAATACATTTAATTCTTTCTCAAGTAAAATCAAACCAGGAGTTCAGTAGCCCAGTTTGACAGAAGTTTTGACTTCATCAACATGTGGCATCCAGTGTTGCTCTCAGTATTGACACCTATATGACAAATTGAAATCTAAGAGCCAGGGTTTGATATACTGAACATTTATAAGCCAAATTTTCATTTGAAAAATCAAATCATTGCAATGGGAAGGGCTTAGTAATATAACATAACTAGTATAAAGGTGATGGGTTTGATGAAAAGTAGGTCAGTCTCTGTCTATTAGTTTTCTAAAGCTACATAACAAATTGAGTTAGAATGAACAGTTTAAAAATATGAACATGTGCCCTCTAAATTTCCATGGTTCAGGAATCTGGGATTGGTTCAGCTGAGTCACCTGCTCAGGGTTTTTGTGAGGCTGCAGTTCAGGTATTAACAGGGACTAACATCTTCTGAAGGTGCTTATGAGAGAAAATTAATTTATATGGTAAGTATTTATGCATCTAAGCTTATTCACATGGATCTCTCTGTCTCAAGACAAGGTAAGACTTCCCCAAGATGTAGCAATCTAAAAGACATCTAGAGAAAATAATTGAGAAGTAAACCACAGTATTTATATAACCTAAATTCAGAAAAGAAGTGCCATCACTTCTATGCTACCATATTCATTAGAAGATTCAATCCATCTCACACCGAAAGAAAGAGGGTTGCAACACTGCAAGAATACCAAGAAAGGGGAACTGGGGACCATCATAGTGACTGCTTGTCACATTTTACTATAATAAAAACAAGAGATCCATTAGAGCACAGCAAGTTCAGCCTGTAATATTGATTAGGGGGGAGCCACCACATAAAGTATGTATCACCCAACATAATTCATAACTTAAGTGATAACAAAACGTCAATAAACAAGTGACAATTTATCAAGACAAGTGAGAAATTTTAAACATATATAAAATATTGATTAATATCTGTCATGCAAAGTGACAAAATTGTAAGTAAAATAGTATTAAATTCTACTTTAATGTTATGTAAAACTACTTAAATTCAAATCATGGATTTGCTTGTATTTCTATAAAGTAAATTTTGTTTTATGAAAAAAACTGTTGATGTTGCTGGGTACATTTCTTAGTATTTCTCACAATTTTCTTTGGTGTATAGGTTTTATAATTCTGAGAATGTAATTTTTATTTTTAATTATAAACCATAAAAGAGGTTTTGAGATTTTTTTCGGTAGGAACAGCATCTGATCACAGGACTTTACCAATGCAAAGCAGGTGCTCTACTGCTGGAGACCCCAGCCCATTTGATTCTTCTATTTTCAGCCTCACATGTAGCTAGAATTAGAGGCATGAATCACCAGTGCTTGGCAAAAGAAGGTTTTAGGAAATATTGAAGTTGCACAGAGATTTTTTATAATATTGTTAAAAAAATAGTTGGCTTCAAAAATAGAAAAACATAGCAATTCAATTGATTTATCTTAAATTTCATTTATATGTACTGATTAATATCCATATATAGGTTTGATTAATAATGTTCTTGATTCACCAAAATTCTTTCCAAAAATATTATTCTTAGAAAGTTAATTAAAAATAGATTTACAAAAAAGAGTTAGAGGCAGAAGGTAGCTGCAAATCACCCCCCTGAGGGCTGGCATCTCTGCCAGAGCAATTGGAGAACAGCTGCTATTTCAGGTGAGTGACTAAAGGAAGGTGCTGAAGTATCAGTAGCAAAAACTCAGGTCTTATTTATAAAAATAAAGAATTTGAACAGTGGAACGGAGGAAGAGAAAGACCACCTGTGCATATGGAGAGAACATATATCACACACTGCAGTGTTAGTTGCAAACACATTTAATCTTATATCAACAAAGAGCAAAAACAGAAACAGAAATAGAGATAAAAGTAAACAAAAACAAAATGAACAAAGACTTTAGAGCAGAGGATGGAGGCAGAGAAACAAAATTCCAAAATTTAGAGTTCACAGAAGCACAACAGCAAAAGTCAGAGACTGGGGCAAAAGAAAGAGGGAAAGACTAAGAACAAACAATTAACACTGGTCAGAATCATGGTCCAACTAAGCAGGACTCCTATAGTCTGCATAGCATACTGGTACTGGGAAGGTTTCCCTTCTGACCCTGGGTCATAGTTCAAGGGCAGGAAGCCATTTTAAGAGGCTCCTATCTGATTATGAAACTTTACAAAACAGATATTCCTGCATTATCCTGTATTCGGGATGGTATAACAAGTATCAATTGCCAATACACCAAGTTCTTCCCTGAGCAACTGGTCTACATAAGGAAAGCTCCATGCAGTGGGAAAACAGTGAGAGTCACAAGGACGTGTGGAGGTGTGAAAGCTCCAGGAAGGAAAAGAAGCTGTTGGAAAAAATTATGTGCAGAATCTAAGCTAAAAATGTTGGAGACCAGGAGAGTGGAGTATGTGGGTTTGATATCGGAAGGAATTAGTGCATCTCTACAGGGCTTCCACAACACATAACCAGACATTTGCTGGCAATGAATACCAGGACCAGCTGGTGGAATGTTTGTGCTCCATTTCACCTGGTCTTGTGGAGCAGGGCAGACCAAAGTAATGGCATCCCATTCAACCCACAAACCATAGCCTCTGGTTCCTAGGTGAGCATCACAAATTAAAACGAAGTCAAAGAGCACTGCAATCTGCTCCCTCCAGGTGGCACATTGCCAAAGTCGTCAAAGAAAGTGCTGCCAGTAATCATAGCTGAAATCTTTCACTGCCCATGATTTTGACTTCCTTAGAGAAATGGAAAACATTCTTTCTTTATTTAAAAAATCATTTTCATTTTATTTCCTGCTCTTATGGTATTTTTTGTTTGTTTACATAGAGAGACTTTATGGATCAAATCATTAGATTTATGTATTTACACATAACATTTTATTCTGTTTTTATAATTTTTCCCTTTTTAAATATTTCCCTCTCATTTCTTCTTTTAATATTTTATTTCTTATCTTTTTTATTCTGCTTTATTTTATTTTTCAAGGTGAGTTCCCCCACAAGCTCCAGGCTGGTCTTCAGGTTGAGTTCGACCTGCCTTAGTCCTCTGAGTGCAGGGATTTCAGACATGAATCTACACACTTAGATTTTAATGCTAACCTTCAATTTTCTTGTCCTTTCTCCTAATTCTTCTTTACACTGTTATTATCTTTCTTCAGTTACATCAGTTTTCTTTGTTGTTTATTACTTCTTTCTTATCTTGCCACTTTTAAAAGACTTTATTCTCATTTCTATTGCTTGCTGGTTAATTTTTTAAATTAATTTATCTTTAGCTCTATGTTCTTTAACACTTCTTTTTTTATCCTCACTTCAATTTGTGTTGTTATCTCATTATAAACTTTTCTTTCTTCCTAATATTATTCTCCACAATTATTTTTCATATTTGTTTCATCCCCTTTCTTATTAGATAACAACCACTTAGTTCACAAATATTATCTTTGGTCTCTTTACATCTAATATTATTGCAGTTTTGATCATAATGGAGAATGTCCCCTCATCATATTATAGTTACACACTAAATTTACAGAACAAAACATATATAAAATTAAAAGATAAAAGCCAAGTTACATGGGAAGTCAAATCAATCAGAATAACAGAAACTTTAAAAGCCAGAATGGCATGAAACACAGCCCTTAAAATGCCAGAAACAAAATAAATGACAATGTTGATTGTTTTGCCTAGTTAATTTATCCCTCAAATTGAAGAAGAAATAGACTTTCCAGCCTAAAAATAAAACTAATAAAATTAGTTCATGACCACAAATCTAGCACTACAGAAGATACTTAAAACAATCCTACACTCAAAAGAGTAAGAAAAACACAACAATAAGAATATGAAAAAAAATGTCACTAGAAGAGTAGGTAAACCAATGAATATTAGGCAAAAATCAAGCATTGCAACAACAATATAATGGCAGAAACTATTACATGCTTTTCATTTCTACAATTAAAGCATGCAGACTAGTAAATTGGATTAGAAGAACAAGGCACAACTGTTTTCTGCTTGTGAGAAACACAACATTTTGACAAAGCCTAACACATACTGAAAGGGAAAGAATAGGAATGTATATTCCAAACAAATGGAGCCCCAAATCAAGTAGTACTTACACAGAAAAAAGCAGATTTCAAAATAGGGTATCAGAAAAGGCTTCATATTGATAAAAGGAGCAATTATAAGCACATGAATACTGAACATTGCATATTCAATTTTTTTTTGTTGTGCTGTGATTTGAACTCAGACTTGAGACACTCTGCTGGACTTACTTTGTATTGGGTTTTTTGGAGACGGGATCTAGTAAACTATTTGCCCAAGTAGGCTTCAAATGCCAGGCTCTTGATTTCTGCCTTCCAAGTACCTAAGATTACAGACATGAACCACCAGAGGATGAAACCTCAATTTACCAGGCAAATGTTGATGTGCATACACGCTCATTCAAACCAAACACAACAATTATAGATTAAAGCTCAATTGCACCAATAGATAAGTATAATTCAGAGAAATAATCAATGAGGAAATATCAAAATTAAATGAACTATAAATCAAATGCACATAAGAAATATGCACCGAATGTTTTACCCAAGAGGTGAAAAATCTACATTTTTTTCTCAGAATCTCCTGGAATTCTCTTAAAAATAGATCATAGTTTTGGATATAAAGCAAGTGTAAATATGTAAGTAAATTTGAAATAACTCTTTACATTTCAGAAGATCAAAATGGAATAAAACTAGCTACCAATAGGAGTGAAACTACATAAAATATATGAACACATGATGATTAAATATTACATTTTGAATGATTCATGGGCAGTGGGAAAAACAGGGGAGAAGATGAAAAAACCAATGGATCAAACTAAAATTAAAACACAGAATGTGTGGGACTCAGTGAAAACAGTTCATAAAGGGAAGTTTATATGTATAAATGCCGACATTAAAAATTCAGAGCACATGTTGTGTAATCCAATTTACTTGGGAAATTCAGATAGAAGGATCATGGTCTAAGGTTGACCAGAGAAAAATCATGAGACCCTATCTGAAAAAAAAAAAACTATGAAAAACCAAAAGCACTGAGATGTTATTCAAATGATAAATTCCTTACCCTGCCAGGCACAAGGCCCTCAGTTAATTCTGCAGAACAGTGAAAAAAAAGAAAGAGAGAGAGAAAGACAGAGAGAGACAGAAAGATTTTGAGGTATTTCAAAAAGAGCAAGCCAATATCAAAGTTAGTAGAGATACTAAAAATGATGAGATTAACCAAATCGAGACTAAAGGAAAAAGAATAAAGCAAAGAGTTGTCTCTCAGAAAATAAATAATATTGATAAATCCATCACAATAGTAATGAAAAGAAAGAGAGAAAAAGATAAGAATTAAAAAAATTAGAGACAGATAATATTACAATGGACAAAGCAATGTTATGAAAAACTGTTTACACTATGGAGAGGTCACTAATGGAAGATCAAGGGTAAAAGAAGGAGGTTAAGAAGTTGAATATGGTTGATGTATTTCCTGTACAGCAAGATTACCAAAAATGTCAAGAATAAATTCTGTAAAGAATAATATATGAATCCAAGCATTGTGAATTTTTATATCCTATTAAAATCATTTGTTATTTTTCAGACCAATTTTTTACACAATTTGCTATTGAAAACATATTATGAATGAAAGGTGAAATCTGCTAATTTTCAACATCAGGAGAAACCATTGTGGCCCACAAATCTGCACAATTATTAGTGCCAATCAAATATAAAAATAAATGTGTCAATATATTAAGAATTAAAATATAATTTTAATTAGAATTGTTACATAGAGTCTTATACCATGAAAACATTTAATTTCTTTTCTCTATATTCACTAACTTTTGGAAAAGGTTTTCATTAGAATAAAATGATTTAGGTTTTTTCCAAGATGACAATTACAGGGAGGAAGCAGATAGCATGTGATCTTTAAAACAAAAATTTTCCTGAGATGCTGGAGATACACTGGACAGGAAAAACCCCCAAGAAGAGGCAAAATTTTGACACCTCCACACCCCCAACCCACACATAGCTCCCCCACATCACGTAATATGGAGAAACAAGGAGGGCTCCTGTGCCACCAGGCACGAGTTCCTAACCTGTTTGGCAGACCGACAGGTGCGTAAATAAGCAGCATGCGGTTCTTCTACACTCACCCCTGGGAAAAATCAGCATATCCCCCTGGACAGACTGACCACCACCCCACAAACAAAACAAAAACTGAATAATAAACAAGCAATAGAAAAAAAAGTATATGTAGCAAAGAGGGCAAGGTGCCCAGAGCACCAGAGATTGGGAGAGAGGCACTCCACCAAGGGAACTGTAAATAAGCAAGTCTGCGGGAGAAGGCAGGTGTAGCATAACTATCCCCAGCATGCTTGAAGAGGGGAAGGCTTCCAACAGAGACTGAAGTGAGGCACACTCCACTTGAGAGTGGGGTGGGGGAACTTCCACACAGGTTCTGTAAATAAACAAGGGCTGCAATTGCAACAGGCTGGTAGGGCCCTACACTTGAGAAAAGAAAAGGGGAAGAAGTCCAGAAGAACCTTAAATAAAGTCAGCTGGACTGGGTGAGTGTGATGGCTCAGCCCTGAGAAGTGAAATAAATAAAGCCTGCAGCAACAGCCAACTGACAGTAGGCGCCAGGTGAGCTGCACCCTCAAACAGAGCAGATAAAGGTTCACTAAGCTGTCTCCAGATCCAATACAATCTGGTGAGATAACCACAAGCATAATGATTAAACACAAACACCAAGACTAGATGCCGAAGGAACAACACCACAACTACTAAGATGGAAATGGAATGATTTCTGGACCTGAAACTTTTATTCTTTTATAGTTTTAGATACCTTTTCAATTTTTTTCCTTTTATTATCATTATCATTTTTTTCTTTTGATGTGACAATGACAGAACTACTACTTGAACACCAACACCAGCACTGGAAGCTAAAGAAGTAACACCAGAAACAAAACTATTAAGGCTGAAACTTTATTGCATTTGAACCTGGTTTTTTTTTTTCTCCTTTCTCTGTCTCTCTAATACCTATTTAGTTCACTGTTGATTGGTACACTATCCCTGTTTATTCCTTTGGATCTGTATCTTTTTTTCCTCTCCTTTCCTTTTTCTTTACCTTCTTGCCTTCTTTCTCCTCTTACCCTTCCACTCCAGATACCATCATTTTTACTATTGCTAGCTAGACAATACTAAATTGCACACAGTAAAAGGACAGTAACAGCAGCAAGTGGAATGATGGGAAGATGGAAAAAAGATGGAAACCATTATCCCCCCAATAATAAATTAGTACAGGAAACAGAGGGATATGAAGAAAACAGAAGCCCATATCTAGTTCCCAATGAAACAAAGATAAACTATGACAAAGGACCCAAGGAAGCCCACAAGAATACTCTGAAAGAAGAAATCCTGCAAGTAATCAATGAGAACTTTATAGAGATGATACTGGATATGGTTAACCAAAATATACAGGAGACACTCCAGAAATACCAAGATAACAAAAATAGAGAATTAGAGAAAGCACAAGAACAAATAAAAGAAACTATAGAAGCACTATATAAACACCAAAGTGAAACAAAGAACACCATAAATAGAGAGATAAATGAACTCAGGAAGAAAATACACAATACTGAAGAGGAAGTGACCCAGGATATGGAAAACCTCAGAAAATAAATGAAACAGAACTGCAAAACAATATGAAAGGCTAATCCAGCAGACTAGAACAAGCATAAGACAGAATTTCTGAACACGAAGATGAAATGGTAATTAAAGGAAAAACTGAAGAACTACTAGTCAGACAACTCAAGACCTGTGAAAGGAACATGCAAGAATTCAAGGACTCCATCAAAAGACCAAACCTGAGGCTCATGGGCATTAAGAAGGAGAAGAGATGCAAACAGAAGGAATTTGTAATATATTTAACAAAATAATAACAGGAAATTTCCAAATTTAGGGAAAACTATGCTCATTCAGGTACAGGAAGTCTCCAAGACACCAAACAGACTTGACCAAAATAGGACTAACCCACAACATATTATCCTTAAATCAACAAGCACAGAGTATAGAGAAAGAACATTGAAGGCTGCAAGAGAGAAAAAACTAGTAACTTACAAAGATAAACCCATGAAAATCACAGCAGATTCCTCAACAGAAGGATTAAAAGGAAGAAGAGCATGGGGTGAGACCTTAAGGGCAATGAATGAAAATAACTTCAACCCTAGGATACTCTACCCAGCAACATTATCATTCAAAATAGATGGAGCAATAAAAGACTTCCATGATAAGCAGAAACTAAAACAATATATAACCACAAAGCCACCTTTACAAAAGATTCTCGAAGGGATTCTGCACACAGAAAGTGAAAGCCAACATAACCATGAAAGGACCAGCAGTACCAAACTACAGGAGAGGAAAAGGCATGAGAGTAAAGAGTAACATTGATTTAGCTGCACACATTTAAGTCCTTAAACATATATAGACAATTAAATGAAAGGAATCACCACATACCTATTAATACTAACACTGAATGTTAATGGACTTAATTCCACTATCAAAAGGCACCATTTGACAAACTGGAATAAAAAGGAAGATCCACCAATTTGTTGCTTACAGGAAACCAATCTCATTGACAGAACAAGCATAGGGTTAGGATGAAAGACTCAAAAGATTTACCAAGCCAATGGGCCCCCAAAACAGGCAAGAGTAGAAATACTTATCTCAGACAAAGTAGACTTCAAACATACAGTGAACAATGAGAAAAAGACGGACATTCCATATTAATAAAAGGGGAAATACACCAAAAGGAAATAGCAATTATCGACCTATATGCACCCAATGTCAATGCACCCAATTTCTTCAAACATACTCTTAAGGACCTAAAAACATATATAGACTCCAACACAGTGGTAGTGTGAGACTTTAATACCCCCCATCACCAATAGATAGGTCATCCAAACAAAAAAATCAATAAAAAATTCTAGACCTAAAACAATAGAGCAAATGGACCTAGTTGATGTCTACAGAACATGTCATCCAACTTCTACACATTTTTCTCAGCAGTCCATGGAACCTTCTCCAAAATTGATCATATCCTGGGGCACAAAACAAGCCTCAGCAAATATAAGAAAATAGAAATAATAACATGCATTCTGTCTGATCACAAAACATTAAAACTAGAACTCAACAACAAAAATAATAACAAAAAGCATGCATGCAACTGGAAACTGAACAACACATTGCTGAATGACTAGTGAGTCATCAATGAAATAAAACTGTAATTAAAACATTCCTGGAAGTTAATGAAAATGAAAACACAAATTACTGCAACCTTTGGGACATAGCAAAGGCAGTCCTGGGAGGATAGTTTATAGCCATGAGTGCATGTTTAAAAAAAACAGAAAGATCTCAAATCAGTGACCTAATGTTACATCTTAAACTCCTGGAAAAACAACAAAAAGCAAAAGCCAAAACAAACAGAAGGAGAGAAATAATAAAAATAAGAGCTAAAATCAATGAAATAGTAACAACAAAAAGAACCACACAAAGAATTAATGAAACAAAAGTTTGTTCTTGGAAAAAATAAACAAGATTGACAGACCCATGGCGAACCTGACTAAAATGAAGAGAGAAAAAACTCAAATCAGTAAAATCAGGAATGTAAAAGGGAAGATAATAACAAACACCATGGAAGCCCAGGAAATATTCAGAGACTACTTCAATAACCTATATTCTAATAAATATGAAAATCTTAAAGAAATGGATAGATTTCTAGACACTATCATCCAAAACTGAACCAAGAGGACATTAATCACCTGAGTAGATCTATAACACACAAGGAAATTGAAGCAGCAAGCCTGCCAAAAATGAAAAGTCCAGGATCTGATGGATTCCCTGCTGAATTCTATCAGACACTTAAAGAAGAACTAATACCAACCCTCCTTAAACTGTACCACAAAATAGATAGGAGAAGAAAACTGCCTAATACATTTTGTGAAGCTAGTACTACACTCATCCCAAAACCATGCAAAGACACCTCCAAAAAGGAGAACTAGAAGCCAATCTCCTTAATGAACATTGATGCAAAAATACTCAATAAAAAATGGCAGGTCGAATTATACAACGCATCAAAAGGATCATTTACCACAACCAAGTTGGCTTTATCACAGGAATGCAGGGATGGTACAATATATACAAATCAATGAATGTAATACATCACATTAGCAGAAGCAAAGACAAAAAAACACTTCATCATCTCAATATATGCAGAAAAAGCCTTTGATAAGATCTAACACTATTTTGTGATAAAAGCTCAAAGAAAAGTAGGAATAGAAGAAATGTACCTCAACATTATAAAAGCTATATATGACAAAACTGCAGCTAACATTATATTTAACCCAGAAAATCTGAAAACATTCCCTCCATCATCAGGAAAAAGACAAGGATTCCCACTATCCCTACTCCTATTCAACATAGTACTGGAACTCCTAGCCAGAGCAATTAGGCAAGAAGAAGAAATAAAAGGAATACAAGTAGATAAAGAAGCTGTATAGAAACAGCTAAGATGCCCCACTACTGATCAATGGATTAAGAAAATGTGGTATTTATACACAATGGAATTTTATGCAGCCATGAACAAGAAAGAAATGTTATCATTTGCTGGTAAATGGATGGAATTGGAGAACATCATTCTGAGTTAGGTTAACCTGGCCCAAAAGACCAAAAATCATATGTTCTCCTTCATATGCAGACCTTACTTCAAGGGCCAACACAACAAGGGAATTGGACTTTGATCACATGATAAAGCTAGAGCACACAAGGGAGATATGAGCATAGAGAAGACACCTAAAAAACTAGGTAGCATTTGTTGCCGTTAATGTAGAGAAACTAAAGCAGATACTTTAAAGCAACTGAGGCCAATAGAAAAAGGGGACCAGGAAGAAGAGAAAAAGTTAGATCAAAAAGAATTAACCTAGAAGGTAACACATATGCACAGGAAATCAATGTTAGTCAACTCTCTGTATAGGTATCCTTATCTCAACTAGCAAAAACCCTTGGTCCTTCCTATTATTGATTATACTCTCTGTACAACAAAATTAGAGATAAGGACAAAATTCTTTCTTCTGGGTATCAAGGGGATGGGGGGATAAGGAAGGGGGTGGGGGGAGGATGGAAAAATGACCCAAACATTGTATGCATATATGAATAAAAAAATCCATCCTGCAGACAAAATGATCCTATACATTAAAGACCAAAAAAACTCTACCAAAAAGTGCCTAGGCACCATGAACTGCTATAGCAAGGTGGCAGGATACACTACAAAAATTATTAGCTTTCTATGGCTAATAATGAACAAAAAGAGAACAAATGAAAACAGTTCTATTTACAATAGCTTCAAAAAACCTCAACTACCTAGGAATAAACTTAAGAAAAGATGTGAATGATCCTTACAAGGAAAATTATAAACCTCCCTGAAGAAAGACATTGAGGAAGACTATCAAAAGTGGAGAGATCTCCCATGTTCATGGATAGGTAGAATCAACATAGTAAAAATGGCTATACTAATAGAAGCAAGCTACATGTTTAATGCAGTTTCCATCAAAATCCCAATGATATTCATCAAAGAGATTGAAAAATCTACCCTATAGTTCATTTGGAAACACAAGAGACCACGAATAGCCAAGGCAATACTCAGCAAAAAAAACAATGCTGGAGGTATCACAGTACCCAAATTCAAATTATATTACAAAGCAATAGTAATGAAAACAGCAATAGTAGTAAAATAGTAATGAAGACCAGTAGAACAGAATACAGGACCCGAATATGAATCCACACAACTATACCCAACTTATTTTTGACAAATGTGCAAAAAATATATGATGAAGAAAAGACAGCCTCTTCAACAATAATTGTTGGGAAAACTGGTTAGCAGTCTGCAAAAAACTGAAATTAGATCTATGTTTATCACTCTTACTAGTATTAATTCAAAATGGATGAAGACCTTAATATCAGACCCCAAACTCTAAAGTTGATACAGGCAAGACTAGGATATACTTTGGAAGTAATAGTTATAGGCAAGGATTTCCTCAATGGCACCCCAGCAGCTCAGCAACTAAGAGAAAGCATAGACAAATGGAACCATATAAAACTAAAAAAACTTCTGCACAAGAAAAGAAATGGTCTCTAAACTGAAGAGACCACCCACAGGTTGGGAGAAAATATTTGCCAGTTACACCTCAGACAATGGACTGATAAACAGAACATACTGGGAACTCAAGAAACTATACTCTCACAAAATTAATGAACGAATAAGGAAATGGGAACTGAACTAAAAAGAACTTTCTCAAAAGAAGAAATTCAAATTGCCAAAAAAACACATGAAAATATGTTCATCATCTCTAGCCATAAAGGAAATACAAATCAAAGCCACACTAAGATTCCACCTCACCCCTGTTAGAATAGCCATCATTAGCAACACCACTAATAAAAGTTGTTGGCAAGGATTCAGGAAAAATGGAACCCTCTTACACTGCTGGTGGGAATGTAAACTAGTACAACCACTCTGGAAAAATATTTGGAGGCCACCGAAAAAGCTAAACATTGATCTACCATTTGATCCAGCAATACCACTCTTGGGGATATATCCAAAAAACAATGACACAGTTTACTCCAGAGGCACCTGCACACCCATGTTTATTGCAGCACTATTCACAATAGTCAAGTTATGGCAACAGCCAAGATGCCCCACCACTGATGAATGGATTAAGAAAATGTGGTATCTATACACAATGGAATTTTATGCAGCCATGAAGAAGAACGAAATGTTATCATTCGCTGGTAAATGGATGGAATTGGAGAACATCATTCTGAGTGAAGTTAGCCTGGCCCAAAACACCAAAAATCATATGTTCTCCCTCATATGCGGACATTAGATCAAGGGCAAACACAACAAGGTGATTGGACTTTGATAACATGATAGAAGAGAGAGCACACAAGGGAGATTTGAGGATAGGTAAGATGACTAAAAAACTAGATAGCATTTGTTGCCCTCAATTTAGAGAAATTAAAGCAGATACTTTACAGCAACTTAGGCCAATAGGACAAGGGGACCAGGAAGGAGAGAAAAGGTTAGATCAAGAAGAATTAACCTAGAAGGCAACACACATGCACAGGAAATCAATGCGAGTCAACTCCCTGTATAGCTATCCTTATTTCAACTACCAAAAACCCTTGGCTCTTCCTATTATTGCTTATACTCTCTCTTCAACAAAATTAGAGGTATGGACAAAATAGTTTCCACAGGGTATCCAGGGAGTTGGGGGAGAGAGGGAGGGCTGGTGGAGGGGGTAAGGGATGGGGTGGGGGAAGGTGGGGGAAGACCCAAACATTGTATGCACATATGAATAAAAAAAAGAAAGAAAATGTGGTACTTATACAAAACGGAGTTTTCACAGCCATGAAGAAGAATGAAATCTTATCATTTGCAAACAAATGGATGGAACTGGAGAATGTCATCCTGAGCGAGGTTAGCCAGCCCAGAAGAACAAAATTTGTATGTTCTCCCTCATATGTGGACTTTAGATCAAGAGTAAACACAACAAGGTGATAGGACTTTGATCACATAAGGGGAATGCACACAAGGGAGGTATGAGCATAGGTAGGTAAGCCCCCCTAAACAAAATTTAGCATTTGTTGTTTTCAATGCAAATGAATTAATGAAGAGACTTTAAAGCAAAAGAGGCCAACAGAAAAAGGGGACTAGGAACTAGAGAAAAGGTTAGTTCAAGAAGAATCAATTTACAAAGTAACATATGTACATGGAAGCAATACTAGGAATATCCCTACATAGCTGTTCTCACCTCACCTAGAAAAAAACCTTGTCCTCCTTAATAATATTTATACTCTCTCTTCAATAAAATTAGAGATGACGGCAAAACACTTCCTGCTTGGAAGTGAGGGGGTGGAGGCGAAAGGGAAGGGGTGCGGGGAAAGGCAGGGGGCAGGTGAAGGGGGCAGTAATGTCCAAATCATTGTATATACATATGAATAATAGAAATAAAAAAAACTGAGACTAATTTTCCCTAAAAACACAGAGTTTGATTATTCACTGTTATATCACTTGTATCATTATTACTTTAGCTCTCAAAACTTTTATTAATTTCATCTTCTACTCTGTATTTTTCATGTAATTTTATCATTTCTACATTTACTCATGTGTATACATTGTTTGGGCCACCTCTGCCCCACTCACCAACCCCGCTTCCAGGGTTCTGCCCTCTTGTTCTCCAATTTTGTTGGAGAGAAAACATAAAAGATAATGAGAAAGACAGTGTTTTTGCTAGTTTGAGATAAAGATAGCTATACAGAGAGATTCCTAGCATTGCTTCCATGCACTTGTGTATTGCAACCCACACTGGTTCATTTCTACCCAACCTCTTCATTATTTCCTTAGCCCCTTCCTATAGTAACCTCTGCCAATCTAAGATTACTATATTCACTCCTCTACAATGGGCACTTAAACTATATTCAAGTTTTAGATTTGCTTCCATTTCCCTATACCTCCTGTGTGTGTTCTCTCCTTAGTTTGTGACCTCTGTCCAATAATACTAGTGCAGTTGTTTTATGTCTGTAATCCCCACGTGAGGGAGAACATGCAATTTTTGGCATTCTGAGCCTGGCTCACTTCCATCCATTTACTTGTGAATAACAAAATTTCATTCTTCTTTTTCCTTGAATAAAAGTCCATGGTGTATTTCTTTGTTCCTCTGTTTTATTTTCTATTCATAACTATGAATTTGTTCTATGTCTCAAACTAGACATCCTAGATATTAAAAATGTGGTTTTCTCATTTTGGACATTTCATAATGAGTTCTGAAAGTTCATTGATTTTATGAGTTTTCTGAATTGCCAATACAGAAATTGAATTTTTAATAAATCCTGGGGAATGTCAAAATGCAAATGTAATATGTTGAGATTTAGAATTGAATATTTTGACCAATAAAGGGCAATATTTTTTTATTTTCTGTGTTTGTACTGGATTTAAAAGTTTTATCATTTTATAAAAGTTCCGCAACAATGAATGTTATCTGAGACATGATTACTTTGTGTATTTTTGAGTGGTTGATTTATTGTTTTATTGATGTGAGATTGATTTTTCCATAAAAATATCATGGTGAATTTTAAATTTTTATCTCATAAATATACTTAATGTTATTTTTGGAGGCTCTCTCATCCTCCCCACACCAAATACATTATTTGTGTAGGGATGAAGCCTGTTAGGAACCACTCAACATAGTTTTCTCAATTCCATGGTGTCCATTTTGTTCTGTTTCTTGGACAATCATAGTCTCCTTTTCAGTCAAGTAGATTTCCCTTTGTTTCTTTTATTATTCATTTATTTATCCAGGTTATCACCTGACTTTCTTTTTAGTGTTTTCATCCTAGGCCTTTCAAAAATTTCCTTCTTTTTAGCTACAAACCGAGAGTTAATTTGAGGTACTTGGAGACACTGGAATATGGCCAGTGTGTTTTGTCTGCCACATTGTCTTTTATCTTTTCCTTTTTTAAGAAGTACTAAGTTGTCTTATCACAATTTCCATAATTTTAGTTTTTGTATATTTTATCAAAAATTATGTTTTCTTACTAGCGTAAAGTGTATTGGAAGCTGTTATCCTAAACTTGATACCTATCAATTTTGTAAATCTTCACTAAACTAGCACAGTGAATCTGTGGGCTTATTGATTATGTTTTTAATTTTGATAACAGAAACTTCCTTAAAATTCCAGATTATTTTACTAACCTTCATATACACAGTGAAGTACCAGCAGCATAAAATTTATATAAAATGAGTAGTTATTTATACATTAATACCTAACATGCTGAGAAGAGATAAAGAAAAGCCTCCCAATCACTATAGCCTACTATAAAATAACATACTTAGGAAAAAACCTAACCATAGAGGTCAAAGACCTCTGCAATACAAATGCAATAAATTGAAACTATTTTATCTTGTATATTATTTATTTCTAAATCCTCTTCTAACTCTAATTTAATTTTGTAGGTATGCTTTTTCTTTTACAAGTTTATGTCCATCCCTTAATCTTTATATCCCTGACAAGCCCCTTGTTGATATGGGAACCTATGCCATCCTGGCTGCCTTTGGCATTGAGGTCAGAAACTGTCACAATTCTGTTGTCAGGGCAATCCTCATAAAGAAACAGTAAGACCAAGCCAATGTATCTTATAATTCAGCTTTTCTAGGTAATATGCTTCTTACCTTTTTCTACATTGTTTTTGCAAAGACATTTTCAGTGACTTTTACTAATTGCAATAGACTATATCTAGAATTTACAATTTTCTTTATACATTTTTTCTGATGTAGTGAGGTAGCTTTTTAATTTATATATTTTGGAATTTTTCCTTTAGTTTTCATTTCAATTGTAATACTCTATTTTTGGTAGTTATTCCTGAAAACAAGATACTCTATTACTTTTCAAATTATTCATTGTTTATTTCTGTGTTCCCAATATATTTTTCATTATATAAATATATTTCTCTCTATATATGTAGTTCATTATATTGTATGTATCTATATACACATATATATATGTAAATATCTCCAACTTCATATATCTATTATCTTTTCTAGGCAAATCTGGTCTGGGAAATATGTATCCATCTTTGCAGTTTTCATTGTGGCGGTCAACTTCAACAAAATTCTTCATTTTCCTGTTAATCCTCAAAAGGACAATGTTGAATAGGCAGGTTTTGTAAGCCTATAAGTTCTAGGTAAGATAGTTTCCATTTTCTGGATATTTATGGAATTTATGTTACTTTAGTAGATATAGATCAAGAGATTGTAAAGGGATTGACATTTTTCTTTCATAATCATTCTGGTATTTGGTGGAATATTTGTTTAGTGTCTTCTGGTATTCTTCCTTGTTTTGTTAAGTCAAACTTTATTTATTTAACAGTAGTTTGTCATAAGTATGTGTCACCCTAAAAATGACCCTTCCAAATTAGTTTTAGTCTTTTTTATCACAGTATGTTTTATATCCAGATATGAGTATGCATAACTTTATGATTTGTATTAATGATTAATATCCTGGTCTGGGCTCATTGTGGTAATTGGCTATCTTGGGTGTCTTTCTCCTTGTGATGTAAGAATACCCCTTAAATTTTTAAGATTTTACTCAGTTTCATGTGTGTAAGTTTCATTGACAGATTAGTCTTATTTTCACCTTTACCTTACTTTTTTCCATGTTTCATGATTTTATTAGAATTTACCTTACTTGCAACTTGGAAATTCCAATAGATTATTTCCAAATAGTATTATTGTTTTCTACATGAATATTTTTGTCTTTTATGTTAGGTTCAGTATTTCTCTTTGTCACTTTAACCTAGTTGCCATCAATTATAAAAAATTGTCATTGTGATACGAGAAAATTTCTGAGTTCTCTTTCATCCTCTTTACCTATCAGGTACACAGTTCTTAAGAGCCAGCAAAAACAACTTCAACAGTTTTTCCCCAAATAATTTTTGGTTTCCTTTTAAAAATTTCTGTGGAATTTTGTGATTATCCTGCACTTTTGAAATATTAAGTAGCATATATCTGTATTTACATACATCTATTCATGATCATTCTGTCATGTGGAGGGTGATTTTAAATTTGTGTTTTCTCATGGTTTTTTCAAATTTTTGTGTTTTTGTTGAAGTATTTATTAAGTTACATGATTTAGATTATTTTCTTTCTTCTTAAAAATGCAATTATGAAGTTTCCTCTTTTATCTCATGTATATATTTATGCATATTTATGTGTCATATATATGAACATATGTTTTAGTAGTATGTATTTTTTAATTTCACTTTTGTTATCTACATATTTTTCCTAAATACTGGAGTGTAGCATAAGAAGTTTCAAAATTTATTTTCTAGTGGCTGCTAAATGCAATGGTTATACACATCACCTAGAAACTATAGAATTTGAGGACACTTCAGTTATTGCAAAGGCAGAGACAATCAAGGTGGCCACAGTTTCTTGTGCCAATATGGCCAGTACTTCTAAGGTTTATACAAAGGTCATTATAAAACTACAAGGAAACTCCATCTCAAAATACATTTCACAACAGGAAATATGTTAATATTAAACATAGCAGAAAATTATTTTCAACATACTTGCAGTTAAACTCAGGACCTTATACTTCCTAAGTAGGTGCCCTTGAGTCACCCTTTCAGCCTTTTTTTGCTGCTTATTTTTGATATAGGGTCTTGCTTGTATGTCAGGGCTGGCCAGGACAATAATATCATTTATGCTTACCAGTGTCACTATGATGACATGCACACACCACCACACCCAGCCAGTTGTTGTGATGGTGTCCAACCAGTGGTTGTGAAGTTATCTTGCACACTTTTTGCCTGTACTGATCTGTAACCATGATCCTCCTAATCTGTAATCTGCCTTCCTGAATAACAATTATAAATTTAAGAAACTGTACCTATCTCTGAAAATTATATTACTAAATTAAAAAGATAACTTTAAGTCTATATATGATTAAATTTAAAAACAGACTATTGCATTTTTAAGGAAAAAAGAAAACAGTGAAATCATAGAAATTAATCAATACCACAACTTATGCAATTAAATTATAAAATAAAAATGTCACAAATTACAAAGTCTAAAATTTAAAATTTAACTTTCAGGATAAAGGCTAAATTTAGCACTAGAACCAATCTAGGAAAAAAAAATCCCTAAAAGGTTGCTTTCAACTCTGTGTAAATAAATTGACAGAAAAACATAACATATATATGAAAGTTTAGATCTCAGTACGATTCCAAATAAGGTGGGACACATTTCCACATAACAGGGGGAGTTAAGATGGGGATATAAAGAATTTTCATGTAGGTAGATGAATTTATCAAAAAAGTAACTACAATATTGCCATATAAAATACTATGATATGAAACTAGCAACAAATTAACTTGAAAGAAAACTAAATGATAACAAAACACATTAACATTGACAGGACACATTAAACCATTACAAGTAAATTCTTCAAACGAAAGAAAGAATTTAAAATTTCATAACAAAAATGTCATTGTCATATGTATGCATATTTATTAATAAGGGAAATTACTAATTACATATAATATATTCACATTTTCATGTTCAAAGAATCTGGGTAAAATGCAATCAGCATCTCCCAAAACAAAAACTAAATGAATAAGAGTAATGTATTTATTCTATTGTAAATCTTTACTTCTATTTGATATTTTTGGTGCAGATATCCTTTTGTTACATTGATTATGTTTGTCATCAGATTAGAAGCTTCCTGAAAATTGTACATTGGTTGGCAGCCTTCATGTTCATCTTGTTCAGTAGGCATAAGAAACCACTCCAATACTTTACCATTTCCACACATTTTTGTTAAAATTCTTCAGTTTTTATATTTCATTCTACACTATCAAACTATGGATATGTTTTTGTTTCCTTTACATTAAAAGATGCAATAGGCCCTATTTAGGTAGTGTCATCATTGTTTGTGATTTTTTGGTTTATATTGCAGTATTTCCTCATTCATGTGAATCAAATTTTTTTTATAATTTTTCCATGAAAATGCAATGACATTTTTTTCCTTTTTTATCTTCTATACTTATTATATATATGTGAAAGTTGACTAATTTTAGTCTCATCTTGAAACCTCTCAAGAAAATACTGTTTTTCCTTTACTGGGTTTGTACAGATTTTAACTTTTTCCTTTCTTATTATAAGCAAAATATAGAGTATTTTGTTCGTGGCATCTTTTTTGTTTTGCTTATTTCTTTGTTTATATTAAAACCTTGCATTAGTTTATATGCCTGTTTTTTATTTTATATCTAAAATGCAGCGAACAATTTAATATTTTATCTCACATTTATATTTAATATTACTATTTGGCCTTTTCAAAACATTTATTTTCTTCTCTGTTGACTATCATATACATTTCTAAGTACTTAAGTATATTTTAAGGAGTCAGTTTGAATTCATATCCTCTATTATGCAAATTTTACTCATTTTGTCCATTCTCTGCATGGTTAATTTGAGGCAATATTAATTATATTCATCATTGTGTAGATGGAAATTTTCTAAAACTTCTATGTTGTGATAACCTTCATTTATTCACTTCTTAGTATGCAGGTGAAACTAATCTAATAGTTTACCATTTGTGAATCGTGCATACTGTGTTATTGTTTTTCTAGGGCCTTAAGGTGATTTAAGGTGATAGAGATTTCTTAAAATTCCCAGGGATTACATCTGAATTTAGGTGTGGACTTTATTCAATATTACCCAGGTATATGAAGGGTAAGTTGAAAAAATTTGTCTTCTGATATTTTTCTGTCTGTGGAATTGATAGATGGTTGTTTTAGTTTTCAGTTCATTAATGTACATGTCTGAATTTATTTTTCAACACTAAATAACAGTTTTCTTAATTCTTTTATCACATTATAAAATAAATTATAATTTATTTTTATATAAATTATAATTTATTTTTA
Source organism: Castor canadensis (assembly GCF_047511655.1). Lineage (NCBI taxonomy): Eukaryota > Metazoa > Chordata > Mammalia > Rodentia > Castoridae > Castor > Castor canadensis. The sequence continues at coordinate 111,144,120 of NC_133398.1, read as the reverse complement.
TATAAATTATAATTTATTTTATATAAATTATAATTTATTGTTTTCTATTAAAATGTATGTTTCATTGATTTTTCTGTTTACATCTGTGAACATTAAAATGATTATTTAATGTATAAAGACTGGCTCTTCTTAATGCACACAAAATGTCATCATGTTCTTGAGCCAATTTACTTGTGAGTTCCTTGAATTCTTCCATTTCTAACATATTTTCATGTGTACTTATAATGGAAATCAAGTTATGATAACCTGATAATTTGTCCTTTCCACTGACTTATAGCATTTGAAGATGCTGGTTTGATTTTAACTATATGATTTATTCATGAAAATTTGAATATATTAAATGTAAGTTTTATGGTCATTCTGTTATAATATATTAATACAGGAGAATGGAGTTTTTAAAATTTTATCTTACCGAATTTTTTCTTTATTTCTAGAATATAGATGAAAATATCTGTTACCACAGTCACTAAAGTTACTTTCCCTTTTGTTACCTCACTTTTAAAATTAATTGTTTCTTAGCACATTCTAACCAATGTATTTTCTACCTTAATATTAAATACTCGCCTTATATCTATGTTTTACTATGTAATTTCTATGAACATGGTTTATATCTAAAAATACGCTCTTGTGGAATGTAAAATATGATTTTCTGCCTTGATATTTTACCATATTGTGTAACATTCTTGCATATTCTACTTTTTCCTAATACTGTTTGAGTATAAAAGAATGAAGAACAATTTAGTTTAGTCTGATTTTACACTGTTTCAATGATGGATTGTTAATGGATTTAGTTTCTCCTACCATACAAAAATTACAATAAAGCATATGTATGTTATACCATCTTAATTCTTAAGAAAAGGATATGGGGAAATTGTGTGGGAGGGTATATATTGGGCAAATACTGTGTACCCATGTAAGTAAATGAAAAATTGTTGACTCTATTCCAGGATTCAGGAGAAAATGGTAAACAATGTTGTAGATGGTGAATTCAAGTATGATATATATGATATATTGTAAGAACTTTTGTAAACACCACAATGAACCCACACCCAGTTCAACATTAATTAAGTAAAACTAAATGTCTAATCTACTCAAACAATAATTCAAAGATATTTTAAATAATGTATGGACCTATTTATCAACTTAATTTAAAATCTTCAAATATTTTTTCAAAAAAGAACATTCATGAATACCTTCTCCACTCTGAAGAAAAGATGATGATTTAACATTATCTAGATGCATTTCTTCTGAAAATTTGAGTATATCCAGGTATTTGCATTATGCTTTCACATTTATTCAGAAAAAATAGTGATGTGATTTTCTTTGGCAGTCCTAAATTTCACTATCTTTTCTAGAATATAGTTCTAATGGTTTAAGTCATCATGATATCAAAGAAAATCAAGTTGGTGCCAGGTTACTTTGGCCAGGAATGACAAATCTATTTAAGTAAATATTTATGTCAAAGGAAACGCAGTTGAAAAAGAAACTCCTTAAATACTTTGCACTGTTGAGAAAATTTATATTGAGATTTATTAAAAATTTTTTTTCAAGTAGCATTAACTAATATGCAAAATGATGTTAAAGAACTGACTACTGCATACTTAAGTTAAAAAAGAGGAAAAACCTGGCCACTTAAATGGATCAATATTCAACATACAAAAATAACAAAATAATCATGTTACAAATCATAAAGATTAATTTGTGTTAGTAATTTTGGTGCTTTTTGGTTCAGTATTTTTTATTAAGTTGAGTGTATCAACATTCAATCTGCATCTATTCACAACTTTTATCTCTTCTTAATGTGTTCCTTTATGAATATAAAATTACCTTTATGTAAACTGACTAATTTTCCATAATAATAAATTAACTTTAACTTATAGTTTTTAATCTGCATTTTCAGATATGAGTATAGGTCCTCTTGCTTGCTTTTCAGCATCATATGGTTAGAGGATTACTTTCCATCCTTTAGATTTTAGCTTATATTTATCACTGCCACTAAAGTGCATTTGGGCAACAAAAAATAGGGTTATTTTTTAAAAAGGTCATTCAGTCACTACATGTCTGTTTACTGGAGAAGTCAGCCAAATAATTTTCAGAGTTATTATTTACAGTTATGTAGTAACTTTCCCACTCTTACAGTTTTCTCTGAACAGGATACCAAGGGCTATATTTTGTTCAAGTTAGTCTTCAACAATATTTTTCTTCTCTAGTCTCTTGGGCTCTTTCTCTGTCTGCAAAGTGTTATCCAGGATATATTTTATAAAACACAAAGCAATAGATCAAAGGATGGAGTGGTTCAATGACAGGCTGTATAACATTCACCTACTCTTGTGGTTTTCACTGGGCCCAACATAGCTCTGAAATTTCAACAGTCTATGACAAAATAAAATTTGTTAGAAATTTAGAAAGTGTAAGAAAAAATATTACTTGACAACAGCTAATTCATCAGTTGGCTTCCTCTTGCTAATAAACACTAATTATATGAAGATTATGAGGTCAATACAGAATTTAAGTTTCTCATACCCAATGTCAAAGAATATGAAGCTGACAATAGGCTACTTGTGTGAGGACTCACAAACAATCCTTAGCAATATATGCTCAATGCAAAAAATAAATATGGAAGGAAAATCATTCTTAAAATGTGTCTGGTGTTTTTGGAATACATATTCAAATTAATGAGAAAACAAAAAACTTGTGGGTTGTCAAAAACATAATATTCACACTATAAGTGACAAAAATTGAAAATCTAAGAAATTAATTTTTTGAGATAAAAGGAAAAATATCCAGTAGCATAAATTATGCAATAGTAAACATCACTAAAATAAACCACAAATGCTGAACACCAATAAAAATGTAATAAGGGTATAAAAATCTACAGAGATTCTACTGGAACTCTCATCAAACAGGAAAATTTAAACCCCTTACAAATAGAGAAGTGGAAAGACACAGTTTGCATGATCATACAAAAATTAGCTTGTGTGGAGAGCAGAGTAGCAGAAGCCTATGAGGCCATTAGCACAGTTTTACTCAATGTTCTGTAAGCTGAGTTTGGCACAGTCCAGCCACAGAATAAGGCTAGAGTAAGATGCAGAGCAGCTGTTTTTCCTAAGATGTTTATTTCAAATAATCTGTAGAATGTGAGGCTTTTGGATGTGGGAGGATTTGGGGATGAAGGAAGATTTTTGATGGGATGTTTTTGGCTGAAGGGAAATTGCTGTTGGGAGATTGCTGGGGGAAGTGATTTGCAGAAGGGAGGATTGCTGAAGGGAAAAGAATTGCTAAAGGTGAATTGCTAGCAAGTCTGAGGGCTTAGACTTTAAGAAAGCTAAAGAGAGCATGGGACAGTGCAAGTGTGGGGACAAAGACTTTAAGAGAGATAATACTAAAGAAAAGCTAAGAAAAAGTATAGGGCACTGCAAGTCTAAGGAAAGAGACTTTAAAGAAGAGAAAAGAAGACTTTAGAAGTGAGGTTTTAAAGAATAGAAAGAAAGAAGATTTTAGAAGAAAGGTTTTAAAGAACTGTAAAGGAGTAAGGCCTTAAAGAATAAAGAGAGAAAAGCAGAGAAAATGAAGAGAATAATAGGGAAAAGAAGCAATGAGGTTGCTGTGCATCTGCATCCAAGTGCCCAGAACACCTGGTCCCAACTTTCTATCTGTCTACCCTGTGTTCTTTCTGCATCTCCTCTTGCCTCCAGTCAGGCACAGTTAGGTTCCATAATAACAAGGGAGTGAGAAAAAGTTTGCTTCAGTCCTCCAGCCCTGAGTATTCAAAGACTCTCAGCAAAACTAAGACTATGAAGGTAGCTTCAGACCTCAGGAAAAAATGTGTACAAATTGAGGACCATATTTTAATATGACAGGAGATGCCCAAACAGGAAACACATTCAGCTAGAGATAGATAGATACAGAGAGAGAGAGAGAGAAAGAACAAGAGATGGAAATTTATGGGAAAATATACAAGAAAACAGACTCTCAGATATTACAGTAGAAAATAAAAAAATTTAAATTAAGAAAAAAGAAAAGTGAAGTGTGAGAAATCAGAAAATGTGATAATATTCTGATGAGGTGGAGGTTAAATAGACTATTAATAAAAGCATGTAAACATATAAATGTACATTTTCTACTTGTTATTATAAATAAAATGATTTCCAGAGAAGAAATCATTTTATTTTATATGGTCCCCAAGTGGATGGCATTTTTGGATTGTCATTTTAGCCCTCTATAAAATTTTATTTGAATGTCGAATATTATTTGTAACAAATTTATTTCTATATAAATGATAAGAAATGATGAAAGTCAAATTATTTATGATGGGAAAAAATGTTCACTTCAGTAACTAGATTAAAAAGGCATGTGAGTATTATCACTATATTCTAGAAAATAATAAAAAATTTCAGAAAGCATTATTAAAAATCTAGCTGACACCATTGTGAATTTATTATTAAGGAAATGTACAAATACCTTGATATACTTAAATATTTACCAGAATAGGGCTTGTAAGATCTGAAAGATGTCTCCAAAGGCAAGTAAATGTTCAGGAGGTGGCAACCTGCCTTTTGTTCACAGTATACATGAAGATGACAAGGACTTGCTTGAATTTGAGGCATTTTCAGAACTGCCAAGGGACCTCCTAAGAAGTTGAAGAATTGTTGGAAGCAACAGGATGGATCTAGCCTAGGACATTAAATTGCTACCCAAGTGCTGATACATGTGTACAAAAAATCAAAGGAAAATTCATTCAGACACTAAGTTAGCAATTATTTTTTGGTGAAAAAGGTAAAATCAGGAGTGTGGATTCAGAAATCTTTCCAGAGGAGTTAAAGAAAGTGAAAATTCTGTTCTTATAGAAATGTACATATAAAATAGAAAACAATTCTTTTAGACACTAAGTTATAAATAGTCCTTTGTTAAAAGTATAAAATAAACAGTAATATGGTTGGAGGTATAACAAAATTGGAATTCTTCATGGGAGTACTGAAATAACTATTAAATTTTGAGTATGAAATTAAGATAAAATAATGGAAGACATATTAAAATAATGTTCCTCATAGCATAAAGGAAAGATTATGTCTAAGTCTACATGCATGATCCTGGGAAATTTTAAAGTTACAATAAGCCTGAAATGGCATAAGAATTCAAAAAATGAAAAACAAAAAAATTTCATGGCAATTATAAATTACTAGCCTGATCTCAACTGACTCTTAAATGCTAATGTAGCATGGTTACAAGGGCGAAAAGTAATTTATGGAAATTTCTAACATCACAATGACAAAGAATATCAAATCAGCTAAAGGTTACTTATGTCAGGAATTGCAAATCAGTTTTTGCAAATATGTACACAATGGGAAGTGTAAAGATAGAAAAAACTAGTTTTCAAAATACATTCCACTATTCATGGAGCACATTAATATTAAAGAGAAGAAAATAAAAATTTCAAAGTGGCAAATGTGTAAATCTATTATGAATGTATGATAGTATTTTGTTTGAAAAAACTAATAACATATTTTGAGGAAAATATTCAATTACATATGTAAATCAACATTGCCAAACACCTAAGAAATATGACAAAGCAAGGATACCAAAGGTAGATGACTATAACATTCAGTAACAAAGATCAAATATAAATCCAGCACAAATCCAGAAAAGGTAAATCATTCTTTCCTTGGTAGTGTTCAAAACCAGACCTTAGAATATAATGGCTCCCTGGAAAACTTAAAGTGTGGTGGAGTTTTCAAACCTCAGGTTGAAAATACTAAACAAGGTCAACAGTTCTATTTTCCAGAATGACTCTAGACAAGCATAAAGAAAGTTCATAGAGATAAACTAAAATTCATAAAAAGAAAAAAGAAAAATAAGCATGTGAATGTTAGAGCACAAAATGCATTAATATGAGAATGTTAAGAAATTATTAATTTGCAAGAAGACACAATAGAATGAATAATTGTCAACAATGGTTTTAAAAGGAACCATTTTGAACATTCTATCAACCAAATACTGTGGACACGTTATCCACACTTAACATGAAGTTAAAATTGCAATGCAAAGGTTGCTCTTTGAGAAGGTCACAATTCTTGTTTTCACAGTTCTACTTTAGGAAGGTTCAACACAAAGTCTGACAATGGTGTCGATTTTGAATTCTATCTTTCATTAACAAAGATGTAATTAATTTTTTTAAAAATGAAAACGATTGAAATGCAAAAGATAAAACTCACTAACATGGCTTAGAAATTATTACAGAATGATGCTAATACTTCAATATGATATACACATTTTCACATGAGAAACATTTTGCAAAATAAAATCAATAAAAGTTTGATGGGAAGAGATAATAAGCAAGGCTTGTTCTCCCCTTGCATATGAAGTGGACAAAAACCTATTCAAATCTGATGAACTTGGAGAACTTAAAAGACTTCTATTATTTTGAGTTATGACTCAAATATTTTATTGGACTGACCAACATCACTTTCAGTGAAATAGTGTTTAAAATGTATGGAAAAAAAATCAAAGTAAAAAGAACTTTCAGGTATTAACTTACAAGTCATATTATAATGAAATGGTTAATCATTAATTTGGATGGAGCAGTCATATATTGAGCAGATTGCATGATAATGTTGAAAAAGTAATCATTATGCAGTCAATTGCAAACATTGAAAAAGAAAAGACAGATATTAAAAAGTTGTGAAGATCAAATCTAAATGCCATAGAAATCTATAAAGTTTAGCAAAACTATGTTATGTGGAAATGGCAAATTAATAGTGTGGTTTCAGTGGTTACAAAGCATGGAGTAGTTGACAGCTTCAAGACAAAATAAAATTTTTAGGAAATTTTTGACATGACAAACACAAAATTAATTTAGCAACAGGATAACAATGTCTGGAATTGCCAATCTAAGAGAAGATATAAATTTAAAAGAAAATTTAAAGGTATAAAATTTAAAAGAAAATTCCTAAAAATACATTTCACCTTTTACAAAAATTATATTGCGAAGATAAAAAAATTACTGAAGCAGAAATAATAACATTTATATGTGACATATAATTGAAAAATTAAACATTGCATTTTAATGGAAGAAATGTAATTATTCTTGATATAAATGAATTAAAAGCAAAACATATAGAAAATAATAACAATATTAGAATGTGTAAACTCTACTAAAACTGTCATAAAATTGGAAAGAACTTAAACCCACTGTCAATAGTGTAAAGGAAAACATTTTTTCTCAGACCATAAATGGACAGAATAAAATAAGTTGGTTTCTGTACACAAACATTATCAAGGAAACAGAATATGAAGATAGCTTTTGTCTTCATGATGAAAAGTGCAAAAGGAAGGTCCACATTTCCATGTGTTATGATGGTAAGGAATGTCATACAAAACCTGTCCATAGAGATAGATTGAAATTCATGAAAAACAAAGAAATGAGGCACTTAGATGTCATAGAACAAAATACATTGGTATTAATATGACAAAATGGCTAATTTTAAAGAAGATACAAAGAAATGTAAAGTTTTGTACAATGAGAGAAAAAGGACAACTCACTTGCTCTATATTTTAGAAAAGAAGGAAAACATTAAGATGGAATGAATACAAACCCCTCTTCTGCACTCTAAAATAATTATTAAAAATATGTCTGTACCTAAATAGAATATATTATAAATATGTCACACTAAGGGAAGGTTACATGTGAGAGAAGGATGGTAAAAGGAGGAAGGTAAGAAGGTGAATATGGTCACTCTATATAAGAATGAATGTAGAATTTTAAACCTGTTGAAATAACCAGGGACTGAGGGAGAAAGAAGAAAAATGGAAGAGATGAACCAATGTGAGTTTTACTACATAAATACCTAGAAATATCATTAGGAAGCTCCCTGTACAGCTATCTTAAACAAAAATGATATTTTTTCTTTTACATAATTGGGGAACAGGACATTGAAATAGGTCATGTCTTTTGGGGGGGGTTTAGTGCCAGTGAGAGTAGGGAGGATGTGGGGAAAGAATGAAGGATGGTGATATGAAAACTACCCAAATATACATTTATGTAAATAGAAACATTCCAGGAATGTGTGAGGGGAGGATAAAGAGAATGATGGAGTAGATGAAGTCAAGTATGACATATTTAATATACTGTAAGAACCTTTGTAAATGCCACAATGTAGCCCCAACACAACAATAAAAAAGTGTGTCATGAAATTCCAAGTAGCATTACCAAAACATTTGAGTGTGTAAAGTGAATTATCAGGTTGTCATAAGGTAAATTATAATCATAGTTTACAAAAAATCCACCTGGGAGGAGTTAGAGATTTTAGAAGAAAATCTCTTAAGAACCCAAGCACATGTCCAAAGCACTAGCAATGGCCAAGCCAAAGATAATTGAATTTTTACTCAATTTCTAAAATACATATAGGCAAAAAGGAAAAAAAACCCTTTCAGAAGTTGATATAAAATGTCCTGTGTTGAAAGAATTAAAAGTCAGTAAGTTGAATACAGCAATAACATATTGAGAAATGGGTCTGAGAGTGCTGAAATAATAACAATACAAACTGATAAAATCATGAAAAAATACTAAAGGATACAGTCAAAAATTACACTTCATAAAGATCATGAGGAAAGCTGTGTCTAAATGTGGGAGTAGTCCTAGAAATTTCAAGAGTGCAGGATCACTCCTAGACAGTGTAACAATAAGTTATATTATTTGGCAATAAAAATACTGTTGTTTCACCTGGCTGCTAAAACTGTGTAAGTGAAAGTTACCAGGGCAATATAGAATTTTTGTCACTTCACACATCAAATGACAACTGGCTACCTAAATGTAACTCAGGTTACAATAAAGACACCTGCATACCCATGATTATTGCTGTATTACTCTCAATAGCTAAGCTCTGGATCCAGACAAGGTGACCTACTGATGAAGGGATAAAGAAAATGTGGAATTCATATACAATGGTATTTTATTCAGCCATTAAGAAGAATAAAATTTTGTCATTTGCAGGTAAATAGATGGAACTGGAAAACCTAATCTTATGTGAAGTTAACAAGTTCACAAAGCCAAAGGTCACATGCTTCTCTATTATGCAGAAGATAAGCCCAATACCAATATAAGCAATACTATGAAAAAACATGTCACACAAAGGGGAAATCACTAATGGGAGATGGATGGAAAAAGAAGGAAGTTAAGAAGGTGAATAAAGTTGATATACTCTCTGTATAAGAATGGATATAGAATATTTAAACCTGTTAAAATCAACATGAGAACAAGACCAAGGTAGAAGAGGAGGAAATAGAGGGGATGAACAAATTCAGGTTAAAGTATATATATATATGTGGAAATATCACAGTGAAGCTTCCTGTATAGTTACATTATACAAGTGAAAATGTCTTTTTTTCAAAAATGTAGAACAAGAAGATAAAACTGATGCTGTTTGGGTCTTTGCACTTTGAGAGGGAAGATGTATGGAAAGGATGTAGGAGGGGGATTATGGTGGAAATAGTATGCACTCATATGTGAAATGTTAAAACTGTTCAATGAATGAGAGAAGGGGGGATAAAGGTGAATGATGGAGGGGGTGAATTCAACTATGGTGTATTGTACTGTATTGTAAGAACTTTGGTAAATTTCACAATGTAACCTCAGTATCACAATAATAGAAAAGGTCCAAAAATGACATTTGGTCACAAGTTATCTATGAGGAATTACCAATGTAATACTGCATTGATTACATAATTTATGTTATCTGGAATTTTCCCATCTTTATTAATTTTCATTTTAATAATCTATTTTGATCAGTTTTTTCTTACAATACTTATTCTCTATTATTTCTGGCAAAATATTCATTTTTATGTCTTTATAAATTATTTTGTGCTGTTATATATGTATACATTATTTTGCTTGCTTTCAGGGGTTTACATCTTTTATAAGTGTTTTATATCACATCCTAGGCTCATCCTGATGATGAGAGCATGAAGATATATTAGTTGGATTACAAACTGAATGTTCAAATCTTACTGAAATTATACCTTTTCCTATTAACTTTCATCTACCCACTATTTAATAACCATATTAAGCCTGTGTGACTAGGTAATATATTTTACTTATCTATTATTGTTCAATTTCAAATGTATCCCTGCATTTTGATACTGCTTATTATAACTACTTAATTTTGTCATCTATTTTTAATCATTCTCATATATGATGAAGTTATTAATAGCTTTCTTCTGGAATTTCTTTGATTTTCCATGCAATTTTAATGATTCATTTTTATTAATCTCTCATATTTCTGATTAGAATTTTTTACTTCTTCATAATAATGTTTTTTAATCTCAACATATTTCATTCTGAAGTTGCTAAATCACTTTTTGTATGAATTTATCTTAAATTTTTAATTTTTACTCATGGAAATCTTCAATATCATAATTTAGGCCTATCCAGGGACTGTGAACATGTACCCAAGTTGGTTTGCTTTTTCATTTGGGGATGAAAATTTCCAGTCCATTTTTCTAACATTATTCTGGTGAAATCTAACTACTCAGTGCTTAGGAAACTTCTTAATGGTGTCTGGTAACTAATGTTCTGCAGATAAGATAGTTTCTATCATTTATTAATATTTATGCAAATTTAAATCTACAAATGACTTTTGGAAGTTTAATTAGAATATATCTATTTGTTATTCTTTCTATTATTAGTGTCCTAATACACAATGAGCTAATCTTTCGATTATTGTCTTCTGAACTCTTTTCAGTTTAAGTGTTATATCCATTTTACAACATTCTCACATATATACTTGTGACTACATTGGATCCTGTAAATTATTTCTCAACCCTTTCCTCAGAATGTTTATGTTCTAATATCAAAATGTCATGTTTTATTTGCTTTAAATTTATTTGTTTTAAAATTATCCCAATTATTTAAACTTTATACTGTGGATTCGGCCCATTTCGTCACTGGGAGTATGAGGCCATATTGTTTTGCTTTCATTTAAATGTCAGAAACTCTCACAATTCTATTGTTAGGACAAACTTCATGCAGGCTCAATAAGATCCAGCTTGGGCAAGAATGATAGTTTCCCTTTACAGGTATCCTATTTAAAAAAAACATTTCCTGGATTCCTGCTAGAAAGTAACTTTTCCTTGAACTTTGAGAGTTGTAGTAGATATTTTTTTCTAGGTTTTAGCATTTCCTTTACAATTATTTGGTTTATGATGAGTTGATTGCTTAATTAATGTTTGCTGATACTATCTCCTTACTGCTCTTTCTCCCATGTATTATGTTAGCTTTTCATTGTTCCTTTCAGATAATCATGGTTTATCTTTGTATTTGCAATATATTTTACTTTAATATATGGAAATATATAAACATATATACTTATTCATATCTATTGTTAACTTTTGTAAATCCTTTATTTCTTATCCTAGTCAAATCTTTCTGCAGAATACATGTCCACCTTAATTCATTTTATTTTTGTGAATGTAGAAACTTCCTCAAACTTCTGTTTTGTCCTGGTATGAGTCAAATTGTCAAACAAGGAGTTTAGGTCAGTTTAAAAACGCACCCTGTCCAGATTACATGTTTTTCTTTTTGCTTTTCTTTTATAGATTTTATTTAACTGATTCCCTGACTTTCACCAGTCCCACTAGATTATATCTAGGTATTGGCACCTTATTTTCATAATTATTTGGGCATATTTACTGCTGGTGGAATAATTATTTGATTTGTCTTCTAGATTCTTTTCTTTTTAAAATTATAATTTAGTTAGCTACTTTCAGTATTCTCTCATATATACTTATCACTTTACATTGACCGTATGAAATTATTTTCTTATCTCATTAATCACAATATATTTTCCATCCAGATATGAGTACTCACTTTTTTCTGATTAATGTCCATCATTATTACACGAATTTAGTCTTAACCTGAGAGTAGGAATATATAACCACCTTGGTTATCTTTCTCCTTCTGAAGTGAGACACTCATTAAGAATTTCAGTTTTGCTGGAAACCTTTTTGTGTGCAGAGTTGAGGTATCATCTTAGAATAATATTTTCTTTCTGTGAGTTTGGGGATATACTTTAGCTGTGACTTTGTAAAACTTTAACAGATATTTAAAAGCAATGATTAATATGTATTTATAATCTCTGTATGTCATATTTTAATTTAAATATTCAATTCTGAATTTCTTTTTGTGTTTTTATACTACTTGCAATGAATGTTTAAGTATATACTACCATACATACTTTTAAATTTTTTTATAATTATAGGGAAATTACTTATTTTCTCTCTATAGTCAGACTTCACATTTTATATGATAATGTTTATGTTCCTCTTTTTTATAATCATTTATTCACAGGTGTGTATATTGTTTGGGTCATTTTTCCATGCTGTCCCCTTCCCACATGCTCTCCCCTCACCCATCACTTCCAGGCAGAAACTGTTTGGACCTTTTCTCTAATTTTGTTGAAGAGAAGACATAAGCATAATAAGGAAGACAAAGCATTTTTTCTAGTTAACTTAAGGATAGCTATACAGAGAGATTGCTAGCATTGCTTTCATGTACAAATGTGTTACAACCCAAGTGAATTCATCTGTGACTGACCTTTACATTGGTTCCTGATATCCTTCTCATGTTTAACTCTGTTGCTTTAAGGTTTCTGTATTAGTTCCTCTGGAGTGGGGACATCAAATGCTTTCATGTTTTGTGTTTTCTATCTATTCCCATATCTCCCTTATGTGTTCTCCCCTTGCCTTCTGACCCAAGTACAAACACATTGCTGTATTTGCCCTTTATCCAAAGTCCACATATGAGGGAGAACATATGATTTTTGTTCTTCTGAGACTGGCTAACCTTGCTCAGATAGATGTCCTCCAGTTCCATCCATTTATTTGAGAATGATAAGACTTCACTCTTCTTCATGACTGAGTAAAATTCCATTGTGTAAAATACCACATTTTCCTGATGCATTCATCATTAGTGGGGCATCTTGGTTGTTTCCATAACTTGGCTATCATGAATAGTGCTGCAATAAACATGGGTGTGTAGGTGCCTCTGGAGTAACCTGTGTTGCATTCCTTTGGGTTTATCCCCAGAAGTGGGATTGCTGGATCATATGGCAGGTCTATGTTTAGATTTTTAAGAACCCTCCAAATTTTTTTTCCAGAGTGGTTGCACCAGCTTGCATTCTCATCAGCAGTGTACAAGGGTTCCTTTTTCCCCACATCCTCACCAACACATGTTTGTAGCAGTGTTTTTGATGATAGCTATTCTAACAGGAGTGAGGTGGAATCTTAGTGTGGTTTTGACTTGCTTTCCTTTATGTCTCGAGATGGTGAGCATCTTTTCATGATTTTTTTGGCCTTTTGAATTTCTTGTTTTGAGAAATTTCTGTTTAGTTCAGTTGCCCATTTGTTTATTAGTTTATTAATTTTGGGAGAGTTTAGTTTTTTAGTTCCCTGTATATTCTGGTTATCAGTCCTTTGTCTGATGTATAGCTGGCAAATATTTTCTCCCACGCTGTGAGTAGGCTCTTCAGTTTAGAGACCATTTCTTTTGTTGTGTAGAAGCTTTTTAATTTTATGAAGTCCCATTTATCCTTCCTTTCTCCTAGTTGCTGAGCCACTGAGTTTCTATTCAGGAAGTCTTTGCCTACCTATTAGATTCAGAGTGTTACTGCTCTTGCCTGTAGTAACTTCAGAATTTCAGGTCTGATATTAAGGTCCTTTATCCATTTTGAGTTGATACTAGTACAGAGTGATAGACATGGATCTAGTTTCTGTTTCTTGCAGATGGATAACAACTTTTCCCAGCAAAATTTGTTGAAGAAGCTTTCTTTTCTCCATCACATACGTTTGGTACCTTTGTCAAAAATGAGGTGGTTGTAGTAGTGTGGATTCATATCTGGGTCCTCTATTCCATTCCAGTAGACTTCATGTTTATTTTTGTGCCAGTACCATGCTGTTTTTATTGCTATTGCTTTGTAATACACTTTGAAGTCGGTTATTATTAAGAATTTATGTTAATATTTTGTATATATCTGACTGCCTTTGTCTAGGCCAAGCCTATTACTGTGAGCATCTGGTGTGTGTAGTTGCCATTCTCACCATTATTTCAAAACCCTAAAACTTCTGTGTTTTCTGGAAAACTTTAAATACCCAGAGATTCTGGGTGATCTTCATTGTAAGAAAAAAACTGCGATGGCCATGTTTTCAGCAATATTTTTGCATTCCATTTTCATTCTATTGTCCCTCTTTAAAATTATTCTTATTTCTGTCTCTTTAGTATCAACATATTTTTATCTCTTACCATCTATGTATCTTTTGTTTTATTTTTTGTCTTTGTATACATACACATATATTGTACATGAATTTAACATCCTAGTGTAGCATAGTCCTAGTACACCGAATGTGTATCATTGCAATTTTAAGGTGAGGACACAGTCACTCCAAATTCTATTTCCCAAGTATATTTCTTTTGTGGCAAAATAACAGTCATCTCAGGCCAGTCTCACAACTCACCCATAGTACACCACATGTGTCTCACTTCACAATGGCTTTTGAATATGTGGCAGATGAATTTTTCTTATAGTCATTATTTTTCTTCTGGTAAATAAAATATTTTCCTCCAACTTGTTCACATTTCTAATCTCTGTTACTCCCATAATATATCATGTATAATTATGCATCATAGTAATATTAAATCTTTTAAATTAATGTCATGACCTTCTCTCTGTACATAAATAAGGTATGCATTCACACAATTATTCAATTTTCATCAATCATTTCAATAGATTACAATTTTAACAGAGTACTAAGGATTTATCTCACCACAATGAATGAGGGCCCACAATTGCTTGTGTTTCTACATAATATTGAAAAGCCAAATAAAATTCTGTCCCAAACTCCATGGCTCCCCATATTATAAAGCTCTGAGGTCAATTTTTGCAAAATTTTGAACAACTATTTGGAATAAAATTTTAAATACAACCAATATATTAGAAAATTAGATTCATTCTACTCAACTAATACAGGAAATTTGAAAATGTAATTGAAAATATTAAAAACACTGGTATGGTATGGTGAATTTAATCATACTAAAATTAATTGAATAGAAAGATAAAAGATTGCCATATACAAAAGATGCTCATCCAAAATAATGATAATGATATTCAAATATGTAAACATATTTCTATACTAGAAAGTAAAGAAAATATATCAGATTTACTTTAGTAGGTTTTGAAATACTGCACAGTACCTCAGAGATACCAAATTCATCATTTTGTTGTAAAAGATGTATCGAAACTTGTAAACACAAGAGTATTTGTGTACATAAAAAGCCATATAAATTGATATGAAATTTTATTCTCAGTGACATAAAATTACTTTTTATAGTAGTAAAAATCCTCATATATGTTTAAATATTGAATACATACAAGTTTCCTAAATTGTCAGATTAAAAGGTTTTTAATTATCTGAAACGAATCCGATATTTGCACATGAAAACCAAAATTCTCCTATATCTCTGGACATACCTTGGACAAAGTAAAATAGATAATTTCAAATACTGAAAAATTTGAAAGCAAATAATAATCTTTATTAAACAATTTAATTCATTCTACCTAAAATTTCCACTAATTGTGCACATTAGTTTCTGCTTTGAAATTTATACCTTACTGCAACTTGATTTTATTAGAGTATGTATGTATGTATGAATTCAGAAAGTTACAGTTGACCCATTATTTTGAGGAGATTGAAGACAATTTTTACAAATTTGTAGGGCAATAGCATTGCATCTAGATGTTTTACTGTCAAAATTTATGGTGTGTTTTGACATTTATTTGGAAGAGAGGCCTTTTCATACACTAAAAACCAATATAAATAGCATGTTTTCCAATGTTTCTTCCTTTCACTCCAGTGGCATTTCTTTGATTAGAGCAATGCAATTTAAATACAGAATCATTGTAAATTTCAAGTAAGAGATTTTCCTATTTCTTTTTATATTTTTAACTCCCATGGAGATGACACAATGTATCCATAAAATTTTGTAATCAAACTGTTTTCAAACATGTACATTTGTGGGTTCGGAAATTTATCACTGATCTAGGTGAAATGGAAAAGAGAGAGTCAAATCAAATTTCTAAGACATATTTTTGTAATTGCTCTCAAAACTTATTTCTACATGAAAGAATGTTCAGAAAAATCTTGATTACATCTAGTAGAATGACTCACCCTTACTTTTTTTTCCTTTACAAACTTGAATAGGATTACCTGTTTTCACTCTATAGCATTTTAGATAACAATAATGGAACAGAATAGAGGATCCAGATATGAAGCCACACAACTAAGAGCAACTTATCTTTGACAAAGGAGCTAAAAATATACTATGGAGAAATAGCAGCCTCTTCAACAAAAACTGCTGGGAAAACTGTTTAGCAGTCTGCAAAAAACTGAAACTAGATCCATGTATATCACCCTATACCAAGATTAACTCAAAATGGATAAAGGATCTTAATATCAGACCCCAAACTCTTAAGTTGATGCAAGAAAAAGTAGGAAATACTCTGGAGTTAGTAGGTATAGGTAAGAACTTTCTCAATGAAACCCCAGCAGCACAGCAACTAAGAGATAGCATAGATAAATGGGACCTCATAAAACTAAAAAGCTTCTGTTCATCAAAAGAAATGGTCTGTAAACTGAAGAGAACACCCACAGAGTGGGAGAAAATATTTGCCAATTATACATCAGACAAAGGACTGATAACCAGAATATACAGGGTACTTAAAAAACTAAATTCTCCCAAACCTAATGAACCAATAAAGAAATGGGCATGTGAACTAAACAGAACTTTCTTAAAAGAAGAAATTCAAATGGCCAGAAAACACATGAAAAAATGCTCACCATCTCTAGCAATAAAGGAAATGCAAATTAAAACCACACTAAGATTCCACCTCACCCCTGTTAGAATAGCCATCATCAGCAACACCACCAACAACAGGTGTTGGCAAGGATGCGGGGAAAAAGGAACCCTCTTACACTGTTGGTGGGAATGTAGACTAGTACAACCACTCTGGAAAAAACTTTGGAGGCTACTTAAAAAGCTGGACATCGATCTACTATTTGACCCAACAATACCACTCTTGGGGATATACCCAAAAGACTGTTACTCCAGAGGCACCCGCACATCCATGTTTATTGCGGCACTATTCACAATAGCCAAGTTATGGAAACAGCCAAGATGCCCCAGCACTGACGAATGGATTAAGAAAATGTGGTATCTATACACAATGGAATTTTATGCAGCCATGAAGAAGAACGAAATGTTATCATTCGCTGGTAAATGGATGGAATTGGAGAACATCATTCTGAGTGAGGTTAGCCTGGCCCAAAAGACCAAAAATGGTATGTTCTCCCTCATATGTGGACATCAGATCAAGGGCAAACACAACAATGGGATTGGACTTTGAGCACATGATAAAAGCGAGAGCACACAAGGGAGGGGTGAGGATAGGTAAGACACCTAAAAAACTAGCTAGCATTTGTTGCCCTTAACACAGAGAAACTAAAGCAGATACCTTAAAAGCAACTGAGGCCAATAGGAAAAGGGGACCAGGACCTAGAGAAAAAATTAGATCACAAAGAATTAACCTAGAAGGTAACACACACGCACAGGAAATCAATGTGAGTCAATGCCCTGTATAGCTATCCTTATCTCAACCAGCAAAACCCCTTGTTCCTTCCTATTATGGCTTATACTCTCTCTACAACAAAATTAGAGACAAGGGCAAAATAGTTTCTGCTGGGTATTGAGGGGGGGGAGCGGGAGGCAGCGGAGTGGGTGGTAAGGGAAGGGGTGGGGGCAGGGGGGAGAAATGAACCAAGCCTTGTATGCACATATGAATAATAAAAGAAAAATGAAAAAAAAACAATAATGCACTTATACTCAGCCTTTTAATGTTGGGAGAATGTCAAATATTTGCATGCTTAATGTTTGTTAAGGAAAATAAAACACTTGGAGTACCCTCTTTCACTTCCCTCAGATATACTTTTTTCATGGTCAAACCTTAAGTTATATTTCAACATTCATGAAAACAGTACATCACATGGTTTCATATAGTACAATGCAATTTCTTTTGGTGGTGTTCAGGATCAAGTCCAGGGTAGCAAGAATGCTAGATTACTATTCTACCATTGAATTAAACACTATCTCAAAAATATTTTCATATCAATTAAAGCAGAAGATTCATTATATCCTTTTTTGGATGCTTTTGGATGCCCAAACAACCTGTTTAATTTTTAAATTTTTACTTTTTTAGGTTTATTAATTAATGACTATATTTTCATGTTGCAACCAAAAGCATCTTGAATACTCTTTAAGTAATAATTGCCTATAAAATGACAATTGAAAATACTCTTTTGTTATCTTTTCTGTGAAGGAAGTGTTTATTTAATGTCCACTCTCTTAAGATAATATTCATAATTTACTTCTTCACTTTCAATTAATCAGACTAAAGTTATGATTTTTAAAAGTTTGTAATTTGTTTGAATACTATTTCCTAATTTCTGTCATAAAGATTATTACTATCTATTTTTACATTTTTCCTTTTTTTTCTTGCTTATGATATATTTTGTTTCTTTTTTATAAGCACATTAAAAGTACCAAATGGATATGGAGTTATTGTGATATTTACATACATCTATATAATATGCTTTGGTTCAAATTCATGCCCCTTCTTAACTTTCATCACCTTCCCATCAAAAATTTTAATAGTCATTGTTTCATTTCATGCATTCATTTATAGTACTTTTTTCAACCCCTGAATGGTAGCCTTTCTCAAACCTGTACCTCACTTGTTCCATCTCACCAACACAGTCACTGATTTACATTCCTCTCAGACTTTTGAAGGTTAAGGAAATTAGTTTTCTATAGCAGTCTAGACAAAGATAGCATTGCCCAAAAGGCTGAATTAGAAAATTGCCATATGCTAGATATTACTGAGCATACAAGAAACTTTCTTGGAGAGCAGAATCTTCAGGCTTTCTGACCTCTCAATGAAAAATTCAATAAACTTAGGCACGTTTCCAGTGTCCGTGTGGGCCTATTAGAGGATTTAAAGACTGAGAGAATAATATTAACTTGTAAACAAAAGCACATCCACTGACAAAATAATGACATATAGATGTTAAAGAAGGTCCAAGGAAGCTTAGAAATAAATAATTTAGAAGAGCAAATAAAAGTGAAAAGTATGTGAGAGACTGCAAAAAGTATACCTAGATAATGTTCTAATGAGACTTCTAAAATTTATGGATAAATTGAAAGATTTATATAACTCTAAAGAAAAAGTTAAACAAAAAGGCATTCAAAATATACTATGTCATATATTGTGATTAATAAATGAATAATTTGAATAAAGTAAATAAGAGGAGATAAATCAATTGGGGTTGCAATACATCTATACATGGAATTATCACAAGGAAACTCATTGTGTAGCTACCTGTATCTCCAAAAAACAAAAATATCATGGTTTTCATTTTATCTTTTCTCTTTTTTCTTCTACAGAATTGGAGAATAGGAGGGTGGAACAGGTCTTGCCTGGGGGGGGTACCAGTGGGAAGGTGGAAGTGGTGGGGAAAGAGTTAGCAGGCTGAATGAGGTGCAAAAGTGTGAACACCTGAACATAAATGGAAACATAACACCTGTTAAACTACTCCAGGAATTAGGGAAGGTGGCACAAAGGAGAGCAGTGGGGGTGAACTTAAGAATGACATATTTGATACACTGTATTACCCCTTCTAAGTGCCACAATGCACCTCCACCAAGCATAATAAAGGACCAAAAATAATACTACTAAGCATTTAATTTCAAAAACTTAAAACAAATAGTGATTTAAAAAGACTACAGGAAGACACAAAGTTACATGAAAGTATGACAAATGAATAATTTAAAAAAGAAGGAAGAAATTACTGAGAATCAAATAAAGCCCAACACATAGCAGAATGGAAAGAGTGAATGATGCAATTATATAGACATATGCAATGGAGCCTTTAAGAGTGAAGGGTGAATTTAAAACCCCACTAAACCACAAGAAAAAATATATTACCTTCAAAGAGGAGTAGACAAAACCCCCTAATTTGGCTTTTAATAATATGTAAGGGAAATTTACCTGGAAAACATATAATTTTCAGGAAGACACTTAGCTTAAAATGAAAAATCCAACTAAGACAACCTCATGTTATTAATGCTCACATGGGCCTAGAGTAGACAATTATATTAAAGGATTATACTAGCAGTTGATGCAATTTTGAATGCATGCAAAAGCAAAACAGGAAATGCATATATTAAAACACAAAATATATTTTAACTCAAGGAAAAAGAGAATAATTTGAAAATAGAAAAAACATCTTGAAAAGTATTAATGAGAAACTTGTGAAAAGGGCCATTGCAATTAGAGCATTAACAGGTCAATATTGAGGGAATCACATAAAGTAAACACTGTAGTGGATATCACAGTATTCATAAAAGTGATACAAATACATAGATAGTAGTTAATATAATTTTCTAATGTCAAAAATGAATTTAAAAAAGCAGAAAATTGTCCAAACAATTCTATGAAGTGCAATACATGAAAAAGGATGAGTTATGAGACAGGCCTATGCAGTATCTTAAATACTGTAATGTACATGAACATGAGTTGAAAAATTTAGAATTTTGAGAGAAGTTCAGACCTAAAAATGAAAAATTATTCCAGGAAGGCCACATGTTCTCATGGACAAAGTGAGCTTATTCTACATATTAGAGATGTATAGTTATAAAATGTCACCTAAAAAAATACAAAAACATTCAGAAATGCAGTAGAATATCTTTTTGGTATGTAAGAAGATATGAATTACATTGGAGAATCAAAAATAAAAGCTGGAATAAGCATTAACAATTAAATATTATTACTCTGATTCATGGAACACAAATTAAATTCTAAGGAGATATCTGTGACACATCCAAGTTCCTCAAATTTTAATATGCTCTGGTCATGTTTATAAGCCAGGTTAATATGACATGATAAAATAATTCACTTTTTTCAGCTTTTGTTTTAGAGATGCTCATTGCGTTTCCAAAATTATTCTTTTGCAAAATTCGAGTAGTATATACATATATTGTCCTACTATTTCATAAATATTCAGGCATCAGTTTGTTTGCTGGTTGGTTGTTTTGTTTAAGCCTTCTGAATTTTTTTACTTTCTTTTCAAGAGTGTCATGGCAACAGTTTCTTTTCTTCCCTTCTCTGATGAGTACTTTTCTACACTTTTTATTTTGAAATATTCATTTCTCACAGTACTTACATGGATGTTTTTCAATGGTATCTCATGTTTGAACATTTTATATCCCAGTTTGGGCCTCATTTGTAACTGTAGCCCTTTTTCCATTTTTTTAACTCCATGATATGATACATTCTGCATATTTGAAGTTTTGATATTTATATGCAGAGATGGGAGTCAAATCAATACAAGCTGATTTTTCACCCTCCCTTGGAAAATACATTTTTCCTTTTCTGGATTTTAAGTGGTTTTAATTATTTTCTTCTTTATGAAAATTATAAGAGTGCTTGAGTAGGTTATGCAGTGATTACGTTGGAGAACATATTTCACATCTTGTGTCAATTAAGTAGTGTGATTCTATTTTCCCTAAAATTCAATTATCATTTTTTAATATTATGCCACATGTATCTTATTTTACCCCCAAAGCACTTATTTTATTCTCCATCTATTCAATAATTTTCTTAAATAGTGGAATATATTTTAAGATGTATTTGTTTTTTAAATTACACATTCATTTCTATAAATCTTCACTTACATTTATGATTTCTCTCACAGGTACACAGTAGCTAACTTGCTTTTCTTTAATATGGTAATATCAGAATGACTCTCACAATATTTTTTTCTCCCAGTTACCTTCATGTATACAGTGATTATTAGCAGAAATAACTCTAGTTATGATTTCCATGTAATATATATATATGGGTATATTTTCTAGATTTCTGAAGCTTTGGGGGTTGATATTGGAGTATTGAATGTTTGGGTTTCTATATCTACATTTAGATATTACATTTTGGAAATGGTACCAAAACAATGACATTTTAGGAGGAAAGGAAAAACTTCAGAGAACCTAAACAAAAGATGCACTTCCTACATGATTATTAAGCAAGATGCCAATAGGTAAATATAGCACACAAATTTTCATGAGAATAAATTTGGGTAATAAACAATCAACATATACAAAGCGAAATATAGTGGAGAAGTTGAATTATCAGATTTTCCTAAACTCTTTTCTAAGCACATTTCACTGAATATGACCAAGAAATATTACAATTTGAGGAACCTGAGGAACTCACAGGAAAATCTCCCAAGAAATTTAACACATGTTCCAAATATCAGGATGGAACATGATTAGGGCATTAGATTTTTCTCCAAGTGAAGCTAAAATTGTACAGACCATATTAAAGAAAAAAAGGAATTTCAGATATTAAGTTATTAATTATAATATGATTAAAGAAAAAGAAAATTCACAAAGATTGAGTGATAATACACGGAGAAGTATGCAAAAGAACAGAATACATGTTAATTTGAGGAACATTGTGAACTCACAAAGAAGTATCATAAGAAACAGAGCATGGATTCCAAGCATCAGTATATTGGTATGTATTTAGTATATTTCTGAATGTCGTTTTTCTATATTGTGTATTTTAAGTTATATTTTGTCATTTATACACCTGTAGTATCAAAAAGGAGCTCATTCTGTCAATTGTATAATGTGGCCATCATTGGCTGATTTCTCATTTTTATATCTGAAAATATCTTGGAATTGTGTACATAGTATTTAAGAGCCAGGATAGAGTTATCTCACAATTCACACTTTTCAGATGCTATACTTTAGTGTTTTTCTGCTTTATCTGATTTTAAAATCATCCTTACCTTTTAAAAGTTAAATTGACTAATGCCTGAATCTAATAGTCATTTTATACTTCATTTGTACTAATCTATTTTTCAACAGTGATCTCCTAAATACATTTTACTGTATTATATCTCTTTACAAAGTGTTCATTTTTCATGTTTTAATTATATTTTGTACTGTAATGCCAGTGTACATGTTTTGCTTGTTTCATTATTTAAAATGATATCTGATACTTGTGAAAATTTTTAAGATGATTGTGTAAACTTACTTTCACACAAAAAACATGTGCCTAATTTAGTAAGCTGTCAGTTCAGAATCTTCCTGAAAATTATACATTTTCTTGGTAACATTTATCTTCACACTGCTTAATAGCCAGATTAGGCTTCTGTGGCTTTTTATCTTTTCAAGATTATATATGTTTCTTGCTGATTGTAAGTGGCTCCTGCCTGTAATCTTAGCAACTCAGGAGGCAGAGAACAAGAGGATCATGATTTGAAGACAATGAGGGCAAATAGGTCCTGAGACTTTATCTTGAAAAAAACCCACCAGAGAAAAATGTCTGGTAGAGTGGCTCAAGGTATAGGCCTTGAATTAAAACCCTTGTATGGAAAAATGTTACACATATTTCTCATTCTCTAGTTTTGTGGGATCTAAAATTCAGCCTTTGCTTTAAAAGTTCTTGTACAGTATTTCTTACTACATGCATCATTCAATTTGATCATATTGATATATGATGGAGTAATAGTTTGAATTTCTGGAATTTTCAACTTTTCAATATAATTTTAATGATTTATTTTTAGCAGTCTTTCATATACTCTGGTTAATTTTTGTTTCTTACAAAATATTTATTTTATAATCACAACATATATCTTACTATTACAAAAATGTCTTTTTAATTGATTTTATTTTTAAACTTGTGTATATCATTGTGTGAATAATTCACATTCTACTCTAGTCCTTACTTAGCACTACAAATATGCTCCCAGGTTGGCTGATTTTTCATTTTAAGTTCAGAAACTGCATCACAATCTTATATTTTATTTGTAAACTTCAACTACACAGTGTTTAACAGCCAACTTAGAACTGCTGATAATTTATCCTTCATAAGCAAGATATTCTCTACACATGTTGCTTTTTATACAATTTATATTTATTCATGAATTATACAATTTCATTAGAATTTCTTTGCAGTCTTGTTTTTACTTTGGTTTTATTCTAATATTTGGTGGGATAATATTTAATTTATATCTGCTGGAACATTTTCAGGGTAATTGTATTGGTCTGTTTTTCAGCAATGTCACACATACATTTTTCCCTCTTTATTTTCTCCTCTATTTATTTATAAATTTCTTCTTCATAATATGTTTTGTTTGCTAAATTGGAATGTCTCTTCAGTTGTGGCTTTGCTTCTGTTTATTACTTCATAGTTTCACTTAATCTTTATATCCTAGAATAGACTCACCCCATCACTGCTAATATGTATCCTTCTTCATTGGCCTTTACATTGTGATGTCAAAAACTGTCACAATTCTATTGCCAGGGTAACCTTCATGAAAGCTCCAGTATATGCCAATTCTATAACTCATCCTTTCCAGTTAACAAGTTTTATGAATTTTCTAAATTGTTATGGTAACCTTCCCTTGAATATCAAAAGTTCTAGTATATCTACATATTGGCATTTTTTCTTCATTATGTTTGGTTGTTGCTTGAGGTAATTCTTTAATATATACCTTCTGAAATTATTTCATTCTTTTACTTATTATAATTTGAATGGTCTTTTCTCCCAACAATGCCCCACATATACATGCCAGTGTGTTACTTTTCTTTCTAAATTACTTATTTGTCTCTGTTTTCCGAATGTATTTTCCCTAATATCTGAGTATATACTTCAATTTATATATCTAAATTGTGACTCTCTTTTATAAACTTCACTAAATAAATCTGGTCTGAGAGTGCTGGAAAGGTTAATTCAATGTGATATATTTGATACATTGAATCTTTGAAAATGCCACAATGTACCCACATCCAGATTAATACAGGAAAAAAGAAAAAAATAATTATCACATTAAAAAAGGGAAGAAATAAGATCTGGTAGGATTCAGCAGTGAATCTATCATATCCTTTATTGTCCCTTCTGAGAGACACTATTGCTGCTTCAACTTCATAGCTTGTTATAGATATGTTTAGCAATGTTGGATGGTCATATGTGTCTAGAAATTGTCCATTCCTTCTAGATTTTCCAATTTATTTGAATTTAAGTTTTCAGTGCAGTACCTAGTAATTCTCTACATTTCCTTTTTATTTAAAACAATTAAATTTAACTCCCTTTTTTTATTTCCAATTTTATTAATTTGGGTCTTTCCCTCATAGTAGTCAGATTTGCCAGGGGTTGGTCAATCTTATTTGTCTGCTTAAAGAACCAGCTTTTTGTTTCATTGTCCTTTGTAAAAAATTTTTGTCTCTATTTCATTAATTTTGGACTTTATTTTTATTATTTTTCTCCCTCTGATACTTTTGGCTTTAGCTTACTCTTGTTTTTCCAGGAGTTTGAGATGCAGTAGTAGATCGATTGAAATCCTTATGTGCTTTTAATATCTGTACCCATAACTATAAATATTCCCCCATAGGACAGCCATTGCTGTGTCCCATAGGTTCAAATAGATTGTGCTTTCATTCTTGATAAATTCCAGCAAATTTCTTGTTTCCACCCTTATTTCTTCGATGACACGTTGATCATGGAGCAATATGTTTTTCATTCTCTAAGATTTTTAGTATTCTTTGCTGTTTCTATTTTTTATTGAGTTGCAGTTTTATTGTATTGTGGTCAGTCAGTATGAAAGGGTATTTTTTCAATTTTCTTATATTTGTTATTACTGGTTGTGACTTTAAATATATTCTAGTTTGAAGAAAGTTCCATGGGCTGCTGAGAATAATGTATATACTATTGTTGCAGGATGGAATACTCTGCAGACATCTGTCAGGTCCATTTGATCTATACATTTATTCAAGTTTAGAGTTCTTTTGTTAATTTTTTGTATTGTTGACCTATCTGTTGTTGACAGGGAACTGAACTCCACTTCCACAACTGTGTTGGGTCTATCTGCGTTTTATGCCCAGAATATGTCTAGTGAAGTGGGATGAACCAACATTGGGCTCACATAAGTTAACAATTATTGTTTCCTCTTGGTGTAATGTTCCTTTTATTAGTATTTAGTGACCTTCATTTTCTCTTCTGACTAATTATGTTTGAAATCTTCTTTATCTGATATAAGTATGCTACTCTTGACTCATTTTACTGTCAATTAAGACAGATGGTAATATAAGTAAAAAGATGGTGGTAGAATTGATGGCAGTGAGGGGGTATGGGGTGAGAGAGTGATGAGGTATGTGGTGTGGAGACTTCATGGTAATAAAGCACCAATGTATGTAAGGCATAGTTTAGTCTTTATGGGGGAGGTACTATTGGCAAGGATTGCAGAACATAGGAATGATGGAAGTAATGTGTAGAGTTTTTATACTACTCAGTGAGTGGTGAGTGTGGAGGAAGTAGGGACAGTGTGAGGAAAGGGAGAATGAGGAAAGAAACTTAAGAAGAAGAAGAAGAAAAAAGTGAAAACAGAAAAGAAGAAAAAGTAGGTGGAGGAAAGGAAAGTGGAACAGGAGAGGGCTATGCACCTTGATAGTTTGAATAGGTATCAACAAATTTTTAAAAATTTATTCAAAATGATTAAATAAAATTTAAAGATTAAAGTACCAAATTATATATATATATATATATATGATATATATATATATCATATATATATGTATATGATGTTTATTTTTATGTATTTTTTCCCAAAGTTCTTCCTTGTTTGGGAAAAGAATCTGTGAATATACTCACTCTCAGTTCAATAAAGGTTCTAGGCTCTTTCCTAAGATTTCTAATCATGTACTGACACTTTGACAGGGAATTTCTCTGCATCTCTGCCCCTTCTTAATGTTGGTTTGCTGGACTGTGTGTCCATGAATGTACCCCTTCCCTATCAGATACTTTGGGGAAATGAGCTCAGCGTGTTTGAGCCCAGGCTTCCTGTGGTTAATGGATGATCTGATGTAGCAGATTATCTGAAGCAGAGCTGGTATGTGAGCAATCCCTTGTCCACAGCCTGCAGGGCAAGTCTGCAGGCTAGAAGTGGGCTTTTTGTTCAACTGATTTTCTCTTCAAAGTCTTTCAGTTTCCACTCACTACCAGTTTCTCCAAGGTGGATGAATATGGTTTTGTCTGGTTTTCACCAGACTGCAGCTTAGCCACCCTCCCCCTACATAGGCTGAGTCAGCTCACCTTTCTGTCCCAAATCTAGAAGGCAGAGGTGAAATTTTCTCCCTTTTTAACCCATCAGTTTTGTCTGGGTGTGATTCATACTGCCCATGAGCTACACTGGATTATGTGGTTCCCTCAAGAACAAATGATGTATCACACTCACCTATCAGGGTGGCAATTACACTAGGAAGAATGCAGTCAGCTCCTGGATTGCTCAGGCAGGCAGAAAGCCAAGGTTCTTTGTCCATGCATTATGTTTTATCCAGACTGTCCCAGAAAACTTTCAGAACTTATGCTACAGTTCACTGTGTTGTGTTTGTGCAAAAGAGGATAAAAGAGGCCAAAAAAGGAGAAATGGTCTTCCAGCAGGTAAGCCAGCATCTGCTGGTCCACGGCACCTGGGATTCTAGGATTGTGATATGATATAAAGAACTAATTTCAATCATATTATTTTATCTGTACAGTATATATTGATGATATCTTAACAAAAAAGCCATGTTACCTAATCCTTGCTACCATGAATCTGAAGTATTCCTCTATAATCCTGCAGTTCATGATCCCAGAGACCTTCAGCTATCCACTGTCTTGAACTTTCCTTTCTATATTCATTCTTGCATAGAATGTACATAAATGATACTCAACTTCTTAACTTCCTTCTTTTACCCTTCATCTCCTATAATGACCATATAATTATTCAAAATATTTATATTTGTATTTTGTTTGTCACCCCCTTATGAGTGAAAACTTGGCATTTGTGATTTATTTTAAATTAATTTCATTATGAACTTTTCATTCATGCTTACAAATGTACATTGATCAGCCTCTCTCTTTCCCCAGTAATTCCCCTTTTAAATTCATTTACTTTTTAATAAAACATTATGATTTGCATAAGCATTATGCAAGGGGTTTCTTTGCAATATTTTCATAAGTACATATACTGTACCTGGTTTCATTCATTCCCCTCCATTATCACCTTCTTCCCTCATTCCCCCCTCATTCCCCTTCATACAATGATTTCAAGTTTTCAGTGTTCCATATTCATACATTTGTAAAACATATATTGTCCACATTCACCCTCCTTTACCCTCTCTACTTACTGTCCTTCTCCTACTATCACTCTCTTCTCACATTGAAAGAAAATAATCACTAATACAGTAGTAGCTATTTTGATATGAATATGATACAAATGGCTAATTTCAAAGAAGTCATAATGAAGGAAAAGTACTTGTCAATACCTATAGGAAAAGGGATGATTATCATAGGATTATAGAGAAGAAAGAAAACATTTTTGAAGGCATCAATTTAAAATCCATGGCCATGTGCGTGAATAATTATTCAAGAAAAAGAAAAATGTTTAAACTCAAAATATTTAAATTTCCACAGCAGAATGATTTGGTAAAAAATAAATTACCTTCTGTAAAGGCATAAACATTGTGGAGAATGGTGAATTATAAGGTTCCCATGGCCTATCTTCTATTCACAATACATATGAAGTTGATCAGGATATATTAGAATTGTGTAATTTGTATGACTCACAAAGAAATAAGCTAAGAATATGAGGACATATTCTAAGCATCAGAATAAACCAGTTTTATGATAATATATTTTCACCCAAGTGTTTATTTAAGTGCACAGATAAATCAAAGAAAGAATGCTTTCAGATATTACCTTATAAAACATAATATGGTAACAATGTACAATCAGTGAAATGATTGGAGCAATAACATATTGAGAAGTGTGCGTGAGTGTTGATATAATAACCACTAAAATTTTTGTTCCAAAACATGAAAAATGCCATACTACATTTAAATATTGTATTCCATGCACTAGAAGAAACGTCAAAGAAAAATTACACACAAAATCAGATGTATTCACTTTCAAGTGTGGAACAGATTTTGAAAAGGTGTTTATTCTAATTTTAAATCTCTTTCATGGAAGAATTTGTTTGCATATTCATTACTTTGTACTGGTAACCTGTGGCAACCTTGATATTTTTGTCAGTGTAATTCAGAATCTTCCTCAGTTTTCTAAGTATTCCTGGTTAACTTCATGCACACAGTATTTATCAGCCAGCAAAAACTACTCCAATAACTTATTTCCTATGTAACATATTTTATTGCATTTTCTAGGTTTCTAGGACTTTTTGCCTTAATACTGGATGCCTGAAAGTTCCAGGAGCATACACCTGAACTTAGCTATAATGCTTATTATGAGTATTCTAGTATATGTAGGGTAATTATATAAAGGTTATTACTATCTGCACGTTCAAATACACTTTTCAATACAATATTGCTCTACCCACTTTTGTTATTTTTGTACTCTTTCACCATAGGATAATTTATAACCACATATTTGAAACCATTTTTATGTGCATTTCTATTAGAAATTGAGCAAAAATACAATGTCCCATCCATTCCTTTTCCTTGGATCATATGCTTCACTTTGTAGGAGATTATTTTCAGTTCTTCAAGTTCCTGAAAATCTGTTTTCTGGTTCAATTCATGTGCATATTATGACATTTTATGACAACCTCATGAATAACCTTCTGTACACCATTTTTTATCCTTTTAGATGCAGTTTGGATTTTAAGTAAGTTCTTCTCTTCTGAAAATTTAAATATAATATATGTAGCCCCTGGTAACTTTTGTTAGTCTCCATTTTGCATGTGATATTTAGATTTTGTATGCGAATACCCAAATTTTTTCTTTCTTTTCCAGAATGTAGTGTTATTCACTTCTCTCCCACCCTTTACTGGTAAAAAACTTTTCTTCCAGTGTTTGTTCTTTGAAATTAGTAATTTCCTACCATTCTCATAACAACATGTTCTCTACTATAATAGTTGTGTCTCTATTTCTTTTCTATAGTTGACTATGGAGTCTATACACATTTGTTATACATTGTTCTAAATTCTATACAATCACATAGAAATATGGCCTTCCTTTGGCAACCTGATCATCCTGATATCCGAATGTATCCCCAGGATACTTTCTGACCATCTTTATTTATACAGCTCTGAAATTCAACTGAGTTTTGTCTGAACTGGCATAATGTCAGGGAATATTTTTTTTTTCCGTTCTGAGTTGTGACTGGTTTTAAAATTATTTTGCTTTGTGATAAATGTTACAATATTATCTGTGTGGTTTTGGAATACTTGTTTTGAACTGTTTATTGCGTATGTTGCAATACTGATTAAATATGTTGCTGTATTTTTACTTTAAAAAATGATGAAAAAATGTTCAATTTTATTTCATACATACATATATACATATTAGGTTTTTCCTCTAAAATTTTCACTTATCCCTGTTCGATCTTACTATCCTTTTCCTAAATAGTACATATATAATGGAATAGTATATATATATATATATATATATACATATAAACATATATATAAACATATATATGTGTGTGTACATATATATGTTTATAAATATTAGAATATTTAGTTACATATATTGGGGATTTTTACACAGATAACGTATTCAAGTTGATTTTCTTTCTCATTTGCATATCAGCAACTTCTTCAAACTTCTATGTTGTCCTGGTATTGCTCATGTAAGTTTACAAACCAGGAGTGATAATACCTCTTTGTACTTTGAATACTTATTGTTATAATTTCAAGATTTATATGGCATTTTTAGTTGATCATATCCTCCATAAAGTTCTATGATCATAATCTGGATTTAGATGTAATTTCTTTCATTAATAATCTGCTATGTGGATGGAAAATTTTCAATGTGTATCTAGTGTTTTTTCTGTTGCTTTTGTAATCAATTTTTATAATACTTATCATTTTAGAATTGTCATGCACACTTCTTAATAACACCCAAATTACTAAATTTTACCTTTCTCATGACATGAGATTGCAAACCCAAATTACTGATTTTTATCTGTCTCATGAATGAAAGCTTATTCATTATTTGTAAGCATTTGGTTCTTTGATTTTGTCTGTACATATTTATAAGTACTAGGGTGACAGGTTAATGTTCTAGGACACTCCCATCCTTGTTGGAAAGTGTCTCCAAGTTCTTTATGGACTTCCTTGAGATTTCTGATATTTTCTTGCATACATTGTGAAAAAATATGTTTTTTTTCTATTTCTAGATTTGTAATGAATTTCAATATTTCCCTCATTGTGAAGGTTAGTGTGGAGTTTATACTGATTTTATTCTGTGGGGTTTTTGTACATGTTGCTATTTTTATTAAATTTATGTGACTTGAGTTCGTTTTATTTCACCTACAAGTGTTATAATCAATTTTTAAATTTTACATCACATATATATTTAATGTGACGTTTGTGCCCTATCAACAACTTCATTTTTCTCTACTCTTTATGCATTTTCCATAAATAATGGTACGTATCTTACGAAGGAATTTCTTTTTATTTGCCTCTCCATTTTTAAGTTATTACTTAGATACATAGGCAATTCCTGGCATAGTTAACCTGTTTATTTACTATTATGTGAGGTACCTCATTAAAATTCTCTGATATCTTACCTGGTTAACAATAATTTACACAATGCTTAGCATCCAGCTGAAAATGTTTTAATAATATACCATTTCGGTTTAGTTATTTTTTTCCTACACTCTTTTTAGACACTAGGTTATGACAACTTTGAAAGGACTTGGTGAAAACATAATGAAGGTAGATAAGATATAGGTATAGCCAAGGATTTTTCTTAATTGCAAACCAATTGCTCAGAATATAAGCAAGAACTGACAAGTTGAATTGCATCATATTAAAATACTTCTGTGAATTATAGGAAATAAATGCCAGAATATAATAGTGACCCTTAGAATCAGAATACAAAACACTCAAAAAATTAAACACCAAAGAATAAAAAGCCAAATCAATGCATGAAAAAAAGTGAATAGATGGCTCTTTAATGAGGAATTATAAATGGCAAAAAAAATTAATGAAGAAAGGTTTAATGTCCAGATACTTTTAATACTCAGAATGAAAATTAAAAGAAAGCTAGAAAATGAAATTTAAAAGAATACTGACTTTGAAAACTCACCCAAATCAGAACGGCTGTCACTAAGAAAATGAACATCAACAAATGCTTGTGAGGATATGGTGGAAAAGGAAAATTAACATTCTATTACTGGGAATATAAATTAGTGCAGTCACTAAATGTTTGTTGCAATACACAAATGTATGGAAGCAATGCTAGGAATCTCTCTATATAGCTATCTTTATCTCAGACTAGCAAAAATGTTATGTCTTTCTTATTATCTCCTATATTTTCTCATCAACAAAATCAGAGAACAAAAGGGCAGATCAGGTTGTGCCTGGAAATAGGTGTAGGGGGGCAGGAGTAGTGGGGAGGTGGCAGAAAAAATGTAAACACATGTAAGTAAATGTAAAAATGATAAAAACAAAGCAGGAAAAAGACAACATCAGTTTAGAATTTCCCTCAAGAATCATGAAAATTAAATTGTCATATGATCTTGCTGTAACATTTATGGGCATATATCTGAACAAAGGAAAGAAAATGTTATCAAGTGAAATAAGTCAGACTCAGAAAGACAAATGTCACATGTTTTCTCTACATGTGAAATCTAAACTTAAAAAATAACATGAATGAAAAAGGGGGAATGTATGAAGGAAACCAGAAGAAGGTAGCAGTAGGAAAAACATAGGGTTATGTGATCAAAATACTTTACATGTACATACAAAGACAGAATTCTGAAAACCTTTAAAATGTGGAAAGGATGGGAGATAAAGTGATGATTTTGATCAAGCTATATTATATGTATATAATCATGAAAAAACTTTTTTGCAATTAATATTTGCTACTATATAAATTATCTTGAAAAAGAAGAGCCCTAAAAAGAGAAAAGAAACACTGAATACAAGTAATCATTTCTATTGGCCTCTGTCACTTTAAAGTTTCTGCATTAGTTCCTTTGCATTGAGGACATCAAATACTATCATGTTTTTTGCATTTCTTACCTATCCTCATACCTACCTTGCGTGCTCTTGCCTTATCATGTGACCAAAATCCAATCACCTTGCTGCATTTTCCCTAGATCTAAAGTGCACATATAAGGGAAATATACAATTATTGGTCTGCTGAGCCAGGCTGTGATATTCTCCAGTTCCATTCATTTACTTGAGAATGATAAGATTTCATTCTTCTTCATGGCTAAGTAGAATTCCATTGTTTATAAATACTACATTTTCTTAAACCATTTGTCATTCGTGGGGAACCTTGGCTTTTTCCATAAATTGTCTATTGTGAATAGTGATGCAATAAACACGGGTGTGTAAATGCCTCTGAAGTAACCTGTGTCACATTCCTTTGGATATATCCCCAGGAGTGGGATTGCTGGATCATATAACATGTCTATCTTTAGATTTTTAAGCCTCTAATTTTTTTTCCAGAGTGGTTGTACTAGTTTGCATTCCTACCAGCAGTGTAGGAATGTTTTGCCCACATCCTCGCCAACACATTTTTTGTTGTTGGTGTTCTCGATGATGGCTATTCTCACAGGGGTGAAGTGGAATCTTAGTGTGGTTTTGATTTGCATTTCATTTATAGCTAGAGATGGAGAGCGATTTTTCTTCTGTTTTTTGGCTGTTTGAATTTCTTCTTCTGAGAAAGTTCTGTTTATTTCACTTCCCCATTTCTTTATTGGTTTATTAATTTTGGGAAAGTTTAGTTTCTTAAGTTCCCTATATATTCTGGTTATCAGTCCTTTGTCTGATGTGTAGCTGGCAAATATTTTCTCCCACTCTGTGGGTGGTCTCTTCACTTTAGAGAACATTTCTTTTGTTGTGCAGAAGCTTTTTAGTTTTATGAAGTCCCATTTGTCTATACTTTCTCTCTGTTGCTAAGCTGCTGGGATTCTATTGAGGAAGTCCTTGCCTAGACCTATTACTTCCAAAGTATTTCCTACCCTTTCCTGTACCAACTTTAGAGTTTGGGGTCTGATATTAAGGTCCTTGATCCATTTTAAGTTGATACTAGTACAGGGTGATACACATGATCTAGTTTCAAATTTTGCAGACAGTTGACCACTTTTCCCAACAAATTTGTTGAAGAGACTGTCTTTTCTCCATTGTATACTTTTGGCAACTTTGTCAAAAATAAGTTGGGTACAGTTGTGTGGATTCATATCCAGGTCCTCTACTCTGTTCCACTGTTCTCAATATCTGTTATTTTCCCAGTACCATGCTGCTTTTATTGCTGTTGCTTTGTAATATAGTTTGAAGTCAAGTATTGTGATACCTCCAGCATTGTTCATTTGCTGAGTATTGCCTTGGCTATTCACAGTCTCTTTTGTTTACAAATGAATTTTAGGTTAGATTTTTCAATCTCTGTGATGAAAGTCATTGGGATTTTGATGCGAATTGCATTAAACATGTAGATTGCTTTTGGAAATATAGCCATTTTTATTATGTTGATTCTAATAATCCATGAGCATGGGAGATCTCTCCACCTCTTGTAGTCTTCCTCAGTCTCTTTCTTCAGAGGTTTATAGTTCTTCTTGTAGAGGTCATTCACATCCTTTGTTAAGTTTACTCACAGGTATTTGATTTTTTTGAGGCTATTGTAAATAGAATTGTTTCCATATATTCTTTCTCAGTTTGTCCATTATTAGTGTATAGAAAAGCTAATCCGTTTTGTATATTGATTTTGTATCCCGCCACCTTGCTGTAGTTGTTCATGGTGTCTAGGAGTTTTTGAGTAGAGTTTTTTGGGTTTTTAAGGTATAGGATCATGTCATCTGCAAATAGGGATATTTTGACAGTTTTTTACCTATTAGTATTCCTTTTATTCCTTCTTCTTGCCTAATTGCTCTGGCTAGATATTCCAGCACTATGTTGAATAGGAGTGGAGATAGTGGGAATCCTTGTCTCATTCATGTTTTTAGGGGAAATGGTTTCAGTTTTCCACCACTGAGTATGATGTTGACTGTAGGTTTGTCATATATAGCTTTTATAATGTTCAGGTACTTCTATTCGTTGTTTTCTTGGAGCTTTTAACATGAAATTGTGTTGGATATTGAGGAAGGCGTCTCTGCATCTATTAAGATGATCAAGTAATTTTTGTCTTTGTTTCCATTAATGCCCCTTGCGTTCCTGGGATGAAGCTGACTTGGTCATGGTGAATGATCTTTCTGATGTATTGTTTAATTTGGTTTGCCATTATTTTATTGATCATTTTTGCATTGATATTCATTAAAGAGATTGGCATATTGTTCTCCTTTTTAGAGGTTTCTTTGCCTGGTTTTGGAATCAGTGTAATACTGGCTTGGTAATATAAGTTAGGCAGTTTTCCTTCCCTTTCTATTTTGTGGGACAGTTTAAGGAGAGTTGGTATTAGTTCTTTAAACGTCTGAAAGAATTCAGCAGTGAATCCATCAGGTTATGGACTTTTATTTTTTGGGAGACTTTTTATTGCTGCTTCAATTTCATTTTGTGTTATAGATCTATTCAGGTGATTAATGTCCACTTGGTTCAATTTTGGATGATCATAAGTACCTAGAAATCTGTCATTTATTCAAGATTTTAAAATTTATTAGTATATAGGCTCTCAAAGTAGTCTCTGATGATTTCCTGGATTTCTCTGGTGTTTGTTGTTACCTCCCCTTTTGCATTTCTGATTTTACTGATTTAGGTTTTTTCTCTCCTCATTTTAGTCAGGTTTGTCAGGGGTCTGTCAATCTTGTTTATTTTCTCAAGGAAACAACATTTTATTTCATTAATTCCTTGTATGTTTTTGTTTTGTTTTTATTTCATTGATTTCAGTTCTTATTTTCATTATTTATCTCCTTCTGTTTGTTTTGGAGTTTGCTTTTTCTTATTTTTCTAGGAGTTTGCGATGTAGAATTACATCATTGATTTGAGATCTTTCTGTCCTTTCAATATATGCAAATATGTGCACTCATGGCTATAAACTTTCCTCTCAGGATTGCCTTTGCTGTGTCCCACATGTTCGAGGAGTGGTGTTTTCACTTTCATTAACTTCCAGGAAACTTTTAATTTCTTCTTTTACTTCATCAATGACCCATTGATCTTTGGGCAATGTGTTGTTCAGTTTCCAACTGTTTGCACATTTTTTGCTATTATTTTTGTTGAGTTCTAGTTTTAATGCATTGTTATTGGAGAGAATGAATGGCATTATTTCTATTTTCTTATATTTTCTGAAGCTTGCTTTGTGCCCTAGGATATGAGCAATTTTGGAGAAGGTTCCATGTGCCACTGAGAAGAATGTATATTGTGTAGAAGTTGGATGAAGTATTCTGTAAACATCAGCTAGGTCCATTTGATCTATGGTAGGATTTAGATCTAGGATTTCTTTATTAATTTTTTGTTTGGATGACCTATATATTGATGATAGGGGGTTATTAAAGTCTCCCAGTACCACTGTGATGGAGTTTATATATGTTTTTAGGACCTTCAGATTATGTTTGATGAAATTGGGTGTGTTGACATTGGCTGTGTATAGGTTGATTATTGTTATTTCCTTTTGGTGTATTTCCTCTTTTATTAATATGGAATGCCCTTCTTTATCTCGTTTGATCAATATAGGTTTGAAGTCTACATTGTATAAGGTAAGTTTTTCTACTTCTACCTGTTTTGGGGAACCATTGGCTTGGTAAATCTTCCAGCCTTTTACCCTCAGCCTAAGCTTGTTTCTATAGATGAAATGGGTCTCATGTAAGCAACAAATTGTTGGATCTTCCTTTTTAATCCAGTTTGTCAAACAGTGTCTTTTGATGGGGGAATTAAGTCTGTTAACATTCAGTGTTAGTACTAATAGATATGTTGTGGTTCCTATCATTTAATATCCTTAGTTGTTTAAGTGTTTGATTGTGTGCAGCTAAATCGATGTTACTCTCTACTTTCTTGCCTTTTCTTCTCCTGTGGTTTGGTACTGCCTGACCTTTCATGGTTTTGCTTGCTTTCACTTTGTGTGCAGAATTTCTTGAAGAATCTTTTGTAGTGGTGGCTTTGTGGTCATATATTGTTGTGGTTCTGCTTATCATGGAAGATTTTTATTGCTCCATCTATTTTGAATGATAGTTTTGCTGGGTAGAGTATCCCAGGATTGAAGTTAATTTCATTCAGTGCCTGGAATACCTTACTCCATTCTCTTCTTGCTTTTAACGTATCCTTTGAGAAATCTGCTGTGATTTTCATAGGTTTACCTTTGTGTGTTATTTGTTTTTTCCTCTCTTACAGCCTTCAATATTCTTTCTCTGTACTCTGTACTTGTTGTTTTAATGGTAATATGTCATGGGGTGGTTCTATTTTGTTCAAGTCTGTTTGGTGTCCTGGAGGCTTCCTGTACCTGAGTGGGCATAGTTTTCTCTAGATTTGGGTTATTTTGTGTATTTATTTTGTTGAATATGTTACAAAATCCTTTTGCTTGTACTTCTTCTCCTTCTTCAATGTCCATGATTTTCAGGTTTGGTTTTTGATTGAGTTGGTGCATTCTTGCATATTCCTTTCACAGGTCTTTAGTTGTCTGAGTAGCAGCTCTTCAGTTTTCCTTTATTTAACATTTCATTTTTGAGTCCTGAGATTCTGTCTCCTGCTTGTTCTAGTCTGCTGGTGTGGCCTTCCATTTTGTTTTGCATTTCTGTTTTGTTCTTTTTTTCTGAGATTTTCCATATCATGGATCACTTCCTCTTTAATATTTCAGTTTTCACCCAGAGTTCTTTTATCTCTCTATTTATGGTATACTTTTCTTAACTTTGATGTTTATTCAGGGCTTCTATGGTTTCTTTTCTTTGTTCTTGTGCTTTCTCATATTTTTAATTTTTGTTGTTTTGGAATTTCTTGAGTGTCTCCTGTACATTTTGGTTGACCATATCCAGTATCATCTCTGTGAAATTCTCATTGATTACTTGCAGAATTTCTTCTTTGAGATAGTTCTTGTGGGGTTTGTTCAGGTCCTTGGTATAGTTTCTTTGTTTGGCTGGAATCTGAATCTGGGTATCAGTTTTCTTCAATTCCCTCTGGTTCCTGTACTAATTTGTTATTGGGGCAAAATGGTTTCCATCCTTTTTCCTTCTTCCCTTCAATCCACTTGGTGCTGTTACTGTCCCTGGACTGTGTATAATTTAGGATAATCTATCATTTAATAGTAAAGGTAATGATATCTACAATTGAAGAGTAAAAAGAAAAATAAAGAAAAGAAAAAGAAAAAAAATAGGGAGCTGAAGAAATTAACAAGGAGAGATAGTGTACTGACCAACAGTGAACTAAAGAAGTACTTAGAGAGAAAGAGAAAAAGAAAAAAGAAGAGGGAAAAAGGAGAAAGATCTTTTTCAATAAAAGTTCCAGTATTAATAACTCTGGTGTTAATCATTCAGTAGCCAGTCCTTGTTGGTATTTGAGTAGTAGCTTTCTTTTTGTCTCATGAGAGGGAAAAAAACAATAATAATAATGAAAAAAGAAAAAATAATTTAAAAAAAGGGAAAAGACATATAAAACTATAAAAAATTAAAATTTCAGGTCCAGAAACAATGATATATCAGTCTTAGTAGTTCTGGTATTTGTCCTTCAGCATCCAGTCCTGGTGTTCGTATTTAAGCATTAGCACTGTCATTGTCTTGCCATGTGGTTGAGTGAAGAGACAGCTTTATGAATGACCATCAGCCTTGTTTCAGGCTGTGGCTCATCTGCCACCTGCTTCCTGCAGGCTGTTGTTGAAGGCATTATTTCTTAAAGTTTGCTTGGGGGAGCTGTCACACCCACCTTCTCTGGCAGGCTTTGTTTATTTAATGTTTGCTAGGGAGACTGCCCATCCCCCCTACTCCAGTGTGCTCAAGGTACCCTGCCCTCTTTGCTACATGTCCTTTTCAGTTCCTTGCTTATGGGTCAGTTTTTTTCTCCCAGAACATGGGTCAGATTGTCCAGGGGGCTATGCTGGTTTATCCCAAGGGTAGCTGTGGGGATCCCCTGTTCCACTTATTTGCTCACCTGTTGGTCTGTGTCTCCCAAGAATGTTATGAACTTGTGGTGCAGGAGCCCTCCTGTATTCTCCATGTAAGGTGGCATGGAGAAGCTATGTGTGGGCTGAGGGTTCAGGGTGTCAGAATTGTGCTTCTTTTGGTGGCTTTTCAGGCCAGGTGTGTCTCCAGCATCTCAACAAGCCTTTTGCTTTACAGAGCTCATGCTATCTGTGTCCTCTGTCTAGTTGCCATCTTCTATCTTCTAAGGAGTTTTGATTCTGTTTTTCTTGTGGTATTTATATACACTGGAATTTTCTGAATCCACAAAGAAAAATGAAATTTTTCCATTGGCAGGTAAATGGATAGAACTGGAGAACATCATCTTGAATGAAGTTAGCTAGATTCAGAAGGCCAAAAGCCATATGTTTTCTCTCATCTGTGGAATAAAGACCTAATAGAAATGCAAGTAATATTATGAAAAACATGTCATGGTAAACAGAGATCAAATATGAGAGCTTTCTAAACATTCATGCAGACATAAGTTTTGAACAGAATAACAAAAAGATATTTTAGAAATATCTAATTTGTATTCTATTTAACTTTTCTCCTATTTGTATTATAAATTTCTGTAAGCACAAACTTCTATTACAAGTTTTCAAACCAAATTGGTATGACAACTTTATGGAAGTGCTGATTTCCCTCCATTTCTTTTCAAAGAATCAGCTTTTTGTTTCATTGATTATTTGTATGTTTTTCTTTGTTTGTTTGTTTCTATTTCATTGATTTCAGTCCTTATTTAAGTATTTCTTTCCTTCTGCTTGTTTTGAGATTTGCTTGTTCTTATTTTTCTAGTAGTTTGAGCTGAGTATTAGATCATTGTTTTGAGATCTTTCTGTCCTTTTAATATATGCACTCATGGCTGTATACTTTCCTCTTAGGACTGCCTTTGCTGTATCCCTTAGGTTCTGGTAGGTTGTATTTTCATTTTCATTTGCTTCCAAGAACATTTTAATTTCCTCTTTTATTTCATCAATGACCCACTGATCATTAATCAATGTGTTGTTCAGCTTCAAATTAGTTGCATGTTTTTTACTGCTGTTTTTCTTGTTGATTTCTCACAGTGAGTTTTATTGATGCCATCATTTCAAGAATATATTATTGATTGCCCTTTTTCCCAATTGGTTGTGTGTAGTTTCCTTCTCATTATGACTTCTTCAAAATTACTTATTTATCACCATGTTCATATTAATGTATTTTCTACTGTCTTATCTGAATTGCCATATTCTTAGTGTTTTCTTATGAGATTCAAATTATCTGTATGAATATGGTTAATATCTTGGTTTAGACCCAATCTGGCTTATGGAATGGTAGACTCCGTTATTTAGTCTTTCATCATTTGGTCTGAAGATACTACCATTTTTACAGTTTCTCTGGTATCCTTTGTGTACACAGAGTTGAAAGCCAATTTAAGATTAAATTTTGATCCTCTCTAAGATACATGTTTCCTTTGGGTGCTGCTACTAGTTTTTAATTTTTTCCCTTTTTTAAGATAGGTACAATGGAATGTATATAGTTTGCAGCATATTTTATCCATTACTTTTGGTCTACTTGATAGTATTGATTAATTTATAGCAACAAATTACTTTTTTCTTATGTGCAATAGTTAACCTAATACACAGTACATATAATTAAAAGATTGACATGTGAATGATGTTATTTTTAGATACATCATGTTTTTCCTTGTTTGATCATAATACATGTGCCTAAACAGTAGAATGTACTTTGAGTCATTTATTTTTCAAATTATGTCTCTCTTATGGACATATTTTCTTTGATGGAATATTTGTGGTGCAGGTAACATAAGACCATCCCGATATTCTTTGACATTGCATTGTAAGAAACTTCCTCTAAATTATATATTGTCCTGGTACAATTAATATACAGTATTTAAGGGTAAAGTGAAATCACTATAATAATTTACCATTTCCACAGTCACTTTTTTATACCTTCAAGATTTCAGTTGCAATTTTTATTGATCGTAGAATCTTGATAGTCTCAGAAGGTACATTGTGACACAAATAAAATTTCTTCATGATTAATTTGTTATATTTAGAGTAATTTAAAAATACTTAACTTTTATTATAACTTTTTCTATATTTTGGAATTATTTTTGTTATTTCAGTGCTCTCATGCACATTTCTCAATATGTTATCAATTCATTCAAATTAGTGATAGTTTCACTTCTTTTATCAAAGAAAAATTCAATGATTAATATATGACAACAGTTTTCCTTTGAATTTATGAGTACATTTGTGTTAGCCTTTGGGTAAAGAGTTAATATCTTGGGCCATGACAAATCTTTCAGTTGGAACATGTCCTCAAATTCTTTGTAGGTTTCTTGGTAAATTGACTGAATTTCTCAATTTCTGTAATATCCCAACCACTCACATGCACACTGTTGATAAAAACCAGGTAATAAATACCTAATTATTTACCTCTGAATTCATTTTTCACATTGGTTATGCTGAATGGATTTTAATTAAATCTTCTATGAAAATTTAATTGTACTATCCTTAGGTATTGGAATATAATTTAAATAATTATTTGAATATGTAATATGAATATGCATTCATTTAGAATGCACAGTCTATGGTTCATTAACCTCCAGTTGCTCATATGTAATTTTCTTTCTAGTATGTCTGCTTTGAAATGAGTAATATCTTACTTTTCTCAAGGTACAATATTTCTAATGTAATTTATATATTTATGT
Source organism: Castor canadensis (assembly GCF_047511655.1). NCBI lineage: Eukaryota > Metazoa > Chordata > Mammalia > Rodentia > Castoridae > Castor > Castor canadensis. Next base: position 111,102,207 of record NC_133398.1, on the reverse strand, counting down.
GCAATAAAACAATGAACTTGTGATTGTTTTAAGTAGGTGAATGGAAAAAAGGGGAAGATTTGGTGGAGCAAGACTAACTAAGGCACATTCTAAGCATGTATGAAAATGTTATAATGTTTATTTTTGCCACTGCACATATTTTATTTTCTTCTCTGTTTAATCTTCATATGTTCCTTTGTAAATAAAGAAATGTGTTTAGGGAAGGACTTTGCTTTTAAATGTATATATCCTGTTGTGATAAAATTTACTTAGAGTGAAATTTCTTGGCAGAGGTATCATGTGGCCTGCTTGATTTTCTCTCCATTGTGATGTCTCAAACATCCATGAAAATCATTGTTGTCCTGATAAACTTCATGAACATAGTGTTTAGCACCCAGCTAAACTCCCTGTAATAGTTTCTTTTCTATGGAGTACAGTTTTGTTACACTTTCTGAAGTACTATGATATTTTGAGTTCATCCTAGATGAACTAATTGGTATTTCTAGTGGAAAACACTTTGATTTAGGGATAAACATTCTTCACAATTATTCTGATATGTGAAGAGAAAAATGTTGTCTAAGTGTCTCTGGAGAGTTTTTGGACTTGTTTTCATAATGGTTCATACAACAGTACTGTCATGCACACTTCTCAATAGAGTACTGCTCCATCAACTTACTGATTTTTTTAACTTCATTTACCACAGAATAATTTATAACTTAATGTTTGAAAGCATTATTTTTTTATTTCTTGGTACATTTTTTTTCACCATTGTAAAAATTTACTATACTAGGCCTGGCATTTTCTTATATTTGGATCATGTTCTCAACTTCTTGGGAGATTTTCTTGTGAGTTCTTTGAGTTCCTTAAACTCGCAATAAAATTATTTCTTCCTTTTCCTAGACTGTTGCTGGGTTTAAGTTTTCCTTTATGAAAGTTGCCATAGAGAATATCTATGTTGCACCATCTTTATCTTGTGATTTATTTTGTGTTTTTTGTACTGTTAATTAATGTATTTCACTGAATTTTTTTCTTCTCTAAATTTGCAATGGTAAATTTTAAAATTTTGTCTCCCATATATATTTTATGTTATTTTGTGACTTCCCAAATTTCAATTATTTATTTTCCAATCTCCATATACTTTTCCTCTACAAAAATGTATTATGAGGAGCTTATTTTTGAGTCACATCTTCTACTATGTGTATCAGATAAGATGTGACCATCCTAATTTTCTTATTCATTGTAATGTCAGAAGATCCTGTAAATTTCAAGATGCCCTAGTGATATTCATATGCATAGTGTATAGCAGCTACCTGAAACTATGCCAATATGTAACCTCTTCTAAGAAACATTCTGTTCAAACTTCCTACATTTATAGGTAATTTTGTATTGAGCATTACTTTTTAAAATTACAAGAGCAAACATCTAGATTTGATATAAACTTTCATCATGGTTGTTCTGATGTATGGAGTATAATTTTTATCACTAAGTCTTCTGTTATTTTCCCTGTTTTATATTTGATACTGTACTTTTTTTCTACTATACTCTTATGCAAATTCCTCAATATACTCTTACTCCATCCAACTTACTGATTTTTAGAAATAATTTAAAGGAGGAGCAATCATGAGGCACATATCCACAAAATACCTAAAACAAAATAGAAACAGAATATTATAAAATTTTGTCACTTCAAAAGATATTAGAGACAATTTGCTGATATGAATGTACATTACTGCATGGCATTTTTGTTTTACTAATTTGTTCCTTTATCCCTGTTGTGAAATGAAGAATGATAGTGTTAATATATGTGCTATCTAGTAGCATTTATTACAAACCTTTATAAAATTTACTTGGTTGGCTAATGAATATACAGGTAAAGTACAGTTTATAGTTATGTTTAGTGTCTCCCCATCTTTCTTAGCTATCTGGAATTCATGAAATGAATGAAAACTGCTCATTTTTTGTAGGTTAGAAACAGCCTGCAGTTTTATCCTTAGGCAAACACTATAAAAAATGCAATATATTCAAACTATTCTAAAATATCCAGAACATGATTTATATTTTGCAATCAACACAATAATTCTTTCCTAAAATAGATAAGATATTAACACATATCACTTAAATTTAGAAGAATAAATTTAATATTTTAAAAATGTGTGCAAAATTACAAAAGTTTTAATAAAATCATACATGTAGAAAAAATAAATTAACATAAAAACATAAAAGCCAGTTATACTGAAATAAAATACTGTTTGATTCAAATTATTATTCACTGAAGAAGTAGCACAATAATTTTCTAGAACAACATGAATGTCTATGAGTATAAAATTCTAGGGCTCAAATACTTTACAATGGAATTGACAGTAATCACACAAAGTGTTGCTTTGCCTATTAGCCATTATGTAGCTTAACAAGATGAGTTAGAGCTATGATATTTATTTTTTTATCACATACAAAGAGTTTCTCTTCACTTTAGTTAAATAGCACAATCATTACATCTTTGATCACATAATGATTTCTCACTTAATATCTGAAAGGTTTTGTTTCTTTAATTTTTGTCCATACATTTCTATGAGAAATGTGGTGAGAATTCGTGGTCGAATGCTAGAACCATCCTGATTCTTTGAACATCTCTTCAAAAACTCAGGGGATTTCTTTGAAAATTCACTGAGATCCTGTTTCCAAGGTGTCTTTCTCACCTTTATATTCACTGTCAAGACAATTCAATTTAGAACATCTTGTTAATTCACATTTCCACTCAGTTTTTGGCTTTGAATATGCTCATAGGATTTTCTTTATGCAAATCTGAATATATTTTATTTAGGCATTGTCATTTCCTTTAATAATTTTTCAAGTATGTGGCAGTGACTATTTTGTATTCACTTTCTATATTCTTCTGTCTTTTTTAGAAAGTATGGGTAGTAGATTTTTTTTCTTTTTTTGATGAATAGTTGCTTTCTTTCCACTATCTTGTTCAAAAGTGGTAATTTATTAACATTTCTATACCAATATATTTCACTTTTCTAGTATCATTTCATAATGGCTCTCTTTCCTCAGTGCTTGATGATTATATTTTCTTCCTCTAATTCATTAGCAAAATTACTTCATTTTTAACAATATCATACCAATGATTTGCTTGCAAATCAAGTTGTTGATTTTATAATTATTTTTAATACCATATTATTATTGTAATAGGGGCACATTGTGACATTTAGAAAAATTTTTCACAATATACAATACTTGAAATCACCCCTCCATCATTCTCCTTTATTTCTTCCTATCCCCATTCCTTGAATTGTTTCAGTACAACTAATTTTTCCACTTCTTATTTGAATACATAGTGTTTTCCTACATTCAACCTCCTACACCCTTTTCTTATACTGTCCTGCCTCCCACTGATACCAACTCCCAGATAATACTTGTTTTACCTTCCTTTCCTGTTTTTGAAAAAATGCATTTATGAGTGCTTAAGATAGCTATACAGGGAGTTTCATTCTGACATTTCCCTATGTATGTATATTATAATCTGAATTGTTTCACACATTCTGTTTTTCTACCTCAGTCCACTTATGATGATTCCAATAAGTATAAAATTATATACTCTTTCTTCCCAACTATACATCTGACAAGGGATTAATAACAGGTAGCTCGTAAAACAAAATCTCCCCTAAAAATCAGCTACCCAATGAAGAAATGACCAAATGAACTGAGCTCTCTTTCGAAGGAACAAGTCGAAGTGGCCAAATAACACATGAAGAAATGCTCAGCATTCCGGTCATAAAGGAAATGTAAATCAAAGATTCCACCTCACTCGTGTTAAACTGGCTCATCATCAAGAACACAAACAACAACAAATGTTTGCAAGGATGTGAGGAAAAAGGAACCCTCATACACCGTTGGTGGGAATGTAAGCTAATACAATCACTATGGAAAACAATAGGAGTTGCCTCAAGAAACTAAAAATAGGATTGCCATATTTTGCTCCAATACCACTCTTAGGGATATACCTAAAGGAATGTAAGTCAGAATACAATAGAATCTTGCACACTGATATTTATTGCAGCAATGTTCACAGTAGCCAAGCTATAGAAACAGCCAAAATGCTCTAAAACTGAGGAATGAATTAAGAAGGTTATATATATGAATTAAGAAAATATGTGTGGGGGGGTGTTGTATTCATTAGGAAGAATGAAACCACTTAGTTTGAACATAAATGGATGTAGTTGGAGGACATCATTTTAAGTGAAATAGTCCTTGTTAATAAAGAAAAAAATGTGATTATTTCTCTTATATGTGAGAAAAAATCATGATTCAAATGCAAGAAATATTATGAAAATTGGGTTAAGTGAAGGGGTGGTAACTAATGGAAGAGGGAGGCTAAGTGAAGGAAGTTAAGAAGGTGAATATAGTTGATGTACTTTCCATAAAGGAATGAATATAGAATTTACATCAATGTATTTTGTAAATATATCTGAGTGATTATTTTCTTTCTAATTTTTTTCTTTAAATTTTAGTAAATAACTTTGAACGTGTTTCTTATCATTGTCTTTACACATTCTATCACTTTAAATGCAATGTTTCTTTTTGCCCTCTTCATTTTGATGTCTGGATCTTTTATTTTCTGTGATTTCCTGAGAGTTTTGCTACACATTGCAAAAAGCCAAAGATAAAATAGAATGCACGTGTTTGTAGCATTTTGATTAATTAAGTGATTATTTCACTAGAACTGCAGTAGTCAATATTTTCATTTACACCTTACATAAAAATTTAATGTTTTTTCTTTACTTCAAAGTTTTTTCTATGTTCTCTGTTTAATTTCAATATAACTTTTCTAAACCATGGAATGAATTTTGTGCATACATTACATCTTAAATTATATGTTCTACTTTGTGAAGACTTACTTAGAATCTTATAATTAAACAAATATCCTGTAGTCATGTTAAATTTCTTTGTCAGTGAGAAGTCAGAAAGTTCACAGTAATTCTTTATTTTTCTGGAAATCATATTCTACACAGTGTTTGGAAGCCACCTGAAACCATCCCAATTATTGACATTGTAATGTAAAAATGTTTGTATATTTTCTAGATTTCTTTGGCATAGCATTCATTCTGGCTTCTTATAAATTGTAAGGCAAAATTTAGGTTTTACATATAAACTTCTTTCCTGATTTTTCTCCTAGGTATAGGTTAATTTTTATGATACCTGTATTCTGTTTTATTTCTGTGGTTCTGAATTTATTTTTCAAATTTTATGTAAGTATTCTCATGCACAATTCTCAATAAATTATTGCTTCATCACTGATATTTTATGTTTCAATGCATGGTAATTTATAACTGAAAAAATTATCAACAAGTGTGTATATTTCTGTCAGCTCTTAGGGGAATGTATTTCTCTGTGAATTATCTCTGTTCCTACAATTCTAATACATCTGGCCATTGGAAAAAATCTAGTTACATACAAAATACATATAAAAAGGGCAGAAAATATAGATGCCATAAACAACATACACTCTATAGCAGCTTATGGAAGACATGGATAAATTCAAAACCAGTACCAATCCAGAAAAGAAGAAAAAAACTTGTTTTATTAATTGAAAAGTTCTAAGAGTACCTGAAGTTCTTACATTTCCTTGTCACCTTCTTTAACACTATGATTAAGAGTAAAGATATGCCCATCTGATAATTCACATTTATTTCTGTGATAATATTTTAGTGATTGGATTTTAAGTAGATCTTTGCCTTGTGAGTATTTGACTGGATATTTCCATATTGCCAGTTTTCTGTCACACTTACTCAGACTTTTGGAAGGGACTGTTTTTTCATTTCCACAAGAAACTCTTTACTTCTTCTTAAAATGCATTGGTAAGTGTTCCATTTCAGTGCTCCTTCACACTGTCCATCAATTTTGATTTCTTGCCCTTTATTCAAACTCTATAGCCCTCCTCGAATATATACTTTGCACTTTAATCACTGAATGCTTATTTTTCTTTTTATTTTGCCCCTAAATTGCTATTACTCTCTGGTGATTCTTTGATACTTTAGGCTAGGTCCATCTGAGCACTTTGAGCATGTGATGTTAGTTTTTTGGCTTTTTCCTCATGAGGTTGAAATGTTCCTTAAAACATTAATTTTCCTAGACAAATTAATCTATCAGTATCTTCAGTGTTGGAATCTGTTTTCAGTGTGATTGTGTCCCTTTTACTGGCAAAACAGTTTTCTTTCTTCTGGATGGTACTTAATTCATTTTTTTCTTTTACCTAGAAGATGTAGTAGAGTATATCTATGAGAAATTTTATGGATATTTTGGTGGTGTTTGAATGTATTCTGAATGTTTTTTGTCTTTTAATTTGAAAATACACTGTTCTATTTATACCTTATATATAATTAAGCATATCAAAATTCAGCTTGAACAATTTCATTTTTTCTCTCTTTAACAATACATTTTCCTTAATTGTTGAATGCATTTTGGCCCCTCCTTCCATAGTGATCTTGTGGTCAACATTATTATTATTTCCAGTCTGATGCTACATACTTTGTTCTATATTTTCCTGGATGCCTTCCTATAAACAGAATGTAATGGACTGCTTAATCCCCTGTAATACTTCACCTTTACATGTTAATGAACTTTTTACATTTCTTAAATATTTATTTTGTATTAAATTGGTGCTGCCATGTGCCTAAGCTGACTTGAAACTGTCTTGTTTCCAACCAACTGAGTCTCCAACCCCACCAGGTGAGCATGACACATCATCTCCTTTAGAGGGAACCACAGACTCTAGCAGAGCAAGTTGACAGTTCACCCCACCCTGAACAAAACTGGTTGCCAAAAATTGAAGGGACTTTTCCCTTCTGCCTGAAATGGGAGGGGCAGAATGCTGATCTGAATTAGTGCATGTTTGTGTGGGGTGACTGAGCAGCACTCTAGCTAAAACAACACATTGCACTGCCTTGGAGAAACTGGAAGAGAGCTGAAACTCAATCCTTCAAGGGAAAAACTCAATTCTATGTCACATACCTGCCCTGTGGATGAAAGGGGCTGGCAACTGTACATATAACATCTCCTCACAGGACAAATTCTGAGAATCTGCCTGCACCAGAGGGCACATCACACCAAGGGAAGCCTGGATTCAAACATCCTGAGCGAGGTGCCCACAAAGCTGTGTGATAGGCATCCATTGCCTGGTAGTCCAGTATACCAATCTAGAAAAGAGATAAAGTCAAGCTCAAATCTCCTGTGAAAATGTCAGCACCTGAATTTGAAATGAGAGGAAAAAGTTGAGAACACTCATTGAATTCATATTTTCATACATATGTATAATATATACATATATAAAAAGTATTTTTAATTTTTTCTTCCACTTTATTGTTACCTACTTCCCCTTTCATTATGCCCAATCACCAATTCACTTAGCACACTACTGTCTGACTTTCTTTTTTCACCCCCAATTTTTCTCTTCTCTTTTCTCATACTTCCTTTCTTCTCATTACCTTCCTCTCCTCCCCCATTTCTCCTCACTACCTCAACCTCCTTATCACTCACCACCCCACCCACTGAATATTCTGTTATATCAACTTTATATGTTAACCCATCTTTCTAATCCCTCAACAATCTCTGACAATTGCACCCACCCCCACTATGACTGAACTATACCTTAATACAAATTAGGAACTTATTATCATATTGCTCCTACATGTTACATACCTTCCCATCATTCAATCCGCCTTTTATGCTACCTCATGTAATGCTGCCTTTTTAATGACGTATCTATTTCTATCCAAACAATGTTTATTTACCCAATTCCCACTGCCTATAGAGAATATCATTAAGTGCCTCTCTATATGTTATGTAAATAACTGGTCCATCATTGAATCAGTGAATTTGTTATTCCTAACTTATAACTCCAGGTCAGGGAGTTATAAATTACTGTAATTTATAACCACAGTAATTAAGTCAAGGGAAAGATAACAGATGATGCAATCCCCTCCCCAAGTAGCCAATCAATCATATAGGAGCATGGCACACCACAGAAAAATAGGCAGAAGAAGGAAGGGGAATTCAACCCCTCAAAATATCTTGTACTTAACCCTCCCCACGAAAAAATCCACCAAAAAACTCTAAGATATCATAAACAGCTTCACCAAAGTAGTAGAATACAAAATCAACTTACAAAAGTCAGGTTACAGATTTTCTATATTCTAGAAAAGAAGACAAAAATGTAAGACGTCATAAACCAAAAACCTACAGCTGTATGACTAATAATGAAAGTATAATTCCTATATCTAAAAAAATATTCCAAATTTTCACACAAAATGATATGATTAAAATCTAGTCAGCATCCTCATAGGAAAAACTGAAGAAATTTACTTATTAAGGTGTTATATGAATTATTAGATTGCACATGAAGGTGACTAGACCATGTCAGAATTTGAGGAATGATCTCACAAAGGCATCTATTAAGAAACCTTAAAAGCAAGAAGACCATGGAGTGATGTATTTTGGACAAGGAAAGAAAACCATTTCAGCCCTAGGATACTGTGCCCAAAAAGCTATCATTCAAAATTGAATGAGGATTAAAATTCTTCCACAATTAACAGAAGCTAAAAAATATGTGATAACTAAACCCCCACTACAGAATATCCTAAAAGGAATGCTAAACAGAGAAGATGAAAACAATCATAGGCATGAAAGTATTCCTTGTGAATCCTCAAGAGAAGACCAGGAAGTTGTCATAGAGTAGCATAGAATTAGTTACACACAAAAAAACCTTTACACAACAAAACAATCAAATGGCAGGAATCACCACATATCTCACAATATTAACACTGAATGTTAATGGATGCAATTCTGCCATCAAAAGGCAGTGATGGGAAAATTTACTTAAAAGGAAGACCCAATAATGTGTTGTTTACACGAATCCCACCTTAATGACAGAAACAGTGTCTTAAGGTGATAGCATAGAAGAAGATTTATCAAGTTAATAATCCCTGAAAACAGGCAAGAGCAGCAATATTTATACCAAATAAAGGAGTCTTCAAACATAAATTAGTCAGAAGAGACAAAGAATGTTACTTCATAGCAATAAAAGAAGCAATACAATCGAGAAAATAGTAATTATTTACTTACATGTACTAAAAACTAGTGCAACAATTTCATTAAAAATACACTCCTGGACATAAAGACACAGACCCCAATATAGTGCTGCTGAAACCTTTAATACTCCTCTATCACCTATACATAGATCATCCAGAGAAAAGAAACCAACAAAGAAATTGTAGAATTGAATGACAACCCAGATCTAATGGACCTGACAGATATTTACAGAGTATTCCATTCTGGAACAGCCTAATATACATTCTTCTCAGCAGCTGCTGGAATATTCTCAAAAATAGATCATATTTTAGGTCACAAAGCAATTCTTAACAAATACTAAAAAATTAAAATAACCCCATCCATAATGAATAACCATAATGAAATAATATTAAAACTCAACAACAAAAGAAACAGCAAAAAATACTTAAATAACTAGAGGCTGAACAACATATTGGTCCATGATGAGTGTGCCATTGAAAAATAAGTGAAGAAATTAAAAAGTTCCTAAAACTTAATGAGGATCAAAGAACACCCTATCAGAACCTAAAAGACACAGCAAGGTAGTCCTGAGCCATGAGAACATATGTTAAAAACACAGAAATATCTCAAATAAATTACCTCATGCTACATCTTGAACTTCTACAATATCATGAACAAGTTTAACCCAAAATGATCAGAAGGAGATAAATAACAAAAACAAGGGCCAAAATCAACAAAATTAAGACAAAAAATCCATAGAATCAATGAAACAAAAATCTGGTTCTTTGAAAGGATAAATAAGATTTAAAAGCCCCAGAAAATCTGACTAAAAAGAAGAAGGAAAAGATACAAATTAAAAAAAATTTCTTCTTTCTATAAAAAAATTAGAAATGAAAAAGCAGAAGATAAAAACTAACACCAAAGAAATCCAGGGAATTATCAGGAACCAATTTGAAAACCTGTATTCAAATAAATTGAAAATTCTGGAAGAAATGGACAAATTTCTAGATTCATATGATCATACAAAACTGAACCAAGAGTATATTAATAACCTTAACAGATCTAGCTATAGCATACAATGAAATTGAAGCAGCAATAAATTATTTCCCAAAAAAGAAAAATGAGGCTATGATGGTTTCACTGCTAAATTCTATCAGACTTTTAAATAAGATTTACTACCCACACTCCTCAAATTTTCCTCTAAATAAAAATGGAAGGAAAGCCTTAGAGGTGGCAGGGGAAATAGTGCACAGAATTAATTAAATGAAAAGGAGAGACTGGCTTTCTCTCTGAATTTCAGAACTATCCTTTGTCTCAATTTTCTAATTAGCATTCAATTCTTTTATCCCAGGCCTCTTGTTTTCATGTTGGTAAGATATCTGCTATGAATCTCTACTTTTGTGTTGGCTTAGAAGTGGGTGTTGACATATCAAGATCAATGGGTTGCTGAGATTTTGTTTTCTCTACAATAAACTTCAACTGCATAAAATCGGGTAAAAACATAATCTTTGGACCTTGACACCCAGTCCCCATTGTACCATGCAGGATCCTTTCACTTGTTCATTTAATTTGATTTTATTTTTAATTATAAGATCAATGCATGTAAACATACATGTCAATTCAAAAACTAGATCAATAGTTTTAAATTTTAGAATTCATCAGAATCATCTGGAAAGCTTTTAAAACTCAGACTGATGGGCCTCATCTTTGATTCAATAATGATGGGTTTGAGTTGAAGAATTTTCTTTTCTAATAAGTTTCCCAGTGATGCCAATTCTGCTGGTCTAGGGACCACATGTTGACTATATAGAACTAGACCCTTAACATTAAATTGCATGCTGGTAATCTCATCTGTCCTAATCCATACCTCCTTCCCAGATGTAACTAATTTCTTGAATTCTGTTTAGAATGATGGTAAAGGTATTTTTTATTGAGGCAGAATTCAATAAGTATAACTAAGCCTTAATCTTTTTTTTCCAATTAGATAGTGCATATCATATTTACATTACTATCTAATCTTTTCCTCTATTTATTCCTAAAGAAATTTTAATAACCACCAAAGAAGATTCTATACCCATGCTAAAGTTTGTAAGCCACTAATACATACCCTATGGTCACCTATCATATGCCTAAAATCTAGTTCTTTACAGGACACTCTGAACTACACGAATCATGCCTTTTGGAATGTAAACTGGCATCCAAGGAGGCAAAACCCCTCCTAAGCTGGGCAAAGGTCAGCAATTATAAACTTTTCCCCAACAGATCCTAGCTACCTCTAATGCGAACAAGATGGCACTACCAGATCTCTTATCAGAACCACAGCAATGCAGGGTTCATTATGGTTTCAGATTACCAAGGGATGAAAGAGAATGAAGTGCCCTCTTCCTAGGGTGGCTGGCCCCAGAGTTCTGAGCACTCAACACAGCTGTGTCTATTATTTCTCTCCACAAACACAGACACTCTCTTTCACAAGGTCACACACAACCCAGGGTGAGTTGGTGCTTGAGTAATTAATATAGAAATTACACTTCATATGTACCATAGGCTGGTGAAAAAGGTAAAGAGGCCACATGAACACCAGGAGCACAGTGGTTCACCAAGTACTTCTATGCAGAATCTTCCAGATATATTACGATGGATCCTGATACTTTTCCTTTGCCTCAGCTTGTTTTTAGAACCTCTACACTTATACACAGGTTCAACCAGACACCATAGAGAGAGCCATGATTTGAGCTTAAGGGGTCATTGTTGGTTCTTGGCCAGACGCTTGTTGTATGAGGGCCACCTGACAATTGGATCACTACTGCTGATCACTGTAGAATTTCTTTCACCAAATATAACAAGATAAGGTCCCCAGAATTCTGCTATCACTGTGATTTTGGGTTATTCTCACTGCATTAGACACAACATGAGGCTCCTGTTATGGATGATGAGTGGCCCACTGCCAACCTTTGGACTTAAGCCAAGTGTCTGCACATGTGCACTGACTTTTGCTGATCATCCTTATGACCAGTGTTACCTCAAGTCTACTGTACTCAAGGGAACTGTGGCAGGAAGCGATGGGGGACTAATCTTTTCCAATTTGCCTCCAGCTCTGACTCTATTGATGATTAGCCCATCCTCTTTGCAGATTGTCGCACATGCCAGGTATCTTAGATGGCCATGCATTTGTCCTCTGAGAGTTTTTGAGACCTGGCTTTACCATGGCAATGAGCTCTTCTCTTGCTTCTGTTCCTAGACAGACAGATGTGGTGATGTCGTGTCCTGCTGGACTGCTTTTATGCTGTGGTGAAAGAATAATATGTATACTTGAGTGAGGTGAGAACATTCTTTTTTTCTGCCAATATGGTCATCACTTATCCTCCCTGCCAGTGGTGGGGTATGGAAGGCAGAGGTATGAACAGTGTTGAAAAAGATCACAATCCAAAAAGACACTTATCTTATAAAGTTCAAGAGAAAATGGAGACAGAATATTTGTTCTACACCTGTTCTACAAAAGTTTAAGCAGTAAAGTTAATATTAGTAGAAAATATTGGAATTCACATTTTTCTACAGATTGTGGGTAAAACTTGCTTTTTATGTCATCATCAACAAAGCATAACAACACTGACAGGTCAATGGAAACCAGTATTCATGGCAGCAGGATGGATGATGTGGCATTATGAACAATGATGCAATATACATTAAACAAACATTGCATTAAATAAATTGCAGTAGTAGGAGCATCTACACTGCTTCAGCATGATCAGATTCAAGGAGCTACATTTTCCTTACAGTGAGAAATGTAAACCAGTCCAGAACTGTATATTTAACAATAAAGAGCATGAAGAGATGGCTCCTGGACACGAACAGTAAAAGGTGATGTCTGCATACTGTGAAGAAACAATATTTACCACACACACATAATAGATAAGAAGATACGGACCTCTTCTCTATCCATCATTCTTAGTCATCATCAATAAATCACTGTTTCTTACATAAGTCTATGGATTTTATAGTAAGTACATTTCTTAATCAGATTGATTATGTAGATAAAGCTCCATGCAATATTTGCTAGTGACCCCCATATCTCAAAGATGGTCCCATAGGCAGGGTTTTGATTGAGATCCTAGCAGGTTTCTCTCTCCTTAGCACTCACAACTCTACCTTTCAGAGAAGTTGAACTCAGCTCTTTGGCCTTCCTTTGATCCCTGAGGTTTAGATGATAGTAGAGAATTTCATTCTCCTTTCATGGCCCACCTACCCTGCCTTTCTGGTTGTCCCAGAAACCAGAAAATATGTTATGTAGAAAACACACCATAGATTTGGTATTCTTTTGTTTCAGTATGTCATGCTAATACAGGCAGCCATGGAAGTTCTTCTGACTTCCCTTTTGCAGTGAAGCCCCTTTACCTGCACCATGTGTGCTTTGCAACTCAGTCCCTGAAAGAACAAATGCTGCCCAAGGGAAGAACAAAAGAGCTTTTAATCTTCAACTAGGAAAGGCTACTTATTACCTACAATTTTAGTTCTTCCAAAGTTCATTGCTTCCACAGTTTCCCAATGTCTTCAGAATTTTCATTCTGTAAATATGCATTTTTTGTTTTAGTTGATTTAGCAGAAGCAATGGGCTACTCAATGGGATATTTTATACAATTATACACTGTTAGAAATAGTCACATTATTTCACAAACTACTTCTATGGGATCTCCCAGCAAGCTTCTTAACTTCTGAAGTCCTAGGATGAAAACAGTCACTAATCTTTATGTTTAAGTGTCCCATCCAACTTCACCAATCTCTTAAAACTCCCTCACTATGAGTAGACCTGAGTATTTTAAGACTTAGCAGGTATGCAGCAAGTTGTAGGACATTAGGACCCCTCCTTACTATAGATTCCCAAGGTAGCAATGGGTGATTCCTTAGCAACTTTTGTCCTTCACCACCCCAAACCTAGCAATCTATCTTGACAATGTCACAGTCATACACTTACTATCAATCAGCTAGTGTAGAATAGAGTCTAGTGCATAATAGACCCTCAATAAATACTTTTTAAAACTAAATGATCAATATGAATGAAGAAAATCGGTTCATTTGTGTGCCAATTTCATTGGCAGTGAAATGAAACTTCAACTATGATCATCTAATATTAGACTTTACCTTAATTTAGCATATTTGGTTTAACATTGAATAGTCTCTTTACCCAAAAATCAATATAAAGCATATTTTTCAGGGAAATCATAGAGAAAAAGTAATTTGGAAAATCAGGTTGGTAATCTGAGAAAATAATTTGTGTTGATTCAACAAATTCAGTTGAAAATTAATTTCATAATGAAATTAATTTCACTGCATTTTTCCCTGAAGAGTCTATGTGACCATTTGGTTTTAGAAGAGTAAGAAGAACTTTCTAGTTTTTTAGGTTCCTCCATGATGAGTTTCAATTGAAGAAATATTTGAATTTAAATTAGTAATTTGTAGTCAATTATTAAATAAACGACACTATGAGATGTTAAAGAGAAATAGATGGTTCATATAACTCTTGCCTTAGATTAAAACCAACCAACCTTAGATGTTTGGTCCACTGTCCATGTGTTCTTTGATTGACAGAAGAGTATAAGTTTACATATCGACATTAATTCATACCTAAATCTTTGTCTTGAGAAGTGATGTGATATATGTGCAACTGAATCCTTGTTTCTAATCACCCATCCAGAAACTGTTTTCCCAGATAATCATGGGCATAAAATCTTGAGTGTTTTGCTTAAAAATGAAAATACTGTCTATGTTATCTCCTTGTCTCTGGTATGTGGGGTAAGGTGGAACCAGTAATCTTCCTTTCTTATGCTGCTATGGGCTTTTTTTCTCATATTTTATTTTACTTTTCCATGTGTCTGCAGCTAATGGGGTGGTCAAAGATTGAAATTACTGTACCATCTTAAGCATAAGTCCAATCTTTGTTGTTTATTGGTTTGTAAATTAAAAACTAGTGTGCAAACATTCTCCAAGTATATATTATCTAGGCAGTCCAAGGTAGAAGAATCTTGCTTATGAGAAGAGAGATCCTATTTTAACTTTCTAAGTCTACTTTTAACCAAATGTACATCTTTTCTGCAATAAAAAATTATAAAGGGAGCCAGGTGTTGGTGGCTCATGCCTGTAATCCTAGCTACTCAGGAGGCAGAAATTTGGAGGATCTTGGTTTAAAGCCAGCCAAGGCAAATAGTTTGTGAGACCCTATCTTGAAAAAGCCCATCACAATAAAAGGGCTGGTGGAGTGTCTCAAGGTGTAGGCCCTGAGTTCAAGCCCCAACACTACAAAAATAAAAAATTATAAAGGGTGAAAAAAAGAAAACTGATAATATTCCATTTCTTCTCATGTCTCTTGTTCTTTGGAAGCATCTTGGTCCTGCACGAGGCAAAGAGGGGCCATATGGACTGCAGTTGAAGATGACTTAGCCCATCTGTAAAGGGTCATTTGTGGGATACTTAACTAGGTGTGTGACAATCAAGACTGGCTCCTTTATATAAGCCTATGAGCTTTCCATACTTCAGAGATGTACTATAAAACTTAGATGGAAAGTACTTTCTGATGTCAATTAAATGTAATCTCTAATGTATACATTCAGGATATCTAGTGATGGTGAGTTCAGCTGATGGATCACTTGGTTTAACACTGTAAATGAGAGGTGCAAAGAATCTTACATGGAAAGTGTACAGCCTAAAACTCTGTATCTCAACCTGTTTATAAGTCTGGTACTAAGAGGAGTAAGTGCTCATTGCCAACAATTTGGAAAATTCAAACCACAGTGCAACATACTAATAGAAAAAATTTTTTTGCTACTTTCTATCTTTGCACTTACTTTGAACAAAAATAATTATTGCTTTGTATCATATTTGCCTCACCTTAAATAATTTTCCCATACCATTAAATTTCCTCTGAAAATGTAATTATGGTGGCTTTGTAATAGTATAGTTGTGCTACAGTTTATTCACCTACATATATAATTTTAGACATTTAGACTGTCTCAATTTTAACTATTATAAACATCTTTCTCCTTTATCTCAGTGATACTGTAAGTAGTGTTCACAAGACACAATGAACTCTTTTGAAGCCTATATTATGTCAATGAATATAATTCCCAGTTTCCTTCCTACTAATCAGTAGTACTTGCCATGGTTTGAATGATGGTTTCTCCCCTCAAAAGTCCATGCATTGAAATTTATTAACTAATGTAGCAATATTAAGAGGTGAAGAGCTTAAAAGCTTAAGATGATTGAGTTGATTAAGTAATGAAGACAGAGCCCTCATGATGTGATTTAAATCCTTATAGAGGGGCTGGAGGAAGTGGGTTCACTTCTGCTCTTCTGCCATGTGAGGACAGGGATCAGCAACAAGGCTCCATCCTAAAAGAAATAAAATAGGCCCTCATGTGCATCTTGATCATGTACTTCCAGCCCCTAGAACTGTGGGAAATAAATGTCTGGTCTTTAAATGGTACCCAATCTCAGGTATTTTGTTACAGTAGCACACACTAACATAATTCTCTAATGTGCTAAATACATCATACCATCTATCTATCTATGTATCTATCTATTTTTGCTAAATAGAGAGATATAGATGTATCATCTATCTGATTCATAGATGGATATAGATATGTATCTATCTGTTTATCCATCTACCTATGCTGAGATTTATGCTAATCAATTTGAAGAATGAGAGAATGAGAGAATTTCCACTTCTCACAGTCTGCAGAGGTTATTGTTGATATTATTGTATTATTAGCTAATGTTTAAAAAGGGCTTATTATACATAAGGAAATATGCTAAACCCTTTGGGTTCAAAAGGTTCCTTAATCCATTCAATAGCCTGGGGAAGGAATATGCAATTTTCATAACGTTCAGGCAACATGAGAAATGGAGTTGAGAACTGGTAGTGTAAATACAAAATTCCAAGTTTAAGGCCTGTACCTTTGAAGAAAGTACTGCAAAATTTGTAAACTAGAAGGTCATTGGTCTCCAAAGAAGAAGCACCATTAGCAGAAATTTAAGGACTGAAATAACCTTTGCAGAAGTTAAGAATTGATGGGTGATAAGAAAAAGAAAACAGTATGTGCAACTGTCATTTCCAAAATAAGATGTTGAAAGAAGAGAGACATTGGAGGAAGACATTATAGGAAAGAGACTGAATACTGGTGGATACTTTAAATCTTTGGTAAAGTTGAAATTCTGGGAATGAATCCCAGGACCACACTGCAGTATTAGCTTGCCAAGAAAGCTGTGAATTATACACAATCAGGAAGGAGTGGAGAAAGGGAGACACCAGGAAAATCACAGACTTCAGGAGTATACCGTTTCAGCATACACAACTGTTGGCCTAGAGAAATGCCACTCCACAGATTCACACCTGCTCAGCATCAATAACCAACACTTCTGTCTTTTGGTCACAGCCAGCATCTGAGCTGTAGACTGGGAGATATAATTCTTAGTTTCACAGACTGCTCTATGGAAAGCCAAACCAGGAGAATGCAGAGGGTGTTGAAAGTGAAGCTATTGTATTTATTACAGATGAATGATATAAATATATAGTAAGTTACAATTTAAAGAGAAATTAGCTCATGTTCTTTACTCTTTCTGGTGAAATCAGCAGTCAATGGACATAAGTGAAGAAAATGGGTAGCTTGATGTGGACGGTAAGGGCAAAAAGATCAAGGCATCTGGCAGAGTCACTATGAAATGATTGCTTGTAAATTCTAGCCTAAGTATTAAGTGGTAGCCAGGAGGACCAATGAAATATGATGCTAGAGATACATGAGATGAGCATAATATTGATAATTCGAACTCTGGTCTTGAAAGCCAATGAAGGGGTGCAGTAGGCACATATATCACAAACTACACACTGTTTGTTCTTTGAGAACAAACAGTTCTTACTGTTTTCAAAGTACAGAATTCTTCCCATGTTCTAGGGTGAATTGTCATCTCATGTTCTTATCATGAAATACTAGTATAAGTACAAAGCTAGAGCATCCACCAAAGCATATGTTATTGAAATATATTTTGAGGAAATGTATATACATATCACAGACAGAAAGGCAGAGGGACACATTAACACATTTTGCGGTACAAATGTTATAATTTCTGCATTTGGTTCACACACTTTTGCATATATGAGATTTACAGGCAAATTTTGGACCATACGTAATATTTGAAAAACAACAAAAGTTTAAAGGTGAGTTTGTTGTCATTGTAGTTGTAATATCCTTTTGCTGCAGCTGAAACAGAGAGAGAGAGAGAGAGAGAATGCTCACAAAGAATTCAGCATGTTTGATGCACTCAATTCTTACTTATGTAGCTAAGAAGTATTTGTAATCTTTGCAGTCAACCTATTAGCATTTTGTCCTTGAAAAGTCAGAAATTTAGTCAGAACAAGAACTTAATACCTAGTTATTAGGAAGACAATGACAGTCAAAAGGGGGAAAAAGAATAAAAGAAAGAAGAAAATCTTCCCTAGAGAGAAGAAAAAAGTCATCACTTAATCAAATTTTCCATCACCAGCAAAATGGCAGTCTTCCCTTCCTTCAAATAATCTGTGCTTGTGTTTACTGGGAGGCCTCGTTTCAAATGGAATATTAAGCAACTTGCACAAAATCAATTAGAGCCCTGGTGAACTGCAAGACAAAGAAGAGAGAGTGGATGTGATTTCTAAAAGTTTAACTACACACACCACTTGAGTCCTTCTCCTCCAGTGAAGAGAAATGTTACTTGCCATGATAAGTGGTAGGAGGTAAGAGGCTAGTCCAGGACAAAATCCCCAAGCCAAGGTGAAGGGCAGCAAGCATCAGTGAAGCTTCCTGAGTCTTAAGGAAGCCAGAGCATGGCCAAAGGTATAGACTTCACAAACACTGCACCAAAACACAAAAGCTACTAAAAATGACTGGACTAATTCTGCAGAGGGATTTCTGGATTTCTTTCAAGTAATTAAGTTTTGATTTGTTGCATTTTTGTAAGGTCCAGGAAGCTGAAGGTGCCATGGATTGCACATGTCTTCACTGATTGTTCCAGTGCTTTTACATTTGATTTCATGACTGGGCTTAACTTTATGAAGAGGTAAATATATGGACCAAGGAAATTCAGTGCCACAAGAAAAGAACAGTTTTCTCTGGCCAAGTAAACACAAGTGAGCCTACCGGTGGGCAGAAGGATGAGGTCTGTTTCCCTCCCCTAAATGGGAATGAAAACAGGAGGGGAAAAGCATATGGGCACATCTGAATGAGTGTGTGTGAGTGTTGGCAAGTGTGTATGTATGTGTTCATGGTGGCGCTTCTGTCTCCATTAATGTGTGGATTCTCATCCCTGCTCTTTGGAGAGTTTAGATTTGGGAACAGAGAACTTGAGTCCTTCCCCCTGGGCAAATTTAGTTTCTTGGTGCCTGTCGCTCTTGTTCCAAATGGTTTTTGTCCTTAATGGGTCCAATTGACTTTCTTTGCCTGTGAGATCTGGGCTCAACTTAGCCTCAGCAAACCACCAGGCTGAACTATGATGGCATCTAAGGGCCTCAGCTGGCTCGGGCTTGCCAGCTTCTGTGTTCCCCGCCTCACAGTCTGCTTTCTTTGAACCTGAGCCTTGACCTTCTCCTCCACCTAGAACAGAGAGAACATGTTTTCCTTCCTACCCTGCCTCCCTTCATTTCACTTCCCTTGCAAAGAAGCCATCCTTTATCCCGGATAACCTAGACAGGGTACTAGGAGGCCTGTTTGGCCAACCTCAAACCAGGGCCCAGTCTGAGTCTCTCCCATCCTCCAGAACATTCTCTCTGCAGTGTTGGTAGCCACTACATTTTGTCCATGCCAGGACTCCATGAGAAAGTGGGAGCCTATGAACTCGAATTTCCATCAAGAAAGACCTGGGAAATGCTGGTTGTGGAGATCTCTGTATACACTTTTCTGAGTCCTTTCATTGGAATGTTGGAAGTGAGAGTTAGCTAGGAAAGCATAGAGGAGAGGCTGGCATGGATGTCTGGCATCTTTGGGCGAAGAAGGGGCTCCTTAAAATTCTAAATGAGGGGGACTTGGAGCTCACAGAGAGCCAGTGGAGAGCAAAAGTTGTGGGTAGTGGTGTACCTACTCAGAAGAAGAAAGATACTTCAGCAAAATCACAGAACCCTATCTCAACCCATCAGGTCAATAGTGTGTTAGTTCCCCAGTTCTCAGCCAGGTCCTGGTGTCCTCTGAAGTCTGTTTTCAGGGATCATTCCTTTCCTCTTCTCATTTTTTTCATCTCAAGGACAAAGTTCTTGAAGGAGTTTAATTCTCGCCCTACCACCTCCAGCCACAGAGTCCTAGGTGAAAGCTCTAGGCACTCATCTTCTACTCAGAATCTGAAACAGATGAACTGATCTCCTTTAATTCCCTACAACACAGAAAATGGAATAAGGGAATCCATCCTCTCCCTCTCTTCTCCCCTAATCCCTGTCTAAATCAAGAGGGAATTGGTGCAGGAATAGGGCCAGATCTGCCTTTTGAGAAATCTTTCTTGTAGTCCAATTCAATTCTGTTTGAAATCCAAAGAAATCACACGGCCTTTAATAGATTAAATTTTAATAAAACACATTAAGTATCATAAAATGATACTTAATGAATGAATGGACTGGATATAATTGTAATAGTCAATTAGGACCCAGAACTAAGGAGGAGACAGTGATTTCTACACATGGGATGGCTTGGGGCATGGATTGATTTCAGGGTTGGCAGCATCTGCTGTGGGGACCATGCTGCCAAAAAAGCTTGGTATATTCCTCCTCAGTCCCTGGGAGGGAGAAGGTTCACATCTGTGTGCATCTGCAGGCAGATGGGACAGAAGCTATTGTCAAACAAAATGGCTTGGGAAGAAGAAAGACAGTCTTCATGTAATCACACAGATGATAATTTCTTATCGTTCACTTTTTAAAAACCAGCTCTCCATTTTCTGTTTCCTCCAGTAGGTCTATAGGTTTGCAAAGGCAGGGTGAGGATCTGGGCTTGGGCAGAGAAGGGCATATTGAGGTCATAGTAAGCAGGCTCCTGATTTGGGGCCATTTGGTCCCCCTGCACCACCTTGTGTTTACTGCCAACTTTCCAGTTATTTAGATGGCCCCTGCCAGCAGGGGAGGGGGGAGGAAGGGAAGGAGGCTGGCCCCCTTCTTTCCCCCAAGAGAATCTTACAGATTCCACACTTGCTGAAGTAATTTGCAGCAATACCTTGGGGAAAACTGAAATGGGTTTTATTTATATTATCATTAGGATGTTGGTATTTTGGAAACTCTTGAGAGGAGAGATTGCAAGAAGAGTACAAGTCTGGGTGATAAAGGAAGGATTGCATTTTCTCTCTAATGCAGCACAGTCACTGACATTCATTTGTCACTTTGAGAGAAGAAGTCTAACTTTGACTCAACTTTTTAAAAAAATGTGTGTTTTCTAAGGAGAAGGAAATACAGGTAAATAAACTTTTGAGACAGTCTTCAACCACATATCAATTTACCTCAAGTTGATAATTAGAATTTTTCCATCTGAAGTAGGAGATATCACTGAGAAAATAGCTCAGAGAAAAAAAAGAGTTATATTAAAGTTAATTAAGGGACATGTGGATATTAATCTTCAGGAAAATATTCTCATGGTAGTCTTCTCCCTTAAAGGCTACATTTACTCAATAAATTCAAAATCAAGCAAAGTTTGTCCAGTTATTTCAACAGTGTCCTCTCTATTTCATGAATGTTTTATACTAGCTTATTAACCATATGAAGTGGTGACATGTATTTAACATTTTGGAGATCAGTGGTCAGTTTCCATCAAAATCAAAATTAATTCATATTAATGATATGCATTTCTCAATACTCCCAGGTGACAACACACATTAATACAATTATTGCAAGTGATTAAGCTCAATGAAGGAGGAGAGGAGAAGGAGATGTCCAAAACACCTGAAATATTTGATACTCTAATTCAAGTTCAGCAAATTGTTTTCACAATTAATGCTTTGAAAAATCCTCATGCTTGCTTTTCTTCTTTACATCTAACTCAGAGTAGTGTTTTGTTCTTCTGTCTACCAGTTCACACCTAATGGAAGAGAAGAATATTTCCCCCTGTGGGTTTTCTCCTAGATATTCTCGTGCTTTTATTTAAGTACATAAACACACAATTTAAAACTTGCAATATCCAAAAGTTTCTTCTGTGATTCACTTGCTATAATAATCTGGGGATACTGGGTAGGTGAAAACATTTGTCTTCCTGTTATTTTTTTCCATTTATTTCACTTTCACTTCAGCTCTTATTGATAGAAAACACACCAAAATGTTCTTATGGAATTTTATTAGACTTATGAGATGCTCAACAGTTTATACTAATGAGACCATCTAAAGATCCTTGAAGATTAAGACAACCTCTTTAAATTAGAATATAATTTGAATTTTGAAATCATATCACAGATGAAGTGTTCTAATTACCATGATGATATGTTAATGGACTAGTGAGATACATGGGCTGTGCAGTTTGGTCTGAAACCCTCCAAGGCTTGCATGATAATTATCTCTCCTATACTGACAATAACAAAAGATTTCTATAGATATCACCCTTTCCACAATGACATACAAATTATAATACACACAATATATTAGCCCATAGTCCTGCTTAAGTTTTTCACTATTAACAGAACTAATAAATTCATCAAACTGAATTAAGTACATAAATCAGATGAGGCATAACAGATTACAGAGTGAAGCAGAGTGTCTTCTGAGTCTAAATGAAATTTCAATCTAATAATTTCTTCCTAGTCCATTCATAATTTGTTTAGAGATGTTGTTCTACTTACTTCAAAGCACTATTCACAATATAATTAAATGATACTCGAGCTTTTAATTTTGATTTATTTTATTTCAGGAAGCTTGAGAAAATGAGATCTAAACAATGTTATTTTTGTTATTTACCTGAAAATTGCCCTGGCTGTTGTTGAGGTAAAAACTAAACACTTAAGCACTTACTTGAACCATCTGGCAGGAACCAAGTTCATTCAGATCAACTCTCACCTCTCCAAGTCTCACACCCAGGCTTCTCCAGGCTCACAGTCTGGAACGTTGATCATAAGGACATCTTTGGCTACTATTTATTATTTTCCAGAACACAGGGGAGGAGAAAGGTAAGCTTGAGAGTGGGGAAGGAAAGCAAAAGGGATTTCTGTACCAAGGACAGAGCCCAGAGCTAGCTGCCAATACAGTGCTCTGGTGACTCCAGAAGACAGTGTTCCCAACTTGACACTGCCATCCCTCCTGGAGGACTTCAGGGGTGGACAGACGGCCCCCTCCTTGCTACTGTCGCCATGAGAATTCCAGGTCCTGAGAACACTCCTCTTTCCACACTACTTCCTAGTTTGTTTTTTTTCTCTGGCATGCACCAGCACATCTGAGGCCTGAGGCCTGCTCTCACACCTGCTTGCCTCAACCAGGCTCCCAGTGCTTGCACATATTCTGGTCAGACATGCTCTGGGTTGGACACCCTTGGCTTCCCATTTCGGTCTTTGGGCCTTTTCACTCTTGCTTGCACCCCATGTCTTCCATGCTCTGGGGGAGGTGAAAACGGCCCCAAACACCACAGGAGGTAGACAGAAGATGGGCTAGTGAAGAAGAGGTGCATGTGCATGCATGTGTGAGTGTGTGTGTGTGTGTGTGTGTGTATGGAGGGGTACCACAGCCTTCTTGTTTTGCAACTGGAACTAAGAGTGAGTATCAACTTCTAGAAAAAGTGATCTGTATTGGGACAAAATTATGGACAAAGTATAAGCTAAAAATAGTCTTTCCGGTGCAGTGAGGTTGTGGAAATAAACACAAGTGATGTTTGTTCCAGCCCCTGAGGGCATGTGTGTGTGCATGCATGTTGTTAGTGGCTGGAGGGTGGGGTGCTAATTCAGCAGCACATGTGGAAGAAAAGAGAAGAAATCAAAAGGTAAAATTAATTCAGCAGCATGCAATCAAACCTTTAAAAAGCAAAAACAACTAAATGAGAAGAATCACCACAAACCTACCAATATTAACATAGAATGTCAATGGACTTAACCCCTGCATCAAAAGACACAATTTTGCAAACTGGATTACAAAGGAATATCCAACAATCTGCTGCTTATAGAAGACCCATCACATTGACAGAAAGAAACGATGGTTTGGTGTGAAAGGCTGGAAAATTTATGAAGACAATGGCCCCCCAAAACAGGCAGGAATAGCAATATCTATCTAAGACAAAGTAGACTTCAAAATTAAATTGATCAGATGAGATAAAAGCAGAAATACAGCAAATGGAAATAACAAATATCAACCTGTATGTACCAAAGTCAGTGCACCAATTTCATCAAAAACTCTGAAGAACCTAAAAGCACATATAGACTCCCACAAAGTGTTAGTGGGAGACTTTAATACCCCCATCACCAATAGATAAGTCATCCAAATAAAAAATCAATAAAGAAATTCTAGAACTGAATCACACCATAGATCAAATGGAGCTCTCTGATGTCTACAGAATATTTCATCCAACATCTGTACAACATACATTTTTCTCAGAAGCCTATGGAACTTCTGATCCATATTTAGGATATAAAGCAAGCCTCAGCAAATATAAGAAAATAGAAATAATCTCGTGCATTCTATCTGATCACAATGCATTAAAAGTAGAATGCAACAAGAAAAACAACAGCAGAAAATATGCAAGCAATTGGAAGCTGAATGACACAGGGCTCAACGATCTGTGGGTCTTTGATGAAATAAAAGAGGAAACTAAAAGCTTCCTCAAAGTTAATGAAAATGAAAACATGACCTACCAGAACCTATGGGACACAGCAAAGGCAGTCCTGACATGAAAGTTTATGACCTAATGCTACATCTCAAACTAAAAAAAAAAAAAAAAACTCCTAGAAAAACAAGAACAAGCAAATCCCAAAACAAGCAAAAGTATAGAAATTTTAAAAAATGAAATAGAAACAAACAAAAAATCTGTACAAGGAATCAATAAAACAAAAAGTTGATTCTTTGAAAAAATAAACAAGATTGACAGACCCCTGACAAATCTGACTAAAAGGAGGAGAGAAAAAACCCAAGTCAGTAAAATCAGAAATGCAATGGGGAAATAACAAGAAACACCATGGATATCCAAGGAATCATCAGAGACTACTTTGAGAACCTATATTCCAAAAAACTTGAAAATCTTAAAGGAATGGATGAATTTCTAGATAGGTATGACCATCCAAAATTAAACCAAGAGCATATTAACAACCTAAATATATCCATAACTTGAAATGAAACTGAAGCAGCAAAACAGAGTCTCCCCAAAAAAAGAAAAGTCCAGGACCTGATGTATTCTCTACAGAATTCTATCAGACCTTTAAAGAAGAACTAATACCAACTCTCCTTAAACTCTTCCATGAAATAGAAAGGGAAGAAAACTGCCTAACTCATTCTATGAAGCCAGAATCACACTCATTTCAAAACCAGACAAAGACACATCCAAAAAGAAGAACTATAGGCCAATCTCCTTAACTTACATCAATGGAAAAATCCTCATTAAAATAATGGTAAACTGAATCCAACAACGCATCAGAAAAATCATTCATCAGTACCAAGTTGGCTTTATCTCAGGGATGCAGGAGTGGTTCAACATATGCAAATCTATAAATGTAATACACAGCACATTAATAGAAGGAAAGACAATAACTACTTGATCATCTCAATAGATTCAGAAAAAGCCTTTGATAAGTTCCAACATCACTTCATGATAAAAGTGCTAAGGCAACTAGGAATAGAAGGAATGTGCCTCAACATTGCAACATTGTTCTTCAGCCCCACTGCTGAAGAACAGATTAAGAAAATGTGTACTTATACACAATGGAATTTTACTCACCCTTGAAGAAGAATGAAATACTATCACTTGCAAGTAAGTGGAAGGAACTAGAGAACATCATCTTAAGCAAATTTAGTCAGCCTCAGAAAGTCAAAACTCATATGTTCTCCCTCATATGCAGATTTTGATCTAAAACAAATGCAGTAAAATTATTAGACTCAGGTTACATGGTAAAAGGAGAACACATACAGGAGGAATAGGGAAGGGTAGGAAACCCAAAACTTGAAAGTGTTTGATGTCTCCACTGCAGAAGAGCTAATACTGTAACCTTAAAATGAGAGAGGTCAACATGGGATGGTGACCAGAAGGTAGTGAAAAGGTCAGGTAGAAATGTTTCAATTTGGGTTATAATACACATGTACATGGATGCAATTCTAGGACTCTCACTGTATAGTTAGCCTTACCTCAACTAGCAAAAATGCTGGCTTTCTTATTATTGCTTATGTCTTCTCTTTAACAAAAGAGAAGAGAGCAGAACAGTTGCTGCCTGGAAGTGATGGGGCTGAACAGGAAAGGCACAGAGTGGGGGTTAGTGGGGAGAAATGGCCCAAACAATCTGTGTACATTTGAATAAATGAATAAAGAAAAATAATAAAATAAAAAAGAAATGATACTAATCATTTATAGTACACTCATTCCATCAATTGTTAAATGATCTTCCTGTGAATCAGTCTAATTAAACTGAAAATATAGGGAAACACATTGTCAAATAACTGTCTTCTGTATTTCAAAGGAAAATTTTAAAACCAGAAGAAACCTCTGAAGATGACTTGTTCAGCTGTTTCTATAACATACAACTATTCAGTTGTTTGCCAAACCTTGTTCCTCTGCAGTGATTATGCTTGTGAGATCCCTAATCAGTGTATATTTTATGCTGTGCTCAGTGAGTCAGCAAAGCCCTAAGATAGTTTTACTAATAGAGTGGGTTCTGTTTGGAATTTTCAGTTCTAAAAATGGAGAATTCTGCTGAATTGCTTGTCTCTCATAATTAGAAATGCTTAATGTGTGAATCTCCACAACAATTTTACAAGATTGGACTTTATGTTACTCATTTACAGACTGATAATCTGAGATATAGAACTGCAGTGGTGACACCAATGTGGCACTGCCAATAAGTAGCATGGTTTAGGTAATAAATTAGAGATTTGGGAGTTCAAGTCTCATTTTCTCTCTATAGTATCACATAACAAGTTACACAAGGAAGATTCTTTTCATGGTTCAGACAACCTTATAATGTTAGGGAAGTCACTTTGTAATCTTTTGTAAACACTGCCATGAAATTTTTTCTCAAAAAGTTGCAAAAGTGAAATAGAACATAATTTATTTAAATAATGGATAGATAGTTGTCACCATAATATGTATATGTAAGGACCACATCTCCAAAATTTCCTAGAGCCTTTAAAGATGAAACAGTCAACATATAATTCTTGGGTAACATTAACCATCATATGAATCAAATGACCCTCAACCCTGATTACTCTTAAGAATGTCTGGAGGGCTTTCTTCAGAGGGAGAGGTGTCAAGAAATATTTTTCTTTTAAGACTTACAGGAGATTAAAATATACTCCAGCATTAAAGATTATTTTTATCCTCTGGCTGACTGTAACAAAATTCAGCTGTTTGTAATGGCTGTCTGTGAGAAACACATCTAGTACTCTGGGAACTAACAAGTGGAAGTTTTGGATTGTGTCTTATATTCATTCAACAAAATGCCAAAAGGTGAAGCTGCACTTTAAAATATCTATTCAGAAAAAAACTTTACATGATTAGAAAAGCTCAAATGTGGTCCTCAGAACACTTCAAAGAACATGTGCACTAGAATGTTATGTGTATTTTTTATTAACTAAATTATATTGAGTAAAACTGACTTTCAGACTTATATGTCATGATATAAATCATGTTGTATTTACATTTTCACACCTACTGTCTTTTATGAAGTATATTATTATACTAAACTTGGTTGACAATTGAATGTATTTTATACTAACATTTCTTAAAAGGTACTTGAAAAATTTTAAGTTTTAATGTGGATCCTTTCAAGGGATAATATAATGTTTTTGAACATGAAATTATTTATCTCTTTGACAAAAATACAGTGTTCTCATGAAACCTTTATGTTTTAGAAGGAATGCTGAATTTTGTTTGATTTGGTGATTTTTGTTTTGCTTTTTATCCTTTTTTAATGCTTAGAATGAGTATATAGGTCCTGGTAGCTCCTGCACCAAACATGAAAGAGAAACCTTGTAGTGAGTTTTCCCAGTATTATTGCTGGGGAATATTCTCTCTCCAGATTTTGATAGCATTGAGTAAGGTTAGAATCATTTACATCATAGAAAATCAGATGTAGAAAAGAAGGCTGAGTGTATTCAACGAAAATTGGTATTAGTTCACAACAGGAAACAGAGACTCATAATGTAGTGATGAATCAAACTGACAAAATGATTTTTAATTGAATAAATTATGTTTCTAGAGCCCTAGGTAGATACTGCTTTGTATTCAAAAAGTGTGTTTTAAAAAAGATTTTGTGAAATTTACTATGAACTTTCAGATTCCTGTGTCCTCATTTTTCTCCCATAAAACACTGGTTTTAGTCTATTTTAAACAATTGTTTTGTGTCTCCCAATGGAATGAAATTGCTTTGAGGTAGAGGACTTGTCTTACTCTGTTTTGTATTTTTGTCCTTTCAATTTTAATGTCTAGGACTGTCTTAGAATAAGTCTTCAAATATCTGGGAAATGAATTTATGTCCCAGATCAAAAAGAGAAAAATTAATAAACTTTCAGGCAATCAATCATGCATCTATAGAAACTATGATTAAAAAAAAGAGAAATATGTGCTCCATTTTTCTCTCCACAGGCTCCAAATGTACACAACTACCCTAATATGAAAGTTGTTCCCATTTTAAATAATGTGAAAGGGTAGCCACCAGAGGACTACTTACCTGTAGATCACTTCCAAATAAAAACTGAGTTAGTGGACTTATTAATAAACAAAACCAGGATGCCCCACACCGCTATTTCATATACTCCAGTCTCCATGACATCATCTGCATCCTCTCCATCTCCTACTTCAACATCTCCATCATCTTCTAGTCATCCAGTCTTAACCCCAACTGTTATTACCTCAGTATCTTCAGCATTGTCTTCATCCATAGTACAAACTCCAGGACCCCTTGTTGTCACTGCATCTGGCATGGTAGGCCTGCAGTTTTTGCACATTATCCACCCTGTACTGCCTTCAAGTTCCATGAATTTACAGTCCACAGTCATGTTTGCAGTACAGTCAGTGCCTGTTGGCTGCACAGCTGTACTGTCACCTGGAAGTGCGAACAACACTACTGTTGTGCCATTTTTGGAGGATGGGAGAAGCCATGAAAAAGGTAAGAACACATACAACCTTTATTTATTTCAGTAGTATAGATAACTAGTCATCTTTTCAATGAATGGAACCTAAATTTGTTTGTGAACAATATATTCATGGAAGATTTGTGCAGAACTATGTGGACAAACTGAATAGATGCTGAGTACAGTTTAGAAAGCATCATGTTTATTTGGGTGCATTTTTAGGCTATATTTGGTCTATATTTTTATTAATCAAGTCAGAATTTGTAAAATAAGGCCTACCTCTAAATGCACAAATAGGAAGGGTGTATATGGTTTTATGGTTTGGATAACTATGTATGAAGTGAAATCCCTCACAGAAATTAATTGCTGTGAATTTTTTAAGATAAAAAAGGATATTTCTTTTCTTTTTCTTTGTTCAGAGTAGAGCTTATTTGGATGACAATAATATGTGCCATGAAGTTGCAATGCCTTAAAGCTGATAATTCACTTTTGGGGGCTTTGTTAAAAAGTTTACCATTTAAATAGTTCTAAAGGTATGTGTATGGCTATAAAAGTACCACATAACTTGAGTTTCTGTTATCCCATAAGACTAAGTTATTATTTTACATCACAGGATGACTTAACATAATGGAAATATTTTTAAATGAAATGTTAATATTTCCTTCTAGGGTTTATAAGGCAGGAAGATATTTGCCTCTTGACTATATGTAATAGTACTTGTATTTAGCTAAATTTGATAGTTATGCAGCCAGTTATGAAGTTGTTTTCCTACTTCTAAGTTCGTTTTTGTATCACATTTCTACAGAAGGAATTATATCATCATGCTGTATTCTTTCTTCCCTGCCTTTGAATCCCAAAACCAATCCATCCCTCTACAGAAATGTGAAATCCCATAGTCACTGGCACATTCCTTTCTAATTGAGTACACATATATGTAATTTTCTCTTCAGAACCTGAAATAATGTTAGACATTGCTTTGTCCCTGAGTTACTACTGAAGCCCATAATTAAAATATGATTGAGAAATACACAAACCACTCTCTTCTCATAAAATGCTAATAAACATGATGTTTTGGTTCTCGTACAAAGTACAATTCAGCAGAGAGGGATTATATTTTACTTCAACCTTAGAAAAAGTTTTACACTATGATTTGTGCCTTCCCTGTTTGCAAGTTATTATTTTATATACATTGAGTTTCTACATAGCACTGAAGTCAATTTTACCTTACTAGTTTAACAAAGTTAATATCTTCTGATTTAGGAATTTTAGTATGAAAAGCTGACATGTAGACATTCACTCTGATAATACAACCACTTCCTATTGGACAATTATGGACCAGGAACTAGTACTGTGTGTTGTGAAAATGTAAAGACAAAAGAGGGATTAGGGAGGCTTTTCATGGATTTTCCTGCAGCCTAAACCTCTGAAATTATGAGTACCTCAGATTGAAATAAACAAATCTATTTGATTGATAATAGCATAACTGAAGGCCAAATTAGATATTTTCTATCTCCATTCAGAGATGTGATTAGGTGTTTTAACAATAAGGAGTTACTAGTAAGTGAAACATATGCACATATATGTTCAGTATTTTATGTATGTGCTTGTGTATACACAATAAATCGAATATTTTGTGATATCACATAAGAAAAACATTGTTCTCATTATGAAGCTGAATAACATATATTTTAATGTTGCTCAAAACCCTTTACAAAATTTTGACTCACTAATGAACCAAAAGAGGTGTGTTTTATTTGTCATTGTTTTTTATGGGAGAGACTATTTTTAGTTAGTAATTATAAAATATATAATTAAAAAGCTAAAATTTAATTTTCTAGAAAATATGTCATTGCAGAAGAACTTTAAGACTCATGGTGTAATTTGTTCTCTATATGATTATATTTGTTAGTTCCGTGCAGTATATTTAACTCAGTAGTTGTTTCAAATAAAATTTTATTTAGTCATAAACTCACTAGACTATGCTATGGCCAGTAGGGACATATGATTTGAGATCAAAGATATATGGGTAACAGTCTTGGTTCTCTTTTATAGCTGTGATGTGGGGAAGTTGTATAATCTCATTGGTCCTTATTTTCTTCAATGATAACATGGGGTCATAAGGATCTCTCTTAAAGTTACCTAGAAGGGTAAGAATATAATATAAATGTTTACCTTTGATTATGTATCAAATATTTCCACTTATTGTTCATTGTTATTTTTCCCAGAAAATATCAAAAGCAACAATGTCCAAAATTTCCCTGTATTTCTTAAAAAACACCAATTGTAGGGGGAAAATTATTGATTTTTAAAAAAAAGATAACCCCATAATGTTGGTATAGAAATACTTGTCAAAGCTGTTACCACAACAAATTATAAGGGATCAGAGATTAGTATGAGAAGTTATCTAGAAATTTCCCTGTTTTTCTACTTTTATTACGTTATATTAAGTGTTTTTAATCACCATAGTATACAAATATTCCTTATAACATTTTATAATTTTTTTATTGTTCAACTAATTATTTAGATGATAGTGAAAATGTCTATTGGAGGAGGCTTGCATACCTCACAGAAGGAATAAAGGAAAGGGTATTTCATTGACTCCTCAAGTCTTTGTTTTGCACATATGCAGCCAGGCACAAGGCCAGCCATGAAATGGCTGAGTGATAAAGGGTGTCCTTATTTCCCTTCCCATTTAATATTTGTAAATCTGGTAAGATTGAGCAAAAGAAATTATCATACTGGAATTTGATTTTCAAAATGCTAATAATAAAGACACAGTGTAACTCATATTATTAGATGACTATAATGGCTTGTTTCTTTTAAAATTAGTATGACATATCTGGTCTTTGATAGAGAAATAGATGACCCAATAGATTACAGAACACAAAGGACTGTGAATGTATACATCCATATGTAAGCTAATGTATTGTTCAGTCACCTGTTCATTTAAGTTCTTATTGAGTATAACTATCAGACATTCATTATTGACTTTATAGATATAGTTTTGAACAAAACAAATGCTGCTTCTGTCTCATGGGTACCAAATAAAACAAATAAGTTACAGAAATAATTAAATAGCATTTAACTGTGGATAGATAGAGTTTACTAAAATGTAGACCAGTCAGTAATTTTCCCAATAGGAGTGTAGTTATAATAACAAATAGAAAAAATACAATGTTATTTGATAATGATATTTGCACATACAACATGGAACGAAGCAATGTTCTGACTATGGTGCTCACAAGAGAGTGGTTAGAGTTTGGGGAAGTGGTGGGTTGAAACATCCAGAAGGGACGCTTGAGTAGCTAAAGCAAATGAAAATCCTTTCTGATGGTGCCTAGAACCTGGTTGGTCATTGAACCAGGTATAGAATATTTATTGACCTAAAGAAAGGGAAAATTTTTAGCTAACTCTGAGTCTACATATATCTCTGTAGGGCCTTCAATGTAGTATGAGATAGGAAGGAAGATGGAACAGTGCTTTGAAAGGTAGAGTAAAATGAACATTATTTAGACTACAGCAGCGAGAGGGATGATGTTAGAGCAGTCTCCTAAGGAAGACATTTTCTCTTTGATACCAAAAAGGCAAGAAACACTTGGCCTCTTAATTGATGAGAAGTGAAGACTTCCTTATTTAGGGGGTGTTTTGTTACCACAGAAGCTGAGATATCTATAAACAAGATGCTCAAAGAACTATATGGCCTCATAATCATTACTCCAGGAATTTTAGACCAGCCTCAGGAAGTTAGTGCTACATCTCACAGGAGATTTTCATTGTTTTAGAAATAGATACTTAGAGAGAGAAAAGCATAGAAAGCCTAAACAAGTTATGGGCACAATTGACCTTGGTTCATTACTGCCTTAAGAGAGCAGTAGGAATGTTCAGAATTCTTTCTTCT
This sequence comes from Castor canadensis, assembly GCF_047511655.1. Classification (NCBI taxonomy): domain Eukaryota; kingdom Metazoa; phylum Chordata; class Mammalia; order Rodentia; family Castoridae; genus Castor; species Castor canadensis. The sequence goes on along the minus strand of NC_133398.1, from coordinate 111,069,037 downwards.
AGCATGTAAAGTGCATTAATTATAAGGTAAGCACAATTCTGGGAACTGGGATTCCAAGAGGGGCCAGTTTCTGCTGCCCTGAACCTTATGTTCCACTAGGAGAGCCAGTATTTGTTAGATAGTGTAAGTGCTAGGAAGAAAAATAAAACTTAATAAAAGGATGAAAAGTTAATGGGAGGATGCAATTTTAGGTACAATAAAAGAAGACCTCTCTGCCAAACCAGCTTTGGTAATAATTGCTGAGAAAGGCCATTCCAAGAAAAGAGAACTTCAGAGTAAAAGACACTGATATTCCTTTAAAATGTGTGAGAAAGAGTGAACACCAAGAAGTTCCTTGGGACTGGAGGAGAGTGAAGAATGGGAAAGTGATGGAGATGAGGGCTGAGGGGTGAGCCTCAAAGACTAACATGCAAGTTCTTTGTTTTTTGTACTAAATAAAATGGAAGCCACCAGAACGTGAACTTTGAGCAAGAGTGTGAGTTGATCTCTTTTGCCTTTTGCAAAAATCATTGAGCCATTACTATATAATAAGGAATATAGGGCAGGAGTGAAAATAGAAAGGAGACTGCTGAAGTTGGCGTTAGGAGTGGTGTATAAGAAAATGAGTGGAAATAGGGATGCCTTCTAGGTTCTCTGCTGTCCTATGGAGCAAACAGTGGTGCTCTTTACTAAGATGAGAAAGAGTTGGGTTAAGAAGGGTATTCTCATATCCATTACACCTGTTCTGCGTCTGAAGGCAAAGCATGAAATGGGAGTTGGATAAGTGAGCCTGGGGCACAGAAAAAGGAGGTGGCCTATTTGAGGAAAATAAATTTGGGATCCATGAGGGTAGTGGAGGTACTAATGCTATGAACTGTCATGGATCATCTTGGACAAGAGCAAGAATAGAGAAGGGAAGACATGAAAGACTGAGCAGTTCAGCACTGAGAGGTTAAAAACAATTGAGTAATCCAGTAATAATGATCTGCTAGTGAAGGAAGTAGAAGAATGTTAATGAGAATGTAAGTGAAATCATGGCTCTAGGAAGGAGTTATCAGTTGTTACCAAATGCTGTTCTGGAGCTGAATAAAATGAGGACCAAGAATTGTGGATTAGGATTAGGTGAGAGAACTTCATTGGTGACAAGGAGGAGCACCATGTTAATGGAGTGGGATGACAACAGACTGATGTAAGCTGTTCTTCAGATGGGAGATGAGAGAAAGAAATCACAGTCTAGACAGTTCTGTAGTAGTTTGTAAATAGCTGTGGAGACACGCTAGGATGACTGGCTATCATGGAGGGACTTTACTAGGGGAGAGAGCATATTATATTTGTGCACTATTGAGAATAACCTAGTAGATCAAATAGTTTGTGAGACCCTATCTTGAAAACACCCATCACAAAAATGGACTGGCAGAGTGGCTCAAGTTGTAGGCCACTACACCTGTTTCAAGCCCCAGTACTGTAAAAAAAAGAAAGAAAAAAAGAATTTACTAGAGAGTTTAAAATAGATAATTATGGATAAGTCTTCAGAAGGAAGAATTGTAGGAGAAAGTCTTTATTAATTATATATATTATACTGCAGGGTAACCTATATCTTCCAGTCAGTTTGAATTCCAAACTTAATTTATTATATTGATAAAATTGTTTAGAAAAGATACTTGTTTAAAATTAAATAGAAATGCAAAAGCAGATGGTAATGATTTAGCATTGACAATGCAAAGCATAAAAATAAAAAGTTAAACAAAATTGGCTTCCATTGAGAACTGTAAATACAAAGACAAAAAGTAATGATATAGGAATAAAAATAAAAAGCAAATAAAAGTTAAGTGAAATTTGAATTCTATTGATAATTCTGAAATTGTACACAAACTAATATAATAAACATCAAATATTGACTAGTGCAATACACAGAGCGATTTAACATGCAATATATACCCCAAATAATTTTTAGTAGTTTTGAAGGGCATTTTTTACATTTGAATATACATAGGTATTGTGTTTTAAGAATTTGGGATAAATAAAGGGAAATACCATGATTCGTTTCAGAAAATTCAGCTAAAAAGCTAAAAAACATTGACTTACCTCCTCCATCTTGTCCATACCTGAGCTGGTCCTTTCTCCATCTGGCTGAGGGATCAGGCAACTTTGATGCCTAGGAATGACAAAGTCTGATTGATCAGTGGCTTTGGAAGTATTAGGGCTTGAAAATTCAGGTACAGCTGTGTGACTAGTTCATATTGCCCAGTTTTCTTCCATAACTACTTTCCCTAGCATCATTTTTAGCCTATGTAAATTACATGTTCTTTCTCCCCATTATCATCTTCTCCTTAGCCACCTGAAAATCACCAATTGCCCATGTGACTGTGGTGAATTAGATTATCTAGAAGGAAAGAGCCCAACTCCTGTTCCTTATACAGCCACGTTTTCTTCATGCAAAGGCAGTATCAGCAGCCAAGTCTACTGGAATTATATAAAACATGTTTATTGCATTAAAACCTTTTTATGAGAATAGTGTGATATTTAAAAAATAACTTACTATAGGTTATGATCTGTTATTCCTTATTTTAAAAATTGTGTGATTACATCCTAGAGTATAAAGTACTAGTTCCTAAAATATCTAGCTAGAACATGTTGGTTCTCCTGTTAAGAATCCAACCCAATTTGGGTGTGTAATTTCTTTGGTCACTCCTTTAAAAGAGAGCTACTTTCTTTTAGAATTAGATGTGGACATACAGCGAAGAACTCTCCAAAAGTTCCCCTTATTTTTGTAGCATCCATTCAGGAGTTTCAAAGGGATATGGCCAAGAGCCAATTTGAAATACTTGTACCTCATTTTCTTTCTACAGCCTTTTCGCAGCAGGCTATAGGAAGAAGCCACAAGTATATTTTTAGACTTATGCCATTTATACTTGCAAAAGGAAATATGGTTATCAAGTGAATACTGCAAAGCTTGGGGAAATTGGCCTTTACTCCTGATGCACTAAATGCACCTAAAGACTGGCTGTCATGAGACTCCCCATTTCAGTTCTCACCGTTTCACTAATTTTCATCTGTTGTCAGCTTTCCCACTTGTCAATGTTGATGTCTTGTTTCAGGTCATGGTTCTTGTCGCAAACTCACTTCTTCCATCTGCCTAATGTATGACTGTCCACTTGTAGTTCACCATTTAGTAGAATCCTGGTGTCATCTGTTCATCTGATCAAAATAGTCCTGGGCAGGTAAAAAATGTTTATGTGTACAGTTGTCATGGCTGAACTACCCCACTTCCTTTGGTAAACTTATTCTCGTCTACTTTTATGTGTAATAACTACAAGATATAGACTATGACTTTAGTATTATATTTGCTTTTTATGAACAAGCCCTCTAGTTACTTATGTCTTTTTGTTAATGCTATTTGTTGGAAAGTGAGACTACAGTTTTGCCATTCTTTGATTTATTATTCTTAAGTAGAGATTTTGATAAGACTGAGATATTTCACTGCCGCCAATGTTAAATGCTTGTTACATGGTAAGAGAAGGGAAGTCCGTATTGGTGGAAAATATAATTTCAACTAAAAGTTCTGATTGCTTTATTTTCTATAGTACATTGTAGATCTATTGTTTGTTTGAGTCTGATTTTCAACATAAAATTGAAACTTATTTGTATTTTTTCACGTCTGTGCATGCACATGAAATTGAATAGATTCCACCAAAGAGTTGGCTTCTTACACTCTTGGTTATCTGAGATGTCTACAATTTGTTGATTCCACTGCTTCACCTTGCATAAACTGGGTTGGTTCTAAGACTCACTAATGACTACTGGTTTAGTGAGTAGAGAGAAGCTTTCTGTATTATTCTAAGAGAATTAGCAGGAAAGAAAAAGCAGTAGGTGAGTTCCTACACACTAGGAGTGAGCTTGGTGTTTCCCTCACTTGCCGAGTGAAATAGCAAATACAAATAAAGAAGTGAAAAGAACACAGAAAGTAAAATATGGGTAGCTGTAGCAGTATATTCTAAGATGTAGATGTTATTAAGGAAGGGAAGATAGAGACAAATGCACTGGTTAGGTAGGTAGCTGATCCTAGAGGTTGACAGATCAGAATTTGTATTCATTTTGTTATTAAGTGATATTAAGAGCTACTGAATAAAATGGATCATTTTTATTTGCTAGAATGAGTTTCTTTTGTAATAAAGGACTTAATTCACATTTAAATAAATTTCCATGTTGATTTTTAGGCATGCCTGAAAAGTTTTCTCTAATAGTTAGTACATAGACTATTACACACTGGATTTTAAGGTATAGCACCTTTCATTGCCTTGTGAATAGTTTTATTTTGAAAAAAAGGCAATTATTTTTCTCTCAGAATAATGTTCTCTTAAATATAATGTTCTAATTTCACATAGTCCAGGTACTGACATGTATCAAGGGGATTTTAACTTTACCTATTATATTGCAATTATTTATAGAATTATTTGGATGATATTTGGGTATCTGTACTCATTCCCCGATATATAAACACCCACATGTACACATTTAGCTATCAAATAAACACTGTACCCAATGACTTACAAGTCCAGTGGGAACAAATCAAAGAAGAAAGACTATAAGATTCAAGAAATAAACTTGGTTTTAGAATCACTGCCAACACTGTTTTAAATGGCTTTTTAGTAATTAAGAACGCTGTGGCTGTGGTTTCTGTCCCATTTCTTTTGTTTTTTCTTTTTTATTCCCTTAATAATTCTTTTTCTGTCCCAAACCATGCTATTTTCTCAGCAATTTCACTTTGTTTCTACTGTTAATAGAGACTTGATTAACTGGTATTTTGCTTTGTATTGTGTTGGAAAATGCCTAATTGGTATTTCTCACTCTACTAAATAAAAGAAGACTTACCAATTTACAGGATAATAATCACATCTTCACTTTTTGAGCCAGCCACCTTCATGTGGGCTAACATGCTGCTCTGGTCATTGGCCAATTGTGTTTTTCACAATCAGGTGGCTTCACTATCTTTTTTTGTCATTTAAAGACTAGTTCATTTATTCAACAAATGTTTTATGAGCCACTTATATGGCCAGCTCTGATTTATAATACACTGAAACAATGTTGATCACATTCTGGGTCATTTCCTGTTGGTAAGTCTTGAAATCAGTTTAGTAGCTTGCAATAAGTAGTTTTAAGGGGGAAATAATAGCAGGGAACATATCAGAGGTGTTTAGACTGATTAAAATTCAATATATTTACAGGTGAAATACCATAGCAAAACTATTTTCAACAATGAATATACACTTAAATAATGAAGGATAAGAATGAAAAACCAGTCTTGTTAGGAAAAGGGGCAATATAATGAAGAGGTTAAAGAAGGGTGAATATGATCAATATACTTTATATACTTATATGAAAAAAAAATACCGAAGGCTGTCACAATCATTTTGTGTCAGGGGAAAAGGGATGAGGGAAGTGGAGATGAACCTAAAGAAGACATATTGTAAGCATATATGGAAAGGTCACAAGAAAACACTTGTACAAATAATATATACTGATAAAAATGTTTTGCTTTGTTTTTTAAAAAGTGAAGAAGAGCCAGGATCCAGTGGCTTACACCTATAATAGTAAGTACTTGGGAGGCTGAGATTGGGAGTATCATTGTTTGAGGCAAGCTCAAGCAGAAAGTTAGAAAAACCCATAGGTGGTTGCAATTGCACCTGCCTTTCATCCCAAGCTACATGGGAGGCTGAATTCAGGAAGACTGCATTTCCAGACTTTCCCAGGCGTGAAAATTCATGACCCCTAGAAAAAAAGCTTGATATGGTGTATGTGCCTGTCATCCCAGCAGCACATAAGAGAGAGAGAGAGAGAGAGAGAGAGAGAGAGAGAGAGAGAGAGAGAGAGAGAGAGAGAGAGTCATAATTCAGGCTTTCCTGGACAAAAAGTGAGACCCTATCTCCAAAATAACCAGAGAAAAAAGGTTTAGGAGCATGTCTCAAGCAATAGAGCATCTGTGTAGCAAGCAGGAAGCCCGGATTTCAAACCCTAGTAAGGCAAAAACACCAACAAAAAAAGGGAAGTAGTGTGGAGTAAATTAAAAATGTCTGAGAACATCACCCAAAGAAGTATAATTTTATGAAACTCATTTATTCACCTCTTTACAGAAGCACATATGTGGTTTTGAGTGTGTGTGTGTATGTGTGTGTGTGTTTGTGTGTGTGTGTGTGTTTACTGGATCATCCTAAAATGTATATGTCTTAATGTAGTCCCTGCCATTTGAATGAGACTTTCATACCTGGAGCTCTTCTCCTTTGCTTTTCCCTTCTTTCTTAATTTCCTTTGGAAAGTATCCACCTTGCTTCCATCTTTTCTTTACCCTCACTCCCCAGCTTCCCTCCATTTCTCTGTCTTCTTCTTTTCTTAGTTGTCTTTCTCTTATCTCCTCACACTGTCTTGGTTCTTGTTTCTTTTGCATAAACTAAATCATCAATTGCAGAAGTTATATTGTTATGGAACAGAACTATATTGAAAATGACAGTTTCTGTAATGCCATCTAGTGGCAGAATTTTAGAAGAATGTGGCAGCACAACAGGAAATGTAGTTATTTTTATAAAATTATCCCTGGATTTTCCCAGCTGGCTTAGAGTTATAAAAGAATGCAGTGAATTTGCCCCTTTTAAGAAAAAAATCTCAAACCAGAATTTGAAGCTTAAATTATTTACTTTGTTTTTAGAGCTCTATCCTATATATTTCTGTGATGAAATGTACAGGATATATTTCTTTAGTAAAATTAAAATTATAACTTGTGTGTACCTGTGCAGGTTTTAAAAAAATATGTATTTTTTCTTAGCTAAACCATAGAAGATATGTGCCAATTTATATGCAATTAGCAAGTTCTACTGAGAACTGAACCTACCAAACAAGGATAGCTGTGTCTTAGATGTCACAGAAAGAAAGTAAAATTAAAATGGAGAGTAATGTCTTGGGAATAATTCAGGAAGAGAGTTTGGTAAATCAAGAGCAGCCATTGGAGTATTGGTTAGAGAAGCTCCCTTCTAACTAGCCAGGGGTTTAAGAGTTCTGTAGAATCATATTAGATCTCAAAAATTGATCCTATGGTTCATGGATTTCTCACTTTCCTGAGGATAGAAAGACCTAGAGAGGTGACCTACAGCAAGGATAAGCCCCTCTGTTGGCTAGAACTGTAGATTATATAATATACTTTTAAAGTATTTATTAGTTGTACAGAGGTGTCTCATTATGTCATTTACATGTGTACTTACAAAGTTTCTTAATGACATTAAACCCATTTATATTGTTATACTAATTTCTATGATATGAGAATTAGGATTCTCTGAAAATTCTTCATTAAAACTGAAGCTTCATACCTTTCAAGCACTATTAGCTACTATTTCCCCAACTTTTGTATAATTCCAGTAAATACTCAATAGATATTTATTGAGCACAGAGATCAATATACATGTGAGTGAATTTGTAGAGCCTGCACTAGGTTTGGTGTTTTGTAGAAGATACTCAGGAATGCTGTGGCCAATATTGACTTTTAGTCCTAAACCCTAAACAAAAAAAAATCTTTGTGTTATGAATTGGAAAGTGCCAAACAACATAAAAAACAGCAGGTTCCTACTACCCCACCAATCCAATCTGTTGCCATTCCACCAAATACGTGGCATGTCCCAGCTGTGTGCTAGGACTCTTGGTGACAACCTACCTTTGTCAATGGAGAAAGTATCTCTTGCAAAATACCTGGGTCAATGCTACTTTTTCTGGGAAGGTACATCTTAAATTTTAAAGTAGTTTGCATACACACACACACACTCACACACCCAGACACACACACACACAACCCTCTTCTCATTGCCTTACTCCTCACCCAGTGCCTGGCACATAGTAAGCACAAGTGTTTGCAGAACAAATGAACAGCATCCCCAAAGCTGGTAATACTTTAGGTCAAGGTGCCTTCTCTAGTTCCCTGGTGTTCTTGAGTACATATTGTTTCCCAAATTTGTTTTATTTCATAGTATTCAGTTTTAAAGAATAATGTTTAGTAATACATTATAGATAGCTGATATGATTTAGGTTTTAATAGTTTTGGAGTTGAACCCCTGCAAGTGAGAAATATTCATATGGCTTAATGGGAAGTCTTAATGGGAAGATAGTGATGTATGAAAACTACAGTCACTTCTTGTTTATTCTTTTCACAGGTTTTACCTGTGAAAGTAGGATGCATAATCAATTTGATTGGACCCAAGCAGTTAATAGAGTCAGCTGGGTTTCATGTATGATAGCAATGCAAATTTCGCTTTCTACTCAGGATGGAAAAAATTATGCCTCCTACATTACTGCAGTTACCTGTGTCAGCATTGTGGTTCCATAAAATCAGATAACTGTAGACTACAGATAATCCCACTATAAATTGTAATTAAAAATTCCCCTTCCAGACTGTATATCCTCTCTATTAAGTACGTAGGCACTGTCTCTTTGTACATAAAGTTTTCTGAAATAAATTGACCAGTTCTCCTGTCCTTACTAGAGAGCAAACTATTTTGATTTAAAAGCTGATAACAGTACAATCTGTTTTTGGTGTTTGCAGTGTGTGTTAAAAACATAAATTTCATTTACCAAACCTTAAAACAAGGAAAATGATAACTTTATTTCCACCATGCAGTTAAATAGCTCTGTGAAAAAGAATAAGCACTGTGTCTACCATGGTAGGCCCATGTGTTGTATCTATAAGGCAAAGGCTTGGTTTCCCTCCTCTGATCATCAGGCTTAATGGTGTGTTAAGTAAACCCAAGCAAAAAATCTCAAATATCATTGTGAGAATTGCTTCTAATATTTCTGTGCTTAAAAGGAATTGTCTATTTCTTGATTGCATTTTTGTCTGATCTGTGCTAAATTGAAGGGCTTTCCTAATCATGTCCGGTGTGACACTTGTCAGAAGTGAATGTTTTAAATGAATCCTGTATAAACACATAGAGCTTTTAAACAGAGGAAACATCCTGGAGACCTAGCTCTCAAATCCTCAAAGAACAACAACTACCAGACTGTGGAGGAAGTAGTATGCTAAAATGAAGGTAGAATAGGTGGCATTTGAGGTCAAAGTTGAAGTACTGGTCTGACAAATATTCCAAGTGGTCCTCTCAATTTACCAAACTCTCTTCCTGAATTATTCCCAATTCATAACTGTCCATTTTAATTTCCTTCCTTTTTGTGACATTCTGAGATATTGATTTCCTTGTTTGGTGGGTTCAGCTCTCAGCAGAACTTGCTAATTGTAAATAAGTTGGCACACATATGCTAAGGTTTAGATAACAAACAATACATATTTTTTTAAGATCTGCACAGATACACAGACATAAATAATGAGGTCAGAGGATGGAGAGTGCAAAAAGAATGAAGAACAGTGCATTTTGCTGAAATATCAGCTGTGAGATATTCTTATGCACACGTTATGTGATATACATGATATGAAACACGCATTGTCTGTGTGCTGTTATTACCTGTAGGAAGGGATCTGAGACCTTCCTTCTCCCAGGGGCTTTTAGTTCTTAGCTTAGATTTATTTCTTACATTCTTACGAATATGATTTTCTATTTGGAAGTAGATATAAAATAGCAAAGAAAAATAACTGAAGATTTCTCAATTTTTTTATAAGTTGGATTGTCCAAAATGTTTTATGTAGATAAAAACATAGATTTTTATGTATCCCATAACTATGGAAATTTGGTAACACTTCACTTTCCATAGTTTTCCCTATTAAAAGAAAAATATATTTTTTTTGAAATGATTTTTGCATAAACAAACTATGGATGGCAAACCCCTACCCAGATTGGAAAAACCCCTTTGCATTTAGGGACACTACGGGTAAAGAAGTGGCAGCCAGCAAAGATGTCAAAATTATCATTAAAGTAAGAACTTGAATAATCAAAGCAATGTCTGCCTGGAAGCAAATAGGCTTACACAGATCTTTTGTACTTGGAGATAAATACTTTATTACAGCATCATAACTGCTTTTGAAATAATGACCATTAGTAATGAAAGTAAGGTTAAACTTTTGCCAGTCTAGTTGAAGAAGACAGGAAACTGTGAAATAAATCTTATAAAGATATTTATTAAAATCATTTAGGTGAGACCTAACCATTTAATGTCTACATATTCCTTTTGCTTTACATATGTTATCTTTGAGCATATATAGGCATTATTGCCTATCTTTCACAGATAAGAAAACTGAAGCTCAAAAACCTTCCTCTAAAGACATAGCTTGAAAGTGATAGGTAGCACTGTCAATTAAATCTAATTTTTTAAATACTTCAAAACCATATTGTCATCCTTAAACTTTATGTGTAAATGATATACCTTAATTGTCTAGAGAATTTTTCAATATTAAATACCCCAACTCCATATTTCTTCAAATGAGGAAACATTTAATTTAATGCCTAACATTGTATTGCAAGATAATTTGCTTTTTTGTCAAGGTTTACCATGTATTGCATATTACATCTGTGCATATAAATTCAAATATGTGTATATGAGTTTGAATTGCATGAAGTAATTACATGAATCTCATGTATGAATTGCATAAAGTAAACATTCATATTGCAGTGTGGGATTTTGTGTTTCCTTTTCCCCCACATATTGCAGCATGAAAAAACAACAGCCTCAAGCTGTAGGTTAGCATTTCTAGGTGTAGGGAATTTTTGTCAAAGTGTGGTTCATTGAGTTTCAGAGGTTGCAGCTGTGTCATTTTAAGAACTATCTTGCCCCTGCTGGGGCTGTTTTGAGCAGGAAATTTGTTAGAAAGATACATGCAACACAGATGTGTTTGTTCTACCCTGCCTCACTTGATAATGGTTATTTTCCAAAAAAAAAAAAGAAGGGAAAACACCAAAATTGAAGACACAGCCAACATTTATTGTCGTTGTTATATTTATTTTTTCTCTGATTAATGAGTTCAATAAAATTCTGAGCAGTAGCCAGTAGGAAATAATCATTATAAGGTTACAGCTTTATAATTGTCTTAGCTTATAGCTAGGATAGCTATAGCAGATGTTCAGAAATGTTTTTTTTTAAATTGGGAGATAAAATTCCAAAATATATATTTTTGGTTATGGAGAATAGCTCTATAGTAAGAGCTGGCATGTTCCCATTTTTATTTCAGTATCTTTTTTATGTTTTGTTTCTATAGTTCTTTTATATTTGCTAAGCTTGTCAAAAGAGTAAAATTAAAATACCTTGCCAGCTGTCCAAAATGTGGTGGTATCATGATATGTCACAGTACATTCTACTACATTCCAGGAGGTATGACTTTACTGTATCATAATCTGCTTATCAAGCAGCAAATGCATGGTAGGTGGCAGTGAAGTGTTTAGTAGCGCTACTGTGCCCACTGGTATACTCTGCGGTTACCAAGGTAGTATAACCTCCAAGTGTGTGTTTATTATCTCATTATCCACCTTGCAACTAGTACAAATATTAACAGGTCCTTTTTTTGCTTTCTTGGCTAATAGTGATCATTTTTACTGCTAACCTCCATATCAAGCCCCAGATACTTAAAAGTAAACCCACTTTCAGCAATAACTTGAACTAGTTTTGGCTTATAATTTAGTGCAGCTTGATATAAATGGAAGACTACTTTTTTCCATTTACAAATCTAAATAAACCAATGACTGGTCACTAACTATTTTTCAGTTTTGTGCTCTGAGTTTATAATTACATTAAGCATTGAGAATGATCTCATGCTTATTACAGCAGTATTGTGCCATCACAGACTGAGGCTATATATAGAAGCCGTGTCAAAATATATATGGTAGGACTTACTGGTTAACAAGATTTCAAGTGGAAAGAAAAGATGAGTCTAGGATACTCCCAGATTCTTATTTTAGAAACTGGAACATGTTGGAGGTATTCAGTGGTTTCTATTTAGATGCTCACTCAGAAAATAATGCTGAGTAGAAAAGTTAATGAGCAATAAAGGAAAAAGAAGTCAATTGAAGATTTCAAAATATATCTTAAAATACATCTATAAGAGCAGAGATTACTAGATTTGGGGAAATTAAGGGAGGTCATGAAGTTCAGAATGTAGACCAATTAAGTTAAATACACGTGTAGACACGGAGCAATGAAATTGCCAAGCATGAATTGTAAGGAACATCTCAAAAGATGATTGACAAACAAATTTAAGAATGACTATCAGTAGCAATAAATGCTAGAAAAGCAAAGTAACAATTTCTTCTAAAGTAAAATTCAGTTAATAGTTAACAGTAAAGTTAAAAATTTTTTTCAAGTATACATTAACTTAGAATTTCCTGCTCACATGAATTTGCTAAAAGATCTACTAAAGGATATTTATTTATTTATTTATTTGGTAGCACTAAGCAAAGTTGCTAGCAAAACACTATGTTTACAACTTGAGCCACATTCTCAGCCCAATTTTCTTTTGTTTCTTTTTAGATAGAGTCTCCAGGGCTGGCCTTGGAGCATGACCCTCCTGCCTCTGCCTCCTGAGTATCTGGGAATATATGCTTGTACCTGGCTGCTCAGTGCTGGGATTGCAACCATGCCTAGCTTAAGGATATACCTTTGGACAAGAGAGAGAGAGAGAGAATGCATAATGGAAAGAATGTTTAGAACTGTTTTTAAAATTCAAACTATCAGCACAAAGATAACTTTTAAGTAACTCTTTACAGTAAAATATGAACCAAAATTCTAAACTGAAAGGATAAATGAGGAAGTTGGCAATGTTATTGGATTATTACAGCAGGCTACATCTTATGTTTGGAAAGAGAGTACAAAACCTTGAATGACTTTAACTTTAGAAAGTGTTAAATCTGGCAATTTTAAGTCATAATGTGCGGTTGTGGCATATTCAGACATGAATGGTAACATAAATGGAGTCAGTCACGTTGGAGAGCAGTTGGGCAATATATAGTCAAATTGGTGACATGACTATGCACATCATAGTACATACTATGAAGCAACTAGCAGCAACATTGTTAACAGTGAGTATTTAAAAACTTAATTTTCACTACAAAATAATCAATAGTTGTCCATTTAGAAACTAGAAAATTAAGCAAAATGAAATGAAAGAGAACATTAAATCTCATGTTAAATGAAATACATCAACTGTCATGCCATCTTAAGTGAGAAAAATAAATTATAAAATATGATATTATTGCATACAGTTGTATTTTGGTGGGGATAGAGGGCCTTGCTATATACCCCAAGGTAGCCTCCAACTCTCAGTCCTTGTGCTTCTTCCTCTTCCTCTGATTACAGGTATGGGCCACCACACCTGGCTTTTGTATAAAGCTTTTTAAAAAACAAAATCATGAAGGTGCTGCTCATTCATAAAGATTAATAGGAAGGCTATATCCCAGGGTGCTATAAAAGAAGGGAATAATCCTGGAATTTAAAAAATCTAAAGAGACCTTCAACTCCATCATTTTGCTTTTTTTAATATTTTGAAGGAGATGTTTACTATAAACTGTCCAGATTATTTTTAATCTTCTCAGAGAATAGTCATCATATGAGCATTTGGAATTACTTAAATAAAAATAACTTGTCAATGAAAGACTAATTTAACTCATATTTATAAAGAAGTTCATGCCACAGATCAAGGACTTGATCCTATGCTAAGTGGTTCTTTATATTTTATTCTTTTTTTTCTTTTATTCATATATGCATGCAATATTTGGGTCATTTCTTCCCCTTTTCTCCTGTCCCCTCCTTTACCTCCCTGCCCCCTCCCTCTACACTAAGGATAGTTGGATGTTGAAAAAATAATTTTCATAATTTGGATTCTCCTCTAAAGAAGGTTAAAATGAGATAAAAATATTGAAGAATTAATTTGGACCCTGACATTGGTTTAACTGATAGTGTACCAGGTACATAGGAAGTGTATCTACTCTTTTATTACTTGGTGAACTTGGTTGGATGTAAAGAGACACCCAGGCTCAGCCTGGGTAAGGAAGATAAGGAGAACCTCAGCTTGACCTCAGGAATAGCAAACGTTTGGTGCTGATGTATCTTTGAAGTTTTGATCAAGAAAACTGAAGAGGTTATGTTCATAATGTATATTATTATAGATGCATAATAGCCTCTTAAAAATTCTTCAAACATAAATATCACTGTTTTTTACCAATAAAATTCTGAATTCCTTTGTTACTATAGTAAAAGAAAGCAACATCAAACTTTTGTGTTTGTTTCCCAACCAAGAATACAAAACTCAAGCCCCCGCACAATATGCTGAGAAGCACTTGCCTAAGAAGGCCTAGTTCTCATCCTCCCTCATAGCCCTATTTTCTACAGAAATACATTCTTCTCACAGAACCAAGATGGGCTTTCATACAGAAGTTAATGTCAATCCAGGGGAAAGTCAGGAAAACAAAAAAGACTGGGTTGTTCTGCTTTTCCTGTGCTTTTTCTCAGCATATCATAAAACATGTCAATAACAGTGTTCTCAAAACTTATACACCTGGCTAATTAAAACTTTGACACAATGATGTAACATGTTTTAAACACACGAGTTTAACAGAATACACCCTAGTACTCGTAGACATAACATCTGAGACATCTGCTTTTCACAAATCTGTTATGTAGTGCATATATTTTGTTGAGTTACAAGTTAGGATTACATATGTAGGAGATAGCATATGAGTGAACTTCCATAGTACCAGGACTCATAGTACTGTGTTCTCTGTCTGGGGCCCACACAGTAACTCTTGTGAAATGTTGGATGGATAGGCTTCTGTATGTGCGTGTATTGGACAATCAAACCGAAAGAAAATTTTTATAAAATCAAAAAAGTGGGATTTGAACATGTGCACAAAAGAATTATATCACAGTTGAGATAGGGGTGTAGCTCAGTTGTAGAACTCTTGTCTTGCACCTGCCAGCATCAGAGAGAGAGAGAAACCTGGGGGAGGGGACTTAAAACCTGTCAGGATGGAATTACATGGTATAGGGACAAGTGTGCCCATACCCATAAGCAAGGAAGGAAAGAGTTTGAACAGAAAGCAAAAAGTGAAAATGAAGAGGGATAACACAGGAGCGTTTCTTGCTGGCAGACTTGTTCAAACATTAAGTGTACCTGCTTAGCAAATGTGAGGCACTGAGTTCAAACCCCTGTGTTGCTGCAAACATAGTAGCATTTCAGTTCCCAAATGTTAGGACTTTGGTCATCTTCAGCCATGTGGTCAAGCATGGCAAGGGTCTACTGTCTTTCAGAGGACAAGTTAAATCACTTTATATTTCAGGATTTACCTTTCATCTAGCATATTTAAATGTATTCTAAAATGAGGAAAAGAAAGTGAACTAGTAGAAGGTGATAGAGGGGAACATCAACATTGGTTCTCAGTGTGGTGCAATAGATCTGCATGCCAATTTTTCTTAACCTTTTTACTTTTGCATGTGTTTGTGTGCATGTATATGTACACATGTGTATAAATGTACATGTATGTATGTACATGTGTATGTATGCATGTATTTTATGGTGCTGTGGACTGAACTCAAGATCTTGGGAATGTTAGGCAATGCTCTACAACTGAGTTAGGTTTCAAGCCTTCCATCTTTATTTTAAACTAGAAAAGAACATTTCTCTGGTAACTCACTTACATGCCCATTAGCTGTGCACAGAAGAGCTAATACAGAAACAAAAGTAAGCTCAACATTCTCTGCTCCTCCTTAAATATTTCTTATAGCTAACACACCTTAGACCAGGGCCATGAGTAATGCTATTTAAAATTATTATAATAACTCTTAATTTTGTCTTAAGGATTTAATTTTACACACTCAGCAAGCCAAAAACCAGAGACAGCAAAAGGACTAACTACATGAAATGAGGAAAGTGAATAAAAAGGCCTGTGATTAATGCTAAACTGTCCTTCTCTGTGCATTATAGATGAAAATTAGTTGGTGATCTCAATATTCCTCATATATCTCGGGACAAATTCACTTTATTATTAGGTATTGTAGGTCTTCTCTGCCTGAAGTGGATTCGGTTTTGAATAAATCATTTGGAGCTGATTGACTTGGGTTTGGAGTTAACAAGTGGGAAATGGTGGCACCTTGATACCCAGAGCTCTTCAGCCATTCAGAAGAGTTAGAGAAGGACACAATTCATGGTGGAAAAGCCTGCTTGTTCATGGAATTTTTATGAGCTTTCTTTAAGTCACAAATGCCTTTTGGGTTCTAAGACAAATTTGCAGAGAACACATGACAATTATATCCCTATATTCATTTTTGTTTTCCAAACAAGAAAAGTAGTTTTCATCATGATTGTTTAGAAAAATGAAACCTGATTTGCTGTTGTGATAATCCCAACAAATACTAATTTTTGAATTATCCTTTAAATGTTTGCAGTTTATAAGTAGCTAAATCATTGTGTAGAAGTGACAATTGTGTGGAGATATTTAAAATGATTCTATCAAAGGAAACAGAAACCTGTTAAATGTAATTTAACTGAAAAATGGATAAAATTATGAACACTTTCATTTCTGTGTCATCCCCTGCTCTTTTAAAACCAAAAATGTAATAATTTCAGAATTTACAATTTAATAGAAATTTAATGATGGTGACTTTCCCTCCACAAATATTAAGATTAGAATGCAAATAAGAATGTAATTTTTTTAAAAATAAAATGGGAGTCAGAGACTTTTATCATAATTTTCCAGATTCTGGCCAACCTGGAATTCCTCAATCATTTTAATTAGAGCTCTATATTTGTTACCATCATTTTCACCAGTAAATACTACATTGTACAGTGTACAAGAGTGTACAATTGGCCTGGCCTCTCATCTCAAGGATCACTCAGAAACATAGGAGATGTAAAATAAGTGCATGCTTAACCACAGTTCAAAATAGGAACTGCAAAAAATGCCACAAAATATATAAATACACAGCATAGAGATTTTTAAAAAAACAGAAATTGCATTTAGTTAGAAAGTGAAAGGAAGGTTCATGAAGTTATCAAGACAAGTTGGAGAATGCTTATTATTTGTTAAATGGGAAATTTTTAAGGATTTCAAAGTGAGGAATGCTTTAGGACACTCTTGCATTCATTTAGAGAAAATTGAAACAAGTTGAATATATGTGGCAGGAGTTGGGGGAAAGTTTCTTGAGGAGCAGTAAGAAAAGAAAGAAAAATGCTCCAGAATAGTTGTGGAGTGCATGGGGAGGTGAGTGGGCTCTATCAACCAAAAATGAGAAACCAGGAGGAAGAATTGAACTTGAGTTTGAGATAATTTTGAAAATGCAGGTAGATGTTTACTCAGTAGGATACTGGAAATTGGAAGTTTAAGGTGATGTTAGATCTAGGAATGTGAATTGGTATTCATTCCATTGAGATACTAATGAAAATTGGGGAATTTTATGAAATTGCAGAAAAGCTTATCAAGAGAGTGAAAGAAGAGGGTAGGTAGTGAAGTTAGGAAGGAAACTGACATGCAGGGTGATACAGAAAGATGAGAATGAGGAGAAGGACAAATAATCAGAGGGAGAAAGTGACCCAAGAGAATCCAATAGTATATCACAGAGTCACAAACCCATTCTCTAAGGGACAGATGGTATTTTAGAGCAAGACAAGGGGTTTAAGTTCAACATACTTGGTCCTGCTGTTGCAGCACTAAAACAACCAGATATGAAATAAATGAGAATAACTGATAAAACTTAATTATTCAAAATAGATGGACCAATAATTCTTCCATGTTAAGCAGAAACTAAAACAATATGTGACCAGAAAGCCACAACTACAAAAGATTCTTCAAGGGATTCTTCCATGTTAAGCAGAAACTAAAACAATATGTGACCAGAAAGCCACAACTACAAAAGATTCTTCAAGGGATTCTGCACACAGAAATTGAAACCCAACTTAACCATGAAAAGACAGGCAGCACCAAACTATGGGAAAAGAAAAAGCAAGGAAATAGAGAGTAACCTCAACTTAGGTACACACAATCAAACCTTCAAACAACTAAGACAACTAAATGACAGGAATCACCACATACCTATCAGTACTAACACTTACTGTTAACAGAATTAATTCACCCATCAAAAGGCATCGCTTGATGAAATGGATTAAAAAGGAAGATCCAACAATTTGTTGCTAACAGGAGACCCATTCCACCGACATAAATAAGCATAGGCTTAGGATGAAAGGCTGGAAGAATATTTACTAAGATAATGGCCCCTGAAAACAGGCAGGAGTAGCAATACTTATCTCTGACAAAGTAGACTTCAAACCTACATTGATCAAACGAGATTAGGAAGGATATTCTATACTAATAAAAGGGGAAATAGACCAAAAGGAAATAATAATTATCAACCTGTATGCACCCAATGTCAACACACCCAATTTCATCAAATATACCCTGAAAGACATGAAAGATATATTAACTCCAACACAGTGGTTGTGGGAGACTTTAACACCCCATTATCATTTATAGAAAGGTCATCCAAACAAAAAATTAATAAAGAAATCCAAGATCTAAAATATACAATAGATCAAATGGACCTACTTGATGTCTACAGAACATTTCATCCAACTTCTACACAATATACATTCTTCTCAGCAGCCCATGGAACCTTCTCCAAAATAAATCATATCTTAGGACAGAAAGCAAGCCTCAGCAAATATAAGAAATTGGAAATTATACCATGCATACTATCTGATCACAATGCAGTAAAACTAGAACTCAACAACAAAAGTAAAGACAAAAAACATGCAAAAGCTGGAAACTAAATAACTCATAACTTAATGAACAATGGATCATTGATGAAATAAAAGAGGAAACTAAAGTTCCTGAAAGTCAATGAAAATGAAAACGCAACTTACTGGAACCTATGGGACACAGCAAAGGCATTCTTGAGAGGAAAGTTTATAGCCATGAGTGCATATATTAAAAAGACTGAAAGATCCCAAATCAATGAGCTAATGACCCATCTCAAACACCTAGAACAACAAGAACAAGCAAATCCCAAAACAAATGGAAGGAAAGAAATAATTAAAATAAGAACTGAAATCAACGAAATAGAAACCAAAAAACCATACAAAGAAATAATGAAACAAAAAGTTTGTTCTTTGAAAAAATAAACAAGATCAATAGACCCCTGGCAAACCTGACTAAAATGAGGAGAGAAAAAACCCAAGTTAGTAGAATCAGGAATGCAAAAGGGGAGATAACAACAAACACCATGGAAGTCCAGTAAATCATCAGAGACTACTTTGAGAATCTGTATTAAAAAAATTTGAAAAACTTAAAGAAATGGACAGATTTCTAGATACATATGATCATTCAAAACTGAACCAAGAGGAAATGAATCACCTGAATAGATCTATAACACAAAATGAAATTGAAGCAGCAATCAAGAGTCTCCCCAAAAAGAACAGTTCAGGACCTGATGGATTCTCTATTGAATTCTATCAGACCTTTAAAGAAGAACTGATTCCAACCCGCCATAAACTTTTCCATGAAATAGAAAGGGAAGAAAAACTGCCTAATACATTTGATGAAGCCAGTATTACACTAATCCCAAAAACAGCAAAGACACCTCTAAAAAGGAGAACTATAGGCCAATCTCCTTAATGAACATTGATGCAAAAATCTTCAACAAACTAATGGCAAACCGAATTCAACAACACATCCAAAAGATTATTCACCATGACCAAGTAGGCTTCATCCCAGGAATGCAGGAGTGGTTCAACATACGAAAATCAATAAACGTAATAAACCACATTAACAGAAGCAAAGACAAAAAACACTTGATCATCTCAATAGATGCAGAACAAGCCTTTGATAAGATCCAACACCATTTCATGACAAAAGCTCTAAGAAAACTAGGAATAGAAGGAAAGTACCTCAAAATTATAAAAGCTATGTATGAAAAACCTACAGCCAGCATTATACTTAATGAAGAAAAACTGAAACCATTCCCTCTAAAATCAGCAACCAGACAGGGATGCCCACTATCTCCACTCCTATTCAACATAATACTAGAATTCCTAGTCAGAGCAATTAGGCAAGAAAAAGGAATAAAAGGAATACAAATAGGTAAAGAAATTGTCAAAATATCCCTATTTGCAGACAACATGATCCTATACCTTAAAGACCCAAAAAACTCTACTCAGAAGCTTCTAGACATCATCAATAGCTACAGCAAGGTAGCAGGATATAAAATCAACATAGAAAAATCATTAGCATTTCTATACACTAATAATGAGCAAACTGAAAAAGAATGTATGAAAACAATTCCTTTTACAATAGCCTCAAAAAATAATCAAATACCTAGGTGTAAACCTAACAAAAGATGTGAATAAACTTCTGAAGAAAGAGATTGAGGAAGACTATAGAAAGTGGAGAAATCTCCCATGCTCATGGATTGGTAGAATCAACATAGTAAAAATGTTTATATTCCCAAAAGTAATATACATGTTTAATGCAATTCCCATCAAAATTAAAATTCCAATGATATTCATTAAAGAGATAGAAAAATCTCCTATGTGGAAACACAAGAGGCCACAAATAGCCAAGGCAATACTCAGTCAAAAGAGCAATGCTGGAGGTATCACGATATCTGACTTCAAAGTATATTACAAAGCAATAACAATAAAAACAGCATGGTACGGCCAAAAAAAAACAGACATGAAGACCACTGGAACAGAATAGAGGACCCAGATATGAACCTACACAACTATAACCAACTTGTCTTTGACAAAGGAGCTAAAAATATACGATGGAGAAATAGCAGCCTCTTCAACAAAAACTGCTGGGAAAACTGGTTAGCAGTCTGCAAAAAACTGAAACTAGATCCATGTATATTGCCCTATACCAATATTAACACAAAATGGATCAAGAATCTTAATATCAGAGCACAAACTCTAAAGTTGATACAGGAAAGAGTAGGAAATACTCTGGAATTAGTAGGTATAGGTAAGAACTTTCTCAACAAAACCCTAGCAGCACAGCAACTAAAAGATAGCATAGATAAATGGGACCTCATAAAAAAAGCCTCTGTTCATCAAAAGAAATGATCTCTAAACTGAAGAGAACACCCACAAAGTGGGAGAAAATATTTGCCAGCTACTCATCAGACAAAGGACTGATAACCAGAATATATAGGGAACTTAAAAAGCTAAATTCTCCCAAAACTGATGAACCAATAAAGAAATGGGCAAGTGAACTAAACAAAACTTTCTCAACAGAAGAAATTCTAATGGCCATAAAACACATGAAAAAATGCTCACCATCTCTAGTAATAAAGGAAATGCAAATTAAAACCACACTAAGATTCCACCTCACCTCTGTTAGAATAGCCATCATTAGCAAAACCACTAAAAACAGGTGTTGGTGAGGATGCAGGGAAAAAGGAACCCTCTACACTGTTGGTGGGAATGTAAACTAGTACAACCACTCTGGAAAAAAATGTGGAGTCTACTTAAAAAGTTAAACATTGATCTACCATTTGATCCAGCAATACCACTCTTGGGGATATACCCAAAAGACTGAGACACAGGTTACTCCAGAGGCACCTGCACACCCATGTTTATTGCAGCACTATTCACAATAGTCAAGTTATGGAAGCAGCTAAGATGCCCCACCACTGATGAAAGGATCAAGAAAATGTGGTATCTATACACAATGGAATTTTATGCAGCCATGAAGAAGAATGAAATGTTATCATTTGCAGGCAAATGGATGGAATTGGAGAGCATCATTCTGAGTGAGGTTAGCCTGGCCCAAAAGACCAAAAATCGTATGTTCTCCCTCATATGCAGACACAACAAGGGGATTGGACTTTGAGCACATGATAAAAGCGAGAGCACACAAGGGAGGGGTGAGGATAGGTAAGACACCTAAAAAATTAGCTAGCATTTGTTGCCCTTAACACAGAGAAACTAAAACAAATACCTTAAAAGCAACCGAGGCCAATAGGAAAAGAGGACCAGGAACTAGAGAAAAGGTTAGATCAAAAGGAATTAATCTAGAAGGTAACACACACACACAGGAAATTAATGTGAGTCAACTCCCTGTATAGTTATCCTTATTTCAACTAGCAAAAACACTTTTTCCTTCCCATTATTGCTTATACTCTCTCTTCAACAAAATTAGAGATAAGAGCAAAATAATTTCTGCTGGGTATTGAAGGGATGGTGGGGAGATGGAGGAGGTGGAATGGGTGGTAAGAGAGGGGGTAGGGGCAGGGGGGAGAAATGACCCAAGCCTTGTATGCACATATGAAGAATAAAACAATAAAAAAATGAAATTTTAGATTAAAAAAAAAGAAGTAAAAAAATTGAAGAATACATCTTAATAGAGAGCCTGTTGGTCATTTGGAAAATCTGGTGTAGATAGGAAAAGATAGGTTGTATAAGCGAATCTTATCAGGTAGATGTTTTATTTCTTTATCTCCGATGATATTTCTCCATCTACTTTCCCATCACATAGCCAAAGGTGCTCGGGCAGCTGAAATCTAATCCTAAAAATTAGCTCACAAACCATGTATAGTCAGTATAGTAAAAATGCCTAAAATTTAAAGAATATTTCTGATTAATATAAGGTAAAATTAATAGTGGCAGGAAAAGAATTCCAAAATTCAACTTATAAACTAAAATAAAAATCTGCCATAGTTTACTTTTAAAACTCTCTGAAGTGTTTTTAATGTTATTTTATTTATACTTATGAAAAAGCACATCTAATATAAAAACTGTTTTAGTGCTTTGACATTAATTTAAATGTAATTAGGCATTCTTAGATAAAATGGTCACTTTTATCATTCTGATTTTTAATATTAGACTATGACAGTAGTTCTAGATAAAATTCTGGATTGTTTTAATTTGAATAGTGTCTCAAGACCAAGACCATTGCTGGTGGGATCAGCACAGGGAAGTCAGCAGCCTCGGCAGGACTGGGAACCAGGATTTGACAGAAAGGGAGGTCAGGGAATGCCTCAGGGAGCAAGAGTGGTGGCCTTGGCTGTAAGCAGTGGGAAGCAGGGCTCTCCTGCCAGGCGGCAAACTGCAGCGATCCTCAGATCTGGCCTCCCTCCAGCCCTACCACCTTGCCGCAGCCGCCCCTTATCCTAGATGGCTCCCCAGGATGCAGCCTTCCTCCTCCACCTCCTTCTCCCCCTCGGTTTCCCTCCATTGGTCCGTCTTCCTATTCCTCCTGCCCTGCATTCATGCATGTTCCTCTTCCTCCCACTCTTGCACAAATGCAAACGCTGAGCGCAGGCGGCCTCGGGAAACTCCCTTCCCCTTGCATCTTGCAGACCATGGCTGTCAGTTGACAGCCAAGAGCAGCTTCAGAGATCTCTCTCACCTGCCTTTCTCGCCCACTCCAAGAGAGCCTTGATGATCGCACCTGGTGGTGGTTGCGCTCAACTCCTAAGGTAGGAATTGCAGGGGTGGGGTGCTTAAGACCTAGGGTGCTGCACTGGCTGGCGGGAGGTAGGGCCAGGGTTTGAACCCCCACACCACCTGAAAAAAACTTTGGTCTTTTCCTTCTTCCACCTGGACTCCAGGGGCTCGTCCCTGCTTTGATAGAAAATCAAGACAGAGCCCGGGGGATTGCATTCACACCCGTGAATCTCACTCGGGTGGGAAGACCCGAGTTCAAATCCCATTATGATGTGAATGCATTATTTCCCTTTTCTTCTACCTAGACTCCATGGGCTCTCCCCTGCGTTTCTGGAAAATCAGGACAAAGAACAGGGCTATTGTGCTATGGTCATACACTGGCAAATAATGAGCGAGTCCGCATCTCAACAAACACACCAATAAAAAGGGTTGTAATAAGTACTGTAGCTCATATTGAAGCCCAGAGTTCCATCTACAGTTCCACAAAAACAGATAAATAAATAAACAGAGAAATACATAAATACATAAATGCATAAACACATGAATATGTAAATGAATAAATGAATGAGTGATTGAAAAAATACATAAGTGAATAAATGAATAGAAAGAAACAAACACACGAAGGAAGTAACAAATACATGGATGCAAAAATAAAAACATAAATACATAAATGAATAAATAAATGGCTGAATGAAAGAATACACACACAAGCACAGAAATACGTAGATGAATAAATGAGTGAATGAAAAAATTTATACTCAATTGAATAAATGAATGAAAATAAACTCATAAATACATAAATACATAGATATATCAATAAATACTTTAATGTATCAAGGAATAAATAAAAATGAATTGAATAAATACTTAAATACATAAACACATAAATGTAAAAGAAATAAATAAATGAGTGAATTAATACATCAATGAAAAAATAAATACCTAAATGATTGAATGAATGGAGTTAAGAACAGAATAGTGGTTACCATAGAGTGGGGAAGGTAGTGGGGAGGGATGAAAGAGCCAAGGTTTATCCATCAGTATTAAGTTAGAGTTAGATAGAAGTAAGTTTTGGTGTGCTGTTCCATGGGGGTGACTGTAGACAAAAATATTGTACTGTGTGTTTCCAAAAGCTAAAGGAAAGGATTTTAAAACTTCTTGTGAAAGGGAGTCCTTATTTTCACTCTTTTTCCCAGTCATTACTTCCTATCATTAACTCACTAAAAATGAGCAAAATGTTATGGGAACAATATTGGTAGCAACACTCTTTTATCATTGAAGGAAATGATAAATAATTTCAGTGATAGATATGTTCAAACTAATATAAACCTTACACATTGTATATATGTATCAAACATCACATGGAAACCCATTAATATTTACAATCATTTTATGTCTTCCCATATCAGTTAAAATAAATTTAATTTAAATATATGCATGTATGTGTTTATATATGTATGTGTGTATATATGCACATATATATATATATATACATTGTTAATGTGAATATACCACAAACACATAAGAAATCCAGAAATGTTTGATGATGCACTCAGAACTTAGTAAGAGTATAAAGCTATTTATATTCCAAGTGCTGAAAAAGAGAAGATTTGTGATATGAGAAGCTCAGAAGATTCTAAACCCTGGAACTCTCCAAAAGAGCTGAGATGTTTAATATGGGTGAGACAACCACAAATGAGTGTTGATTTTAAAGACACATTTCTGAGGGAATAAATAACAAAACCTCTCTCTCTCCTCTGCCTCCTGAGACACAGAAGAAACAGAAGCATGAAGAGTGGATCTAAAGTATCATACAGAAGGTATGCAGCCTACTTCATACTTTAAAACCACATATATGCTTCAATGCTGAAAATATTGATTTTCAGATTCGATTTCCTTCCACTTTGCCAATGCTTTGTCTGAGACTTTTGTATGCAGTAGGCTAGTGGTCAAATCTGGATAAGAACTTCTTCATTAGATACTCTATATTCAAGCATTAAATAGATCATTTTGCAAATGAAAATGTAGACACTGCTGTTTGGCAGAAGTGGGAATATATTTCAGGAGGAAAGTACTTAACCGCAATCTGATCAAGTTTCTAGTAATTTTTGTTCAAAGATATTTTGGGGTAGAAAATTAAAAGAACTAAAATTATGTAATATGTAAGTCTCACAAAACAGACAGAGGAGAATTGAATTTATCAACTCAGCCATATATATGGTCATGTTCTTGGAAGACAAGACACTTTTGACACCTGTTACATTGTACATAATAAAATATTTGACTTTCAATAATGTTGCTAGGCTACTTTAGGTTTAGGCAAGTCACCTACTCTTCAGTGTCATTTTCTTTGTCCCCCAAGTGTCTCCAGAACTACAAAGTAACATTGAGCTAAGGATTATGTAATATTAAGTGTGGAATCACATTACTCTGGCAATGTTAAGGTCATAAAGATAAAATATCAGTGATTTCATTTAAAACTCCTTTGCATTTGCTGTGCAGTCTTTCTTCTGCATGTAAATTTTAATCATATATGTAATTCCTCAGCACAATCCATTTTGGGGCTCTGAGACTGGGAAGATCTCCTTTATCTGTGGTTGGCTGAAATTGCAGTATAATGTACTCCCTTACCACCTTTGACCTTTGGGAAATGTAATGGATAATTTCATATGTCACCTTGAGTAGGATATGGTTCCCTAGATGTCTGGCTAAAGAGTCATGATGTTCCTGTAAAGGCTTTTTGGATAATATTATCATGTTAACCAATAGGCTCCATAAAGCATATTATCTTCCAATTTGTGAGTAAGCCTTATCCAACTAGGAGAAGGCCAGAATAGACAAATATATATATATATATATAAAGAGAGAAAAATAGAGATAGACAGAAAAGGAGACAGACAGGTATCCTATTATTTCTATTTCTAACTAATACAGGTAACCAGATCTTACGTATTTTCTTCTTATAATGTGTTTGATCTGACTAATAATGCATGCCATAAATCCTTATAAATGTGCTGAGGAAAATTAGGAAAAATTATGATTAAATTCAGTTTTAAAATGCTGTCATATATAAAAGAAATCTACCAGCAATATGGAGATAACACTGTGTTTCACAAGACAAATGCACAACACAAGTAGAGAAAGCAATGGAGTGATTGCAGCTAAATTTTTCTTTTACCATTGCAGAATTTGTGACAGAGTTGGTGTTGTTCCTCAAGGATATTTACAGGGAATAATTTACATGATTTAAAACAAACTATGTTATTAAAGTCCACACAAACCATGTCCACATTAAACAATATTACATGATAGTTAATAACATATCTTATAACTAAGTACATTTATAGAAAAAGTGATAATTGAAATAATATTTACTGTAAATTATGCTGACAGATTTATAATGTTCACAAGAATTCATGTCCTATATTATTAGATAATTAGGGCAGAGGTGTTGTGCGAATTAAATATTCTATAACTTTCTGTAGCTCTTTTGTGAAATGGATATAGACTATAAATATAAATTAATATTTATAATTGGGAAATGTTCTATTTGTACTCTTTATTTTGCATTACCAAAACATAACTCTGATAAATAAATACCGTTAGGTCCATAAATTCTTTTTTTTTCAGATTCTGAATGCCTTTATTTACCTTTTGAACATTTTTTCTTTTATTTATTTCTGTTGTTTAGCAATTTAGGCTTAATAATGCACTGCAGAAACTGAGATGCCTGCCCTATCTAGCTCTTTTCTGTTTACATGACATTATGCAGTGTGTCTAAATATTTTGCTCTACTTTCTCACATATAAAATAATGGAAGTGTGGTAGGTGATGTGTAGATCCTGAATTTAAATTATGTTGCTGTGATTTAGAATACTTGTGCCTAACTTGGTCAGCTTTGCCACATTTTAATCACATTTGTTATATAATGAAATCTTGCCTTTCGAAACTTAATGTAAATGCATTTTTATGCACAAAAATAATAATTCAGTTTGGAGTGTTCTCAGTTAAGTAAAAATTTCTTTGAAATGATGCTGTCACATGTTGCATCGTATTAATAGATACTTCATTTCTCAATATTTCTTCGAGGAGCTGTAGTTTCAACTTTATGTCTGCTGTTCATTTATATGTAGATTAATATATAACAAAAGCAAACAATTTGCTGCACATACTTTGTAGACCATAACTCATGGAAATAATCATTCTCTTCAGCTGTAAAGGTAATATGCTTCACTTGTCCACATATAGTATATCCACTCCTCCTCAGATGCTTCCATCTTCCCACTTTTCAATTATTTTCAACTTTTGTGTCACAAAAATAAGCTATATTTTGCTTTATTCTTGAAGTTCTTCTAGTAAAGAATCAGAAAGAATATTAGAATAAACAAAATAAAGAGAAAATAAAATTTGACAATAGGGCCCAACCTAAAAATCAATTATAAGTTCAAAACACACAGTGGTTATACATTTTTATGAATACTTACTGCTTGACATTTAATGAAAGACATTTCACTGGTAAATTCTGTCTAATTTCCCCAATGTACTCTCTACTGTGCATAGAAAAGGAAAATAAAGGATAAGGTATCTTGTTCTGAAAAATGAAAACTGTAAATGAATTTACACTCATGCACAGAGAATCACACATGTGAAAATTAATACACTTTCTAAACTTATTATTGACTGCCTAATTTATTTTAGTATAATATACAAATAGTCATGATTTGAGGGAAGTAATGTGTGTTTGAAATACTTATGGGAATTTTACGTAAGTAAATCTTCATAATATTCAATCTCATGCAATCACTTATTTTGTAGTACATTGATTTTTATTCTATGATTACTCACATTCATTTTTGCAATCATATTTTTAAAAAAATTTTATTCATTTATTCACAAGTGCATTCATTGTTTGGGTCATTTCTCCCTCCTTGCTCCCCACTCACTCCCTCTCCTCCCACACCCCCTTGCTTCTAGGCAGAACCTGTTCTGCCCTTATCACTAATATTGTTGAAGAGAAGACATAAGAAATAATAAGAAAAACAAATCATTTTTGCTAGTTGAGATAAGGATAGTTATACAGACAGATTCCTAGCATTAAATATAACTCACCTTACACTCATAAGATCAATTTGAGCCCTGACTATCTCTACTTTTGTTTACCATTGCACCCCATTCATATAAAGTACAGTCTATAGATGAACCCCAAAATTATTTGCTGACAAAAGAAAGGAATGTGTGATTCCAATGACAATGTTTAGTTAAAATGGATGAAATTATACTGATATTAGATATTCTATTCATACAAAATTTTTAAAATGCTTATAAAAACCCAATAAAATGAAATTCATAATTTTATTTTTTGGTTTAGATACTGAGCTCATACAGCAGATCGATGATTGAGTCAAGATCATTGTGTACTCCTTGCTTTAATTTGCCAAAGCTGCCATAGTCTGACAAGTATCCAAATACTTACATAGATACCGTTTCATATTGCTTTTATTTAAAATTTTGAATATGAAAAGTAAGTTTTAAGGTCTTTCCTGTATTGAGCAAGAGTAGACATATATCTGCTTTTGATGGATTTGACTAATGCTTATAAATTGATCTTCATCATAGGATCCTTATCAAGGTTAACTATCATAATGCCATTAAAATGATTTCCAAAGCGATTTACACTTAGCGAACATTTATGTATAGTAGGTGGACTAATGTGAATAATATTGTTAATGGAACTATTAGCAAAAGGGAAAAAATAGTATGTCGGAAAGAATGAAAACAACTAAACTAATGATTCAAATCAAGAAGAAAGAAAATGTACCATAAAAAGAAAAACAACCTAATAGAATGAGTGAGATGATTTAAATATTCAACATTTGTTTGGTGCCATAGTTAATAAATTTCAATAAATGTTAGAAAAAAGTTAAAACAACAGTTCACTGTAAAGCTGCATAACTATAGGAAAATTGTTTGATTCTTTGAACTTCATTTTATACATCTAGAAATGGTAATATTAATACTATTATTTTGAACATTTTACATACATCCTCCAATATATTAGTTATTTATACATTGCAACTAAAAATTAAAATTACATTTATTTTACTTTATTAAGTGCTTTAGTTTTGCATATGTTTCCATGAGTAATTTCAGTAAAGTGTAATTGGCACATGACATGTTGCACTTTTAAAGTGCATATTTTGATAATTTATGACATATGGATGCCCACACACAAAAGGATGAATACGTCCTCTGTAATCAATTCCTCCTCTGACTTCCTTCATCTATTCCCATTTCCTGAGTTATTTTCAAAACATTTTCCCTCTCTATACCTTACTCTGCATTCACACTTTGAAATTTGTATAAACGAAATCATACAGTAACTCCTTTTTGTAGCCCTTTCACTCAGCATAATTACTTTAATGTTCATTGTTTTTTTTTGTACAACTTCTGCTTACTCTTGAGTAGTATTTAATTGCAAGTTTACTGTAGGTTGTTCCCCCATTTACATATTAATGGACATTTCAATTTTATCTAATTTTGGATTATTAAAACTTACAGAGAGGAGTGTGATGGTCCATGACTGTAATCCCATGACTCTGGAGGCTGAGGTGGGAGAATTTGCACCATGGATTGCATAGCGACATAGTGAGAGCTTATCCCAAAACAAAAAACAAAACAAATGAAATAAAAGTCTGCTGTGAGCATTTTTAATGTGTGTAATTTCTTTATAGGTACATATATTTAAATTCTTCTAAGGAAAATAAGTAGGAGCAGAATTGAGCATTCCTAACTTAAAAAGAAAGCATCATAGTATTTTCCAGAAAGGCTTTGCCATTTTATATTACTACCAATAATACATGAAACCTCTAGTTTCTATTACAGCCAAAATTTGTTGTTTTGTATTTTTAGCTTTACTCATACCAACAGTGACTAATTGAACAGTGACTAATTAATTGGTGGTTCCTAATAAATAATTATGTTGAATATTTGCCTGTATATTTTTTGCGACTTTCTTTGTATGTGGAGACTAGCCTAGAAATCAAATCTCACCATGAAAAATAAGCTGGATCTGTCCTACACCTTTCATTCCAGCAATGGGATTAGCAGGCGAGCAGTTGTAGGCCACCACGTTCAAAAAAATTGCAAATGGAGGGAAAATGAAACTGGAAAAGGTGTGTCAAAGACGGTTTTCCAAGATAATGTAGAAAGCTGAAATTTGGGGGGATTGTGGTGTCACATTGTGTATGTGTGCGTGCGTGTGCATGCGTGTGTGTGAGTTTGAGTAAGTGTGTGAGTCTGTGAATGTAAGTGTGTGTGTTCAAGTGTGGGTGAGTGTGTGAGTGTGTCTGAGTGTGTGTATTTGTGTGTTTATTTGTGTGAGTCTATTTTTGAGTGAGTGTGAAGGTGTGAGTGCGTCTGTGTGTACATGTATATTGGAAGGTGAGTTTGAGTGGGTGTGTGTTCTTTTACGTTAATGTGTTGACATCTGGGTATTCACGTGGGAGTGAGAATGTATGTGTGTGTCTGTGTGAGGGTGTTTTTGGGTGGGTGTGTGAATGTGAATGTAGGGGCATGTGTGTGTGTTTGCTTGTTTGTGTTCACGTTTGTGTTACTGTTTATGTATATCTATATGTGTTTCTATGGGTCAATGAGAGAGTGTGTATGTGTGTTTGTGCATGAGTCTGTGTACTTGTGTAAGAGTGTGAATTTGTGAATGTGTGTGAGTGAATGTGTGCATGCAGGTGTGTGTTTCTGTATCACTGATTGTATGAGTGTGCACCGAGGTGAGTGTTTATGTCTGTGAGTGTGATTGTGAGTCAGCATGTGTGAGTTTCTGTGTGTATGTGTTGTGAGAGTTTGTGTTTGGTGGTGTGTTTTTGAGTCAGTGTATGAGTGTATATGTGGGTACTTGTGAGTAAGTGTGGGAGTGTGCATGACGGTGTGTGGGAGAGAATGTGAGAGAGTATACAAGGCTGAAGGTGTGAGTGAGTGTGTGAATGTGTGTACATGTGTTTGTTGGTAGGTGTTTGTTTGTCTGACTGATTTTGTGTGGGTGTTTCTGTGAGTGAGAGTGTGAAAGTTGTAGGTGTGTACATGTGTGTGAGTGTGAAAATGTGTGTGAGTGTGTGAGTTGTGTGTAAGTGTGTGTTTCTGTAAGTGAGGGTTTAATTATAATTGGATGATTCTGTCAGAGTGTGTGTGTAAATGAGTGTGTTTGCTTGTTTGTGGTTGTGAGCCTGTGCATTTGAATTTGTGTATGATTGTATTTTTGTGTCTCTGTGTGAGACAGTTTGCATGTGTATGGGCATATGTGTGTAAGTATGTTTATCTGTGTGTTGTGTGTGAGTGTGTGTGAGAATGTGCAGGTGTGTGTGGTGAGTGAAAGTGTGTTTGGGTCAGAGTGTGAGTGGGTGTTCGGTGCAGGTGTGTGAGTGTGTGTCTGTAAGTGTGCTGAGATTATTTTTGTGAGTATAACAGTGAGTCTGTGTCTTCGTTTGTTTGTGTTAGTTGAGTGTATTCAGGTGTGTTTGGTATGCCTGTGTGGATGGACATGTGTGTGTGTGTGTGTGAGGGTGAGAGTGTGAGTGTTTTTTTGTGTGTGTGATTAT
The DNA here is from genome assembly GCF_047511655.1 of Castor canadensis. Classification (NCBI taxonomy): domain Eukaryota; kingdom Metazoa; phylum Chordata; class Mammalia; order Rodentia; family Castoridae; genus Castor; species Castor canadensis. The sequence continues at coordinate 111,037,111 of NC_133398.1, read as the reverse complement.
GTGTGAGTGAGAGCTGGCATCTGTGTATGTGTGTTTTAGTTTGTGGTTGTGTAGGTTTGTGAGTGTGACTTTGTGTGTGTGTTTGTGTGTGAGTCTATTTTTGAGTGTATGAATATGGGAGTGCATTGGTGTGTCCATGTGTATTTGAAAGGGATTTTCTTCTTTGTGTGTGTGAGAGTAGGAGTGAATGTGATTGTGGGTGACAGTGTGGGTGTTGTTGAGTACAGGTGTGTGAGTATGTACAGGTGTGTGTGATTGAGTGTGTTTGGATTTGCAAGTGAATGCGCATTTGGGAGCAGGTGTGGGAATGAGTGTGTTGGGTTTGAGTGTGTGTGGGCCTGTGGTTGCAGTTGTGAGAGTGAGAGTGTGAGAGTGTGTTAGGGTGTTCAGGGATGTGAGTTTTGTACTGGGGTTATGTGGATGAGGAAGCGATGAGTGAGTGTGTATTTGTATGTTCATGTGTAGGCTTCTGGGTATTCACGTGGGTGTGAGAACCCATGTGTACGTTTGTATTTGTGAGGGTGTTCTTGGGTGAGTGTGTGAATGTGAAAGTAGGGGCATGTGTGTGTGTTATTTGTGTGTTCACATGTGTGTGTTAAACTTCGTGTATGTCTATGTGTGTTTGAGTGTTCGTGTTTATGAGAGAATGTGTGTTTGGGCATGTGTCTGTGTGCATGTGGAGGTGTGAGCATTTGTGAGTGTGTGAGTGAGGGTGTGCACGCGGGTGTGTGTTTCTGTAGGACTGAATGTATAAGTGTGCATATATGTGAGATTTCAGGAGTGTGGGATTGTGTGTCAGTCAGTGTGAGTGTCTGGGTGAACGTGTTGTGAGTGTGTGTGGGGGTATGTTTGTGTGTCAATGTGTGAGTGTATATATGGGTACGTGTTGTGAGTGTGTGTGGGAGTGTGTATGACAGTGTTTGGGAGAGTATGTGTCAGTGTATGTCAGGCTGAAGCTGTGAGTCGTGTGTAAGTTTGTGAGTGTAACTGTAGGTGAGTGTGTAATTGTCATTGAGTGATTCTGTCAGTGTGTGCCTGTGTATGAGTGTGTTTGCTTGTTTATGGGTGTGTACCTGTGTATTTGAATTTGGGCCTGATTGTGTATTTTTGTGTCCCTGTGGGAAATAGTTTGCATGTGTATGGGAATATGTGTGTAAGTATGTGTATTTGTGTGTTGTGTGTGAGTGTGTGAGAGTGTGTGAGAAGGTGCAGGTGTGTGTGAGTGAGTGTCATTGGGTTTGGGTCTGAGTGTGAGTGGATATTTGTTGCCGGTGTGTGAGTCTCAGGGTGTCTATGTGTGTGAGTGTGTTGACTTCTCGTTGGTGAGGATGACAGTGAGTGTATCTTTGTATGTTTGTGTTAGTTGGGTGTACTCAGGTGTGTTTGCTATGCCTGTGTGTATGTACACGTGTGTGTGTGAGGGTGAGTGTGTGAGTGTTTTATTGTGAAGGTGATTATGTGTGAATGAGAGCTGGCATCTCTGCATGTGTGTTTTGTGTGTAAGTGTGTATGTTTGTGAGTGTGTATTGGTGTGTGTCTGATTGTGAGCCTAGTTTTGAGTGTGAGTGTGAATATGGGAGTGCATTTGTGTGTGCATGTGTATTGGAAAGGGATTTTCTTCTTTGTGTGTGTGAGAGTAGGAGCGAATGTGATTGTGGGTGACTGTGTGTGTTGTTGAGTGCAGGTGTGTGAGTATGTGCAGGTGTGTGTGATTCAGTGTGTTTGGATTGTCGTGTGAATGTGCATTTGGGTGCAGGTGTGGGAATTGGTGTCCAAGAGATTGTGTTAGTGTGTTCAGGTGTGTGATTGATGTAGAGGGGTTATGTGGACGAGTAGGAGACTGAGTGTGTCTTCGTATGTTAGTGTTGTTGCTTGTGTGTATTCACGTGTATGTGAGTACACGAGTGTGTTTGTATGTGTGAGGGTGTTTTTAGGTGTTTATGAATGTGACTGCAGGTGTATGTGTGTGTGATGGCTTGTTCGTCTGTTCAGTTGTGTGGATGTGAGTGTATATATCTATTGGTGTTTTTGTGTTTGTATGTGTGTATGAGGGTGTATGTATGTATGTGCAGGTGGGAGGCGTATGTGTCTGTGTACATGGGTACGTGTGTGAATTTTTGAATATGTGCAGGAGTGAGAGTGTGCATGAGGGTGTGTGTTTCTGTAGGTTTGAGTATGTGAGTGGTTATATACGTGAGGTTTATGGGTGTGAGTTTTTGTTAGTGAGTGTATATGTGTTTACATGATGTGAGTGTGTGTAAGTGTGTATGATAGTGTGTGGGAGAGTTTAGGTGTGAGTGTACGTGAGGGGGATGGTGTAAGTGTGTGAATGTGTGTACACATGTATGATTGTTGATGTTTGTGAGTGTGTGTGACTGCATGTGTGTGTGTGAGTGTGTCTATGTAGGTGAGTGAGACTGTGTGTGTGAGTGCATGTGTGGTTGAGTGTGAGTGCGAGTGAGTCTTGGAGCGTGTGTATGTGTGTGGGCGCTGTTTGTGTATATCTATGTGTGTTTGTGTGTGTTTGTATGTGTATGAGTGTGAGTGAGTTTTTGGGTGCAGTTGATAAATGACTAAGTTAACCCAAGCATTGGTGGCCCATGCCTTGCTTCTTAGGCATTAGGAATGCTGAGTTAAGCGGCATTGTTTGTGGAGACTAGCCTACAAATCAAATCTCACCATGAAAAATAAGCTGGATCTTTCCCACACCTTTCATTCCAGCAATGGGATTAGCAGGCGAGCAATTGTAGGCCACCACGTTCAAAAAAATTGCCAATGGAGGGAAAATGAAACTGGAAAAGGTGTGTCAAAGACTGTTTTCCAAGCTAATGTAGAAAGCTGAAATTTGGGGGGATTGTGGTGTCACATTGTGTATGTGTGCGTGCGTGTGCATACGTGTGTGTGAGTTTGAGTAAGTGTGTGCGTCTGTGAATGAAAGTGTGTGTGTTCAAGTGTGGGTGAGTGTGTGAGTGTGTCTGAGTGTGTGTATTTGTGTGAGTCTATTTTTGAGTGAGTGTGAAGGTGTGAGTGCGTCTGTGTGTACATGTGTATTGGAAGGTGAGTTTGCGTGGGTGTGTGTTCTTTTACGTTAATGTGTTGACATCTGGGTATTCACGTGGGAGTGAGAATGTATGTGTGTGTCTGTGTGAGGGTGTTTTTGGGTGGGTGTGTGAATGTGAAAGTAGGGGCATGTGTGAGTGTTTGCTCGTTTGTGTTCACGTTTGTGTTACTGTTTATGTATATCTATATGTGTTTGTATGGGTCAATGAGAGTGTGTGTATGTGTGTTTGTGCATGTGTCTGTGTACTTGTGTAAGAGTGTGAATTTGTGAATTTGTGTGAGTGAATGTGTGCATGCAGGTGTGTGTTTCTGTATCACTGATTGTATGAGTGTGCACCAAGGTGAGTGTTTATGTCTGTGAGTGTGATTGTGAGTCAGCCTGTGTGAGTTTCTGTGTGTATGTGTTGTGAGAGTTTGTGTTTGGTGGTGTGTTTTTGAGTCAGTGTGTGAGTGTATATGTGGGTACTTGTGAGTAAGTGTGGGAGTGTGCATGACGGTGTGTGGGAGAGAATGTGAGAGAGTATACGAGGCTGAAGGTGTGAGTGAGTGTGTGAATGTGTGTACATGTGTTTGTTGGTAGGTGTTTGTTTGTCTGACTGATTTTGTGTGTGTGTTTCTGTGAGTGAGAGTGTGAAAGTTGTAGGTGTGTGCATGTGTGTGAGTGTGAAAATGTGTGTGAGTGTGTGAGTTGTGTGTAAGTGTGTGTTTCTGTAAGTGAGTGTTTAATTGTAATTGGATGATTCTGTCAGAGTGTGTGTGTAAATGAGTGTGTTTGCTTGTTTGTGGTTGTGAGCCTGTGTATTTGAATTTGTGTATGATTGTGTATTTTTGTGTCTCTGTGTGAGACAGTTTGCATGTGTATGGGCATATGTGTGTAAGTATGTTTATCTGTGTGTTGTGTGTGAGTGTGTGTGAGAATGTGCAGGTGTGTGTGGTGAGTGAAAGTGTGTTTGGGTCAGAGTGTGAGTGGGTGTTCGGTGCAGGTGTGTGAGTGTGTGTCTGTAAGTGTGCTGAGATTATTTTTGTGAGTATAACAGTGAGTCTGTGTCTTCGTTTGTTTGTGTTAGTTGAGTGTATTCAGGTGTGTTTGGTATGCCTGTGTGGATGGACATGTGTGTGTGTGTGTGTGTGTGAGGGTGAGAGTGTGAGTGTTTTTTTGTGTGTGTGATTATGTGTGAGTGAGAGCTGGCATCTGTGTATGTGTGTTTTAGTTTGTGGTTGTGTAGGTTTGTGAGTGTGACTTTGTGTGTGTGTTTGTGTGTGAGTCTATTTTTGAGTGTATGAATATGGGAGTGCATTGGTGTGTCCATGTGTATTTGAACGGGATTTTCTTCTTTGTGTGTGTGAGAGTAGGAGTGAATGTGATTGTGGGTGACAGTGTGGGTGTTGTTGAGTACAGGTGTGTGAGTATGTACAGGTGTGTGTGATTGAGTGTGTTTGGATTTGCAAGTGAATGCACATTTGGGAGCAGATGTGGGAATGAGTGTGTTGGGTTTGAGTGTGTGTGGGCCTGTGGTTGCAGTTGTGAGAGTGAGTGTGTGAGAGTGTGTTAGGGTGTTCAGGGATGTGAGTTTTGTACTGGGGTTATGTGGATGAGGAAGCGATGAGTGAGTGTGTATTTGTATGTTCATGTGTAGGCTTCTGGGTATTCACGTGGGTGTGAGAACCCATGTGTACGTTTGTATTTGTGAGGGTGTTCTTGGGTGAGTGTGTGAATGTGAAAGTAGGGGCATGTGTGTGTGTTATTTGTGTGTTCACATGTGTGTGTTAAACTTCGTGTATATCTATGTGTGAGTGTTCATGTGTATGAGAGAGTGTGTGTTTGGGCATGTGTCTGTGTGCATGTGGAGGTGTGAGCATTTGTGAGTGTGTGAGTGAGTGTGTGCATGCGGGTGTGTGTTTCTGTAGGACTGAATGTATAAGTGTGCATATATGTGAGATTTCAGGAGTGTGGGATTGTGTGTCAGTCAGTGTGAGTGTCTGGGTGAACGTGTTGTGAGTGTGTGTGGGGGTATGTTTGTGTGTCAGTGTGTGAGTGTATATATGGGTACGTGTGGCGAGTGTGTGTGGGAGTGTGTATGACAGTGTTTGGGAGAGTATGTGTCAGTGTACGTCAGGCTGAAGCTGTGAGTTGTGTGTAAGATTGTGAGTGTAACTGTAGGTGAGTGTGTAATTGTCATTGAGTGATTCTGTCAGTGTGTGCCTGTGTATGAGTGTGTTTGCTTGTTTGTGGGTGTGTGCCTGTGTATTTGAATTTGGGCCTGATTGTGTATTTTTGTGTCCCTGTGGGAAATAGTTTGCATGTGTATGGGAATATGTGTGTAAGTATGTGTATTTGTGTGTTGTGTGTGAGTGTGTGAGAGTGTGTGAGAAGGTGCAGGTGTGTGTGAGTGAGTGTCATTGGGTTTGGGTCTGAGTGTGAGTGGATATTTGTTGCCGGTGTGTGAGTCTCAGGGTGTCTATGTGTGTGAGTGTGTTGACTTCTCGTTGGTGAGGATGACAGTGAGTGTATCTTTGTATGTTTGTGTTAGTTGGGTGTACTCAGGTGTGTTTGCTATGCCTGTGTGTATGTACATGTGTGTGTGTGAGGGTGAGTGTGTGAGGGTTTTATTGTGAAGGTGATTATGTGTGAATGAGAGATGGCATCTCTGCATGTGTGTTTTTGTGTGTAAGGTGTATGTTTGTGAGTGTGTATTGGTGTGTGTCTGATTGTGAGCCTAGTTTTGAGTGTGAGTGTGAATATGGGAGTGCATTTGTGTGTGCATGTGTATTGGAAAGGGATTTTCTTCTTTGTGTGTGTGAGAGTAGGAGCGAATGTGATTGTGGGTGACTGTGTGTGTTGTTGAGTGCAGGTGTGTGAGTATGTGCAGGTGTGTGTGATTGAGTGTGTTTGGATTGGCGTGTGAATGTGCATTTGGGTGCAGGTGTGGGAATTGGTGTCCAAGAGATTGTGTTAGTGTGTTCCGGTGTGTGATTGATGTAGAGGGGTTATGTGGACGAGTAGGAGACTGAGTGTGTCTTCGTATGTTAGTGTTGTTGCTTGTGTGTATTCACGTGTATGTGAGTACACGTGTGTGTTTGTATGTGTGAGGGTGTTTTTAGGTGTTTATGAATGTGACTGCAGGTGTAAGTGTGTGATGGCTTGTTCGTCTGTTCAGTTGTGTGGATGTGAGTGTATATATCTATTGGTGTTTTGGTGTTTGTATGTGTGTATGAGGGTGTATGTATGTATGTGCAGGTGGGAGGCGTATGTGTCTGTGTACATGGGTACGTGTGTGAATTTTTGAATATGTGCAGGAGTGAGAGTGTGCATGAGGGTGTGTGTTTCTGTAGGTTTGAGTACGTGAGTGGTTATATATGTGAGGTTTATGGGTGTGAGTTTTTCTTCGTGAGTGTATATGTGTTTACATGATGTGAGTGTGTGTAAGTGTGTATGATAGTGTGTGGGAGAGTTTAGGTGTGAGTGTATGTGAGGGGGATGGTGTAAGTGTGTGAATGTGTGTACACATGTAGGATTGTTGATGTTTGTGAGTGTGTGTGACTGCATGTGTGTGTGTGAGTGTGTCTATGTAGGTGAGTGAGACTGTGTGTGTGAGTGCATGTGTGGTTGAGTGTGAGTGCGAGTGAGTCTTGGAGCGTGTGTATGTGTGTGGGCGCTGTTTGTGTATATCTATGTGTGTTTGTGTGTGTTTGTATGTGTATGAGTGTGAGTGAGTTTTTGGGTGCAGTTGATAAATGACTAAGTTAACCCAAGCATTGGTGGCCCATGCCTTGCTTCTTAGGCATTAGGAATGCTGAGTTAAGCGGCATTGTTTGTGGAGACTAGCCTACAAATCAAATCTCACCATGAAAAATAAGCTGGATCTGTCCCACACCTTTCATTCCAGCAATGGGATTAGCAGGCGAGCAATTGTAGGCCACCACGTACAAGAAAATTGCCAATGGAGGGAAAATGAAACTGGAAAAGGTGTGTCAAAGACTGTTTTCCCAGCTAATGTAGAAAGCTGAAATTTGGGTGATTGTGGTGTCAGACTGTGTACGTGTGTGTGCGTGCGTGTGCATGCGTGTGTGTGAGTTTGAGTAAGTGTGTGAGTCTGTGAATGAAAGTGTGTGTGTTCAAGTGTGGGTGAGTGTGTGAGTGTGTCTGAGTGTGTGTATTTGTGTGAGTCTATTTTTGAGTGAGTGTGAAGGTGTGAGTGCGTCTGTGTGTACATGTGTATTGGAAGGTGATTTTGAGTGGGTGTGTGTTCTTTTACGTTAATGTGTTGACATCTGGGTATTCATGTGGGAGTGAGAATGTATGTGTGTGTACGTGTGAGGGTGTTTTTGGGTGGGTGTGTGGATGTGAAAGTAGGGGCATGTGTGTGTGTTTGCTTGTTTGTGTTCACGTTTCTGTTACTGTTTATGTATTTCTATAAGTGTTTGTGTGTTTGTATGGGTCAATGAGGGTGTGCGTATGTGTGTTTGTGCATGTGTCTGTGTACTTGTGTAAGAGTGTGAATTTGTGAATGTGTGTTAGTGAATGTGTGCATGCAGGTGTGTGTTTCTGTATGACTGATTGTATGAGTGTGCACCGAGGTGAGTGTTTATGTCTGGGAGTGTGATTGTGAGTCAGCCTGTGTGAGTTTCTATGTGTATGTGATGTGAGAGTTTGTGTTTGGTGGTGTGTTTTGGAGTCAGTGTGTGAGTGTATATGTGGGTACTTGTGAGTGAGTGTGGGAGTGTGTATGACGGTGTGTGGGAGAGAATGTGTGAGAGTATACGAGGCTGAAGGTGTGAGTGAGTGTGTGAATGTGTGTAAATGTGTTTGTTGGTAGGTGTTTGACTGATTTTGTGTGTGTGTTTCTCTGAGTGAGAATGTGAAAGTTGTAGGTGTGTGCATGTGTGTGAGTGTGAAAATGTGTGTGAGTGTGTAAGTTGTGTGTAAGTGTGTGAGTGTTTCTGTAGGTGAGGGCTTAATTGTAATTGAATGATTCTGTCAGGGTGTGTGTGAATGAGTGTGTTTGCTTGTTTGTGGGTGTGAGCCTGTGTAATTGAATTTTTGTATGATTGTGTATTTTTGTGTCTCTGTGTGAGACAGTTTGCATGTGTATCTGCATATGTGTGTAAGTATGTTTATCTGTGTGTTGTGTGAGAGTGTGTGTGAGAATGTGCAGGTGTGTGTGAGTGAGTGTAAGTATGTTTGGGTCAGAGTGTGAGTGGGTGTTCAGTGCAGGAGTGTGAGTGTGTGTCTGTCTGTGATTGTGCTGAGATTATTTTTGTGAGCATAACAGTGATCCTGTGTCTTCGTTTGTGTTAGTTGAGTGTATTCAGGTGTGTTTGGTATGCCTGTGTGGATGGACATGTGTGTGTGTGTGTGTGAGGGTGAGAGTGTGAGTGTTTTTTTGTGTGTGTGATTATGTGTGAGTGAGAGCTGGCATCTGTGTATATGTGTTTTAGTTTGTGGTTGTTTAGGTTTGTGAGTGTGACTTTGTGTGTGTGTTTGTGTGTGAGTCTATTTTTGAGTGTATGAATATGGGAGTGCATTGGTGTGTCCATGTGTATTTGAAAGGGATTTTCTTCTTAGTGTGTGTGAGAGTAGGAGTGAATGTGATTGTGGGTGACAGTGTGGGGGTTGTTGATTACAGGTGTGTGAGTATGTACAGGTGTGTGTGATTGAGTGTGTTTGGATTTGCAAGTGAATGCACATTTGGGAGCAGGTGTGGGAATGAGTGTGCTGGGTTTCAGTGTGTGTGGGCCTGTGGTTGCAGATGTGAGAGTGAGTGTGTGAGAGTGTGTTAGGGTGTTCAGGGATGTGAGTTTTGTACTGGGGTTATGTGGATGAGGAAGCGATGAGTGAGTGTGTATTTGTATGTTCATGTGTAGTCTTCTGGGTATTCACGTGGGTGTGAGAACCCATGTGTACGTTTGTATTTGTGAGGTTGTTCTTGGGTGAGTGTGTGAATGTGAAAGTAGGGGCATGTGTGTGTGTTATTTGTGTGTTCACATGTGTGTGTTAAACTTCGTGTATATCTATGTGTGAGTGTTCGTGTGTATGAGAGAATGTGTGTTTGGGCATGTGTCTGTGTGCATGTGGAGGTGTGAGCATTTGTGAGTGTGTGAGTGAGTGTGTGCACGCGGGTGTGTGTTTCTGTAGGACTGAATGTATAAGTGTGCATATATGTGAGATTTCAGGAGTGTGGGATTGTGTGTCAGTCAGTGTGAGTGTCTGGGTGAACGTGTTGTGAGTGTGTGTGGGGGTATGTTTGTGAGTGTATATATGGGTACGTGTGGCGAGTGTGTGTGGGAGTGTGTATGACAGTGTTTGGGAGAGTATGTGTCAGTGTACGTCAGGCTGAAGCTGTGAGTTGTGTGTAAGATTGTTAGTGTAACTGTAGGTGAGTGTGTAATTGTCATTGAGTGATTCTGTCAGTGTGTGCCTGTGTATGAGTGTGTTTGCTTGTTTGTGGGTGTGTGCCTGTGTATTTGAATTTGGGCCTGATTGTGTATTTTTGTGTCCCTGTGGGAAATAGTTTGCATGTGTATGGGAATATGTGTGTAAGTATGTGTATTTGTGTGTTGTGTGTGAGTGTGTGAGAATGTGTGAGAAGGTGCAGGTGTGTGTGAGTGAGTGTCATTGGGTTTGGGTCTGAGTGTGAGTGGATATTTGTTGCCGGTGTGTGAGTCTCAGGGTGTCTATGTGTGTGAGTGTGTTGACTTCTCGTTGGTGAGGATGACAGTGAGTGTATCTTTGTATGTTTGTGTGAGTTGGGTGTACTCAGGTGTGTTTGCTATGCCTGTGTGTATGTACATGTGTGTGTGTGAGGGTGAGTGTGTGAGGGTTTTATTGTGAAGGTGATTATGTGTGAATGAGAGATGGCATCTCTGCATGTGTGTTTTTGTGTGTAAGGTGTATGTTTGTGAGTGTGTATTGGTGTGTGTCTGATTGTGAGCCTAGTTTTGAGTGTGAGTGTGAATATGGGAGTGCATTTGTGTGTGCATGTGTATTGGAAAGGGATTTTCTTCTTTGTGTGTGTGAGAGTAGGAGCGAATGTGATTGTGGGTGACTGTGTGTGTTGTTGAGTGCAGGTGTGTGAGTATGTGCAGGTGTGTGTGATTGAGTGTGTTTGGATTGGCGTGTGAATGTGCATTTGGGTGCAGGTGTGGGAATTGGTGTCCAAGAGATTGTGTTAGTGTGTTCAGGTGTGTGATTGATGTAGAGGGGTTATGTGGACGAGTAGGAGACTGAGTGTGTCTTCGTATGTTAGTGTTGTTGCTTGTGTGTATTCACGTGTATGTGAGTACACGAGTGTGTTTGTATGTGTGAGGGTGTTTTTAGGTGTTTATGAATGTGACTGCAGGTGTATGTGTGTGTGATGGCTTGTTCGTCTGTTCAGTTGTGTGGATGTGAGTGTATATATCTATTGGTGTTTTTGTGTTTGTATGTGTGTATGAGGGTGTATGTATGTATGTGCAGGTGGGAGGCGTATGTGTCTGTGTACATGGGTACGTGTGTGAATTTTTGAATATGTGCAGGAGTGAGAGTGTGCATGAGGGTGTGTGTTTCTGTAGGTCTGAGTATGTGAGTGGTTATATATGTGAGGTTGATGGGTGTGAGTTTTTGTTAGTGAGTGTATATGTGTTTACATGATGTGAGTGTGTGTAAGTGTGTATGATAGTGTGTGGGAGAGTTTAGGTGTGAGTGTATGTGAGGGGGATGGTGTGAGTAAGTGTGTGAATGTGTGTACACGTGTGATTGTTGATGTTTGTGAGTGTGTGTGACTGCATGTGTGTGTGTGAGTGTGTCTATGCAGGTGAGTGTTTGAGACTGTGTGTGTGAGTGCATGTGTTGGTGAGTGTGAGTGCGAGTGAGTCTTGGAGCGTGTGTATGTGTGTGGGGGCTGTTTGTGTATATCTATGTGTGTTTGTGTGTGTTTTTATGTGTATGAGTGTGAGTGAGTTTTTGGGTGCAGTTGATAAATGACTAAGTTAACCCAAGCATTGGTGGCCCATGCCTTGCTTCTTAGGCATTAGGAATGCTGAGTTTAGCAGCATTGTTTGTGGAGACTAGCCTAGAAATCAAATCTCACCATGAAAAATAAGCTGGATCTGTCCCACACCTTTCATTCCAGCAACGGGATGCTGAGATTTGCAGGCGAGCAGTTGCAGGCCACCACGTACAAAAAAATTGCCAACGGAGGAAAAATGAAATTGGGCAAGGTGGTCAAAGACTGTATTCCCAGCTAATGTAGAAAGCTGAAATTTGGGGGATTGTGGTGTCAGACTGTGTACATGTGTGTGCGTGCGTGTGCATGCGTGTGTGTGAGTTTGAGTAAGTGTGTGAGTCTGTGAATGTAAGTGTGTGTGTTCAAGTGTGGGTGAGTGTGTGAGTGTGTGTATTTGTGTTTATTTGTGTGAGTCTATTTTTGAGTGAGTGTGAATTTGTGAGTGCGTTTGTGTGTACATGGGTATTGGAATGTGAGATTGAGTGGGTGTGTGTTCTTTTACGTTAATGTGTTGACATCTGGGTATTCACGTGGGAGTGTGAATGTATGTGTGTGTACGTGTGAGGGTGTTTTTGGGTGGGTGTGTGGATGTGAAAGTAGGGGCATGTGTGTGTGTTTGCTTGTTTGTGTTCACCTTTGTGTTACTGTTTATGTATTTCTATAAGTGTTTGTGTGTTTGTATGGGTCAATGAGGGTGTGCGTATGTGTGTTTGTGCATGTGTCTGTGTACTTGTGTAAGAGTGTGAATTTGTGTGAGTGAATGTGTGCATGCAGGTGTGTGTTTCTGTATGACTGATTGTATGAGTGTGCACCGAGGTGAGTGTTTATGTCTGTCAGTGTGATTGTGAGTCAGCCTGTGTGAGTTTCTATGTGTATGTGATGTGAGAGTTTGTGTTTGGTGGTGTGTTTTGGAGTCAGTGTGTGAGTGTATATGTGGGTACTTGTGAGTGAGTGAGGGAGTGTGTATGACGGTGTGTGGGAGAGAATGTGTGAGAGTATACGAGGCTGAAGGTGTGAGTGAGTGTGTGAATGTGTGTACATGTGTTTGTTGGTAGGTGTTTGTCTGACTGATTTTGTGTGTGTGTTTCTGTGAGTGAGAATGTGAAAGTTGTAGGTGTGTGCATGTGTGTGAGTGTGAAAATGTGTGTGAGTGTGTGAGTTGTGTGTAAGTGTGTGTTTCTGTAAGTGAGGGTTTAATTGTAATTGGATGATTCTGTCAGAGTGTGTGTGTAAATGAGTGTGTTTGCTTGTTTGTGGTTGTGAGCCTGTGTATTTGAATTTGTGTATGATTGTGTATTTTTGTGTCTCTGTGTGAGACAGTTTGCATGTGTATGGGCATATGTGTGTAAGTATGTTTATCTGTGTGTTGTGTGTGAGTGTGTGTGAGAATGTGCAGGTGTGTGTGGTGAGTGAAAGTGTGTTTGGGTCAGAGTGTGAGTGGGTGTTCGGTGCAGGTGTGTGAGTGTGTGTCTGTAAGTGTGCTGAGATTATTTTTGTGAGTTAACAGTGAGTCTGTGTCTTCGTTTGTTTGTGTTAGTTGAGTGTATTCAGGTGTGTTTGGTATGCCTGTGTGGATGGACATGTGTGTGTGTGTGTGTGTGAGGGTGAGAGTGTGAGTGTTTTTTTGTGTGTGTGATTATGTGTGAGTGAGAGCTGGCATCTGTGTATGTGTGTTTTAGTTTGTGGTTGTGTAGGTTTGTGAGTGTGACTTTGTGTGTGTGTTTGTGTGTGAGTCTATTTTTGAGTGTATGAATATGGGAGTGCATTGGTGTGTCCATGTGTATTTGAAAGGGATTTTCTTCTTTGTGTGTGTGAGAGTAGGAGTGAATGTGATTGTGGGTGACAGTGTGGGTGTTGTTGAGTACAGGTGTGTGAGTATGTACAGGTGTGTGTGATTGAGTGTGTTTGGATTTGCAAGTGAATGCGCATTTGGGAGCAGGTGTGGGAATGAGTGTGTTGGGTTTGAGTGTGTGTGGGCCTGTGGTTGCAGTTGTGAGAGTGAGAGTGTGAGAGTGTGTTAGGGTGTTCAGGGATGTGAGTTTTGTACTGGGGTTATGTGGATGAGGAAGCGATGAGTGAGTGTGTATTTGTATGTTCATGTGTAGGCTTCTGGGTATTCACGTGGGTGTGAGAACCCATGTGTACGTTTGTATTTGTGAGGGTGTTCTTGGGTGAGTGTGTGAATGTGAAAGTAGGGGCATGTGTGTGTGTTATTTGTGTGTTCACATGTGTGTGTTAAACTTCGTGTATATCTATGTGTGAGTGTTCGTGTGTATGAGAGAATGTGTGTTTGGGCATGTGTCTGTGTGCATGTGGAGGTGTGAGCATTTGTGAGTGTGTGAGTGAGTGTGTGCACGCGGGTGTGTGTTTCTGTAGGACTGAATGTATAAGTGTGCATATATGTGAGATTTCAGGAGTGTGAGATTGTGTGTCAGTCAGTGTGAGTGTCTGGGTGAACGTGTTGTGAGTGTGTGTGGGGGTATGTTTGTGTGTCAGTGTGTGAGTGTATATATGGGTACGTGTTGTGAGTGTGTGTGGGAGTGTGTATGACAGTGTTTGGGAGAGTATGTGTCAGTGTATGTCAGGCTGGAGCTGAGTTGTGTGTAAGTTTGTGAGTGTAACTGTAGGTGAGTGTGTAATTGTCATTGAGTGATTCTGTCAGTGTGTGCCTGTGTATGAGTGTGTTTGCTTGTTTGTGGGTTTGTGCCTGTGTATTTGAATTTGGGCCTGATTGTGTATTTTTGTGTCCCTGTGGGAAATAGTTTGCATGTGTATGGGAATATGTGTGTAAGTATGTGTATTTGTATGTTGTGTGTGAGTATGTGAGAGTGTGTGAGAAGGTGCAGGTGTGTGTGAGTGAGTGTCATTGGGTTTGGGTCTGAGTGTGAGTGGATATTTGTTGCCGGTGTGTGAGTCTCAGTGTGTCTATGTGTGTGAGTGTGTTGACTTCTCGTTGGTGAGGATGACAGTGAGTGTATCTTTGTATGTTTGTGTTAGTTGGGTGTACTCAGGTGTGTTTGCTATGCCTGTGTGTATGTACATGTGTGTGTGTGAGGGTTTTATTGTGAAGGTGATTATGTGTGAATGAGAGCTGGCATCTCTGCATGTGTGTTTTGTGTGTAAGTGTGTATGTTTGTGAGTGTGTATTGTTGTGTGTCTGATTGTGAGCCTAGTTTTGAGTGTGAGTGTGAATATGGGAGTGCATTTGTGTGTGCATGTGTATTGGAAAGGGATTTTCTTCTTTGTGTGTGTGAGAGTAGGAGCGAATGTGATTGTGGGTGACTGTGTGTGTTGTTGAGTGCAGGTGTGTGAGTATGTGCAGGTGTGTGTGATTGAGTGTGTTTGGATTGGCGTGTGAATGTGCATTTGGGTGCAGGTTTGGGAATTGGTGTCCAAGAGATTGTGTTAGTGTGTTCAGGTGTGTGATTGATGTAGAGGGGTTATGTGGACGAGTAGGAGACTGAGTGTGTCTTCGTATGTTAGTGTTGTTGCTTGTGTGTTTTCACGTGTATGTGAGTACACGTGTGTGTTTGTATGTGTGAGGGTGTTTTTAGGTGTTTATGAATGTGACTGCAGGTGTATGTGTGTGTGATGGCTTGTTCGTCTGTTCAGTTGTGTGGATGTGAGTGTATATATCTATTGGTGTTTTGGTGTTTGTATGTGTGTATGAGGGTGTATGTATGTATGTGCAGGTGGGAGGCGTATGTGTCTGTGTACATGGGTACGTGTGTGAATTTTTGAATATGTGCAGGAGTGAGAGTGTGCATGAGGGTGTGTGTTTCTGTAGGTTTGAGTACGTGAGTGGTTATATATGTGAGGTTTATGGGTGTGAGTTTTTCTTCGTGAGTGTATATGTGTTTACATGATGTGAGTGTGTTTAAGTGTGTATGATAGTGTGTGGGAGAGTTTAGGTGTGAGTGTATGTGAGGGGGATGGTGTAAGTGTGTGAATGTGTGTACACATGTATGATTGTTGATATTTGTGAGTGTGTGTGACTGCATGTGTGTGTGTGAGTGTGTCTATGTAGGTGAGTGAGACTGTGTGTGTGAGTGCATGTGTGGTTGAGTGTGAGTGCGAGTGAGTCTTGGAGCGTGTGTATGTGTGTGGGGGCTGTTTGTGTATATCTATGTGTGTTTGTGTGTGTTTGTATGTGTATGAGTGTGAGTGAGTTTTTGGGTGCAGTTGATAAATGACTAAGTTAACCCAAGCATTGGTGGCCCATGCCTTGCTTCTTAGGCATTAGGAATGCTGAGTTTAGCAGCATTGTTTGTGGAGACTAGCCTAGAAATCAAATCTCACCATGAAAAATAAGCTGGATCTGTCCCACACCTTTCATTCCAGCAATGGGATTAGCAGGCGAGCAATTGTAGGCCACCACGTACAAGAAAATTGCCAATGGAGGGAAAATGAAACTGGAAAAGGTGTATCAAAGACTGTTTTCCCAGCTAATGTAGAAAGCTGAAATTTGGGTGATTGTGGTGTCAGACTGTGTACGTGTGTGTGCGTGCGTGTGCATGCGTGTGTGTGAGTTTGAGTAATTGTGTGAGTCTGTGAATGAAAGTGTGTGTGTTCAAGTGTGGGTGAGTGTGTGAGTGTGTGTATTTGTGTTTATTTGTGTGAGTCTATTTTTGAGTGAGTGTGAAGGTGTGAGTGCGTCTGTGTGTACATGTGTATTGGAAGGTGAGTTTGAGTGGGTGTGTGTTCTTTTACGTTAATGTGTTGACATCTGGGTATTCACGTGGGAGTGAGAATGTATGTGTGTGTACGTGTGAGGGTGTTTTTGGGTGGGTGTGTGGATGTGAAAGTAGGGGCATGTGTGTGTGTTTGCTTGTTTGTGTTCACGTTTCTGTTACTGTTTATGTATTTCTATAAGTGTTTGTGTGTTTGTATGGGTCAATGAGGGTGTGCGTATGTGTGTTTGTGCATGTGTCTGTGTACTTGTGTAAGAGTGTGAATTTGTGAATGTGTGTTAGTGAATGTGTGCATGCAGGTGTGTGTTTCTGTATGACTGATTGTATGAGTGTGCACCGAGGTGAGTGTTTATGTCTGGGAGTGTGATTGTGAGTCAGCCTTTGTGAGTTTCTATGTGTATGTGATGTGAGAGTTTGTGTTTGGTGGTGTGTTTTGGAGTCAGTGTGTGAGTGTATATGTGGGTACTTGTGAGTGAGTGTGGGAGTGTGTATGACGGTGTGTGGGAGAGAATGTGTGAGAGTATACGAGGCTGAAGGTGTGAGTGAGTGTGTGAATGTGTGTACATGTGTTTGTTGGTAGGTGTTTGACTGATTTTGTGTGTGTGTTTCTCTGAGTGAGAATGTGAAAGTTGTAGGTGTGTACATGTGTGTGAGTGTGAAAATGTGTGTGAGTGTGTAAGTTGTGTGTAAGTGTGTGAGTGTTTCTGTAGGTGAGGGCTTAATTGTAATTGAATGATTCTGTCAGGGTGTGTGTGAATGAGTGTGTTTGCTTGTTTGTGGGTGTGAGCCTGTGTAATTGTATTTGTGTATGATTGTGTATTTTTGTGTCTCTGTGTGAGACAGTTTGCATGTGTATGGGCATATGTGTGTAAGTATGTTTATCTGTGTGTTGTGTGAGAGTGTGTGTGAGAATGTGCAGGTGTGTGTGAGTGAGTGTAAGTATGTTTGGGTCAGAGTGTGAGTGGGTGTTCAGTGCAGAAGTGTGAGTGTGTGTCTGTCTGTGATTGTGCTTAGAATATTTTTGTGAGCATAACAGTGATCCTGTGTCTTCGTTTGTGTTAGTTGAGTGTATTCAGGTGTGTTTGGTATGCCTGTGTGGATGGACATGTGTGTGTGTGTGTGTGAGGGTGAGAGTGTGAGTGTTTTTTTGTGTGTGTGATTATGTGTGAGTGAGAGCTGGCATCTGTGTATGTGTGTTTTAGTTTGTGGTTGTGTAGGTTTGTGAGTGTGACTTTGTGTGTGTGTTTGTGTGTGAGTCTATTTTTGAGTGTATGAATATGGGAGTGCATTGGTGTGTCCATGTGTATTTGAAAGGGATTTTCTTCTTAGTGTGTGTGAGAGTAGGAGTGAATGTGATTGTGGGTGACAGTGTGGGGGTTGTTGAGTACAGGTGTGTGAGTATGTGCAGGTGTGTGTGATTGAGTGTGTTTGGATTTGCAAGTGAATGCACATTTGGGAGCAGGTGTGGGAATGAGTGTGCTGGGTTTCAGTGTGTGTGGGCCTGTGGTTGCAGATGTGAGAGTGAGTGTGTGAGAGTGTGTTAGGGTGTTCAGGGATGTGAGTTTTGTACTGGGGTTATGTGGATGAGGAAGCGATGAGTGAGTGTGTATTTGTATGTTCATGTGTAGTCTTCTGGGTATTCACGTGGGTGTGAGAACCCATGTGTACGTTTGTATTTGTGAGGTTGTTCTTGGGTGAGTGTGTGAATGTGAAAGTAGGGGCATGTGTGTGTGTTATTTGTGTGTTCACATGTGTGTGTGTTATTTGTGTGTTCACATGTGTGTGTTAAACTTCGTGTATATCTATGTGTGAGTGTTCGTGTGTATGAGAGAATGTGTGTTTGGGCATGTGTCTGTGTGCATGTGGAGGTGTGAGCATTTGTGAGTGTGTGAGTGAGTGTGTGCACGCGGGTGTGTGTTTCTGTAGGACTGAAAGTATAAGTGTGCATATATGTGAGATTTCAGGAGTGTGGGATTGTGTGTCAGTCAGTGTGAGTGTCTGGGTGAACGTGTTGTGAGTGTGTGTGGGGGTATGTTTGTGAGTGTATATATGGGTACGTGTGGCGAGTGTGTGTGGGAGTGTGTATGACAGTGTTTGGGAGAGTATGTGTCAGTGTACGTCAGGCTGAAGCTGTGAGTTGTGTGTAAGATTGTGAGTGTAACTGTAGGTGACTGTGTAATTGTCATTGACTGATTCTGTCAGTGTGTGCCTGTGTATGAGTGTGTTTGCTTGTTTGTGGGTGTGTGCCTGTGTATTTGAATTTGGGCCTGATTGTGTATTTTTGTGTCCCTGTGGGAAATAGTTTGCATGTGTATGGGAATATGTGTGTAAGTATGTGTATTTGTGTGTTGTGTGTGAGTGTGTGAGAGTGTGTGAGAAGGTGCAGGTGTGTGTGAGTGAGTGTCATTGGGTTTGGGTCTGAGTGTGAGTGGATATTTGTTGCCGGTGTGTGAGTCTCAGGGTGTCTATGTGTGTGAGTGTGTTGACTTCTCGTTGGTGAGGATGACAGTGAGTGTATCTTTGTATGTTTGTGTGAGTTGGGTGTACTCAGGTGTGTTTGCTATGCCTGTGTGTATGTACATGTGTGTGTGTGAGGGTGAGTGTGTGAGGGTTTTATTGTGAAGGTGATTATGTGTGAATGAGAGATGGCATCTCTGCATGTGTGTTTTTGTGTGTAAGGTGTATGTTTGTGAGTGTGTATTGGTGTGTGTCTGATTGTGAGCCTAGTTTTGAGTGTGAGTGTGAATATGGGAGTGCATTTGTGTGTGCATGTGTATTGGAAAGGGATTTTCTTCTTTGTGTGTGTGAGAGTAGGAGCGAATGTGATTGTGGGTGACTGTGTGTGTTGTTGAGTGCAGGTGTGTGAGTATGTGCAGGTGTGTGTGATTGAGTGTGTTTGGATTGGCGTGTGAATGTGCATTTGGGTGCAGGTGTGGGAATTGGTGTCCAAGAGATTGTGTTAGTGTGTTCAGGTGTGTGATTGATGTAGAGGGGTTATGTGGACGAGTAGGAGACTGAGTGTGTCTTCGTATGTTAGTGTTGTTGCTTGTGTGTATTCACGTGTATGTGAGTACACGAGTGTGTTTGTATGTGTGAGGGTGTTTTTAGGTGTTTATGAATGTGACTGCAGGTGTATGTGTGTGTGATGGCTTGTTCGTCTGTTCAGTTGTGTGGATGTGAGTGTATATATCTATTGGTGTTTTTGTGTTTGTATGTGTTTATGAGGGTGTATGTATGTATGTGCAGGTGGGAGGCGTATGTGTCTGTGTACATGGGTACGTGTGTGAATTTTTGAATATGTGCAGGAGTGAGAGTGTGCATGAGGGTGTGTGTTTCTGTAGGTCTGAGTATGTGAGTGGTTATATATGTGAGGTTGATGGGTGTGAGTTTTTGTTAGTGAGTGTATATGTGTTTACATGATGTGAGTGTGTGTAAGTGTGTATGATAGTGTGTGGGAGAGTTTAGGTGTGAGTGTATGTGAGGGGGATGGTGTGAGTAAGTGTGTGAATGTGTGTACACGTGTGATTGTTGATGTTTGTGAGTGTGTGTGACTGCATGTGTGTGTGTGAGTGTGTCTATGTAGGTGAGTGTTTGAGACTGTGTGTGTGAGTGCATGTGTTGGTGAGTGTGAGTGCGAGTGAGTCTTGGAGCGTGTGTATGTGTGTGGGGGCTGTTTGTGTATATCTATGTGTGTTTGTGTGTGTTTGTATGTGTATGAGTGTGAGTGAGTTTTTGGGTGCAGTTGATAAATGACTAAGTTAACCCAAGCATTGGTGGCCCATGCCTTGCTTCTTAGGCATTAGGAATGCTGAGTTTAGCAGCATTGTTTGTGGAGACTAGCCTAGAAATCAAATCTCACCATGAAAAATAAGCTGGATCTGTCCCACACCTTTCATTCCAGCAACGGAATGCTGAGATTTGCAGGCGAGCAGTTGCAGGCCACCACGTACAAAAAAATTGCCAACGGAGGAAAAATGAAATTGGGCAAGGTGGTCAAAGACTGTTTTCCCAGCTAATGTAGAAAGCTGAAATTTGGGGGATTGTGGTGTCAGACTGTGTACATGTGTGTGCGTGCGTGTGCATGAGTTTGAGTAAGTGTGTGAGTCTGTGAATGTAAGTGTGTGTGTTCAAGTGTGGGTGAGTGTGTGAGTGTGTGTATTTGTGTTTATTTGTGTGGGTCTATTTTTGAGTGAGTGTGAATTTGTGAGTGCGTTTTTGTGTTCATGGGTATTGGAATGTGAGTTTGAGTGGGTGTGTGTTCTTTTACGTTAATGTGTTGACATCTGGGTATTCACGTGGGAGTGAGAATGTATGTGTGTGTACGTGTGAGGGTGTTTTTGGGTGGGTGTGTGGATGTGAAAGTAGGGGCATGTGTGTGTGTTTGCTTGTTTGTGTTCACGTTTCTGTTACTGTTTATGTATTTCTATAAGTGTTTGTGTGTTTGTATGGGTCAATGAGGGTGTGCGTATGTGTGTTTGTGCATGTGTCTGTGTACTTGTGTAAGAGTGTGAATTTGTGAATGTGTGTGAGTGAATGTGTGCATGCAGGTGTGTGTTTCTGTATGACTGATTGTATGAGTGTGCACCGAGGTGAGTGTTTATGTCTGGGAGTGTGATTGTGAGTCAGCCTGTGTGAGTTTCTATGTGTATGTGTTGTGAGAGTTTGTGTTTGGTGGTGTGTTTTTGAGTCAGTGTGTGAGTGTATATGTGGGTACTTGTGAGTAAGTGTGGGAGTGTGCATGACGGTGTGTGGGAGAGAATGTGAGAGAGTATACGAGGCTGAAGGTGTGAGTGAGTGTGTGAATGTGTGTACATGTGTTTGTTGGTAGGTGTTTGTTTGTCTGACTGATTTTGTGTGCGTGTTTCTGTGAGTGAGAGTGTGAAAGTTGTAGGTGTGTACATGTGTGTGAGTGTGAAAATGTGTGTGAGTGTGTTAGTTGTGTGTAAGTGTGTGTTTCTGTAAGTGAGTGTTTAATTGTAATTGGATGATTCTGTCAGAGTGTGTGTGTAAATGAGTGTGTTTGCTTGTTTGTGGTTGTGAGCCTGTGTATTTGAATTTGTGTATGATTGTGTATTTTTGTGTCTCTGTGTGAGACAGTTTGCATGTGTATGGGCATATGTGTGTAAGTATGTTTATCTGTGTGTTGTGTGTGAGTGTGTGTGAGAATGTGCAGGTGTGTGTGGTGAGTGAAAGTGTGTTTGGGTCAGAGTGTGAGTGGGTGTTCGGTGCAGGTGGGTGAGTGTGTGTCTGTAAGTGTGCTGAGATTATTTTTGTGAGTATAACAGTGAGTCTGTGTCTTCGTTTGTTTGTGTTAGTTGAGTGTATTCAGGTGTGTTTGGTATGCCTGTGTGGATGGACATGTGTGTGTGTGTGTGTGTGAGGGTGAGAGTGTGAGTGTTTTTTTGTGTGTGTGATTATGTGTGAGTGAGAGCTGGCATCTGTGTATGTGTGTTTTAGTTTGTGGTTGTGTAGGTTTGTGAGTGTGACTTTGTGTGTGTGTTTGTGTGTGAGTCTATTTTTGAGTGTATGAATATGGGAGTGCATTGGTGTGTCCATGTGTATTTGAAAGGGATTTTCTTCTTTGTGTGTGTGAGAGTAGGAGTGAATGTGATTGTGGGTGACAGTGTGGGTGTTGTTGAGTACAGGTGTGTGAGTATGTGCAGGTGTGTGTGATTGAGTGTGTTTGGATTTGCAAGTGAATGCGCATTTGGGAGCAGGTGTGGGAATGAGTGTGTTGGGTTTGAGTGTGTGTGGGCCTGTGGTTGCAGTTGTGAGAGTGAGTGTGTGAGAGTGTGTTAGGGTGTTCAGGGATGTGAGTTTTGTACTGGGGTTATGTGGATGAGGAAGCGATGAGTGAGTGTGTATTTGTATGTTCATGTGTAGGCTTCTGGGTATTCACGTGGGTGTGAGAACCCATGTGTACGTTTGTATTTGTGAGGGTGTTCTTGGGTGAGTGTGTGAATGTGAAAGTAGGGGCATGTGTGTGTGTTATTTGTGTGTTCACATGTGTGTGTTAAACTTCGTGTATATCTATGTGTGAGTGTTCGTGTGTATGAGAGAATGTGTGTTTGTGCATGTGTCTGTGTGCATGTGGAGGTGTGAGCATTTGTGAGTGTGTGAGTGAGTGTGTGCACGCGGGTGTGTGTTTCTGTAGGACTGAATGTATAAGTGTGCATATATGTGAGATTTCAGGAGTGTGAGATTGTGTGTCAGTCAGTGTGAGTGTCTGGGTGCACGTGTTGTGAGTGTGTGTGGGGGTATGTTTGTGTGTCAGTGTGTGAGTGTATATATGGGTACGTGTTGTGAGTGTGTGTGGGAGTGTGTATGACAGTGTTTGGGAGAGTATGTGTCCGTGTATGTCAGGCTGAAGCTGTGAGTTGTGTGTAAGTTTGTGAGTGTAACTGTAGGTGAGTGTGTAATTGTCATTGAGTGATTCTGTCAGTGTGTGCCTGTGTATGAGTGTGTTTGCTTGTTTGTGGGTTTGTGCCTGTGTATTTGAATTTGGGCCTGATTGTGTATTTTTGTGTCCCTGTGGGAAATAGTTTGCATGTGTATGGGAATATGTGTGTAAGTATGTGTATTTGTGTGTTGTGTGTGAGTGTGTGAGAGTGTGTGAGAAGGTGCAGGTGTGTGTGAGTGAGTGTCATTGGGTTTGGGTCTGAGTGTGAGTGGATATTTGTTGCCGGTGTGTGAGTCTCAGTGTGTCTATGTGTGTGAGTGTGTTGACTTCTCGTTGGTGAGGATGACAGTGAGTGTATCTTTGTATGTTTGTGTTAGTTGGGTGTACTCAGGTGTGTTTGCTATGCCTGTGTGTATGTACATGTGTGTGTGTGAGGGTGAGTGTGTGAGGGTTTTATTGTGAAGGTGATTATGTGTGAATGAGAGCTGGCATCTCTGCATGTGTGTTTTGTGTGTAAGTGTGTATGTTTGTGAGTGTGTATTGTTGTGTGTCTGATTGTGAGCCTAGTTTTGAGTGTGAGTGTGAATATGGGAGTGCATTTGTGTGTGCATGTGTATTGGAAAGGGATTTTCTTCTTTGTGTGTGTGAGAGTAGGAGCGAATGTGATTGTGGGTGACTGTGTGTGTTGTTGAGTGCAGGTGTGTGAGTATGTGCAGGTGTGTGTGATTGAGTGTGTTTGGATTGGCGTGTGAATGTGCATTTGGGTGCAGGTGTGGGAATTGGTGTCCAAGAGATTGTGTTAGTGTGTTCAGGTGTGTGATTGATGTAGAGGGGTTATGTGGACGAGTAGGAGACTGAGTGTGTCTTCGTATGTTAGTGTTGTTGCTTGTGTGTATTCACGTGTATGTGAGTACACGTGTGTGTTTGTATGTGTGAGGGTGTTTTTAGGTGTTTATGAATGTGACTGCAGGTGTATGTGTGTGTGATGGCTTGTTCGTCTGTTCAGTTGTGTGGATGTGAGTGTATATATCTATTGGTGTTTTGGTGTTTGTATGTGTGTATGAGGGTGTATGTATGTATGTGCAGGTGGGAGGCGTATGTGTCTGTGTACATGGGTACGTGTGTGAATTTTTGAATATGTGCAGGAGTGAGAGTGTGCATGAGGGTGTGTGTTTCTGTAGGTTTGAGTACGTGAGTGGTTATATATGTGAGGTTTATGGGTGTGAGTTTTTCTTCGTGAGTGTATATGTGTTTACATGATGTGAGTGTGTGTAAGTGTGTATGATAGTGTGTGGGAGAGTTTAGGTGTGAGTGTATGTGAGGGGGATGGTGTAAGTGTGTGAATGTGTGTACACATGTAGGATTGTTGATGTTTGTGAGTGTGTGTGACTGCATGTGTGTGTGTGAGTGTGTCTATGTAGGTGAGTGAGACTGTGTGTGTGAGTGCATGTGTGGTTGAGTGTGAGTGCGAGTGAGTCTTGGAGCGTGTGTATGTGTGTGGGCGCTGTTTGTGTATATCTATGTGTGTTTGTGTGTGTTTGTATGTGTATGAGTGTGAGTGAGTTTTTGGGTGCAGTTGATAAATGACTAAGTTAACCCAAGCATTGGTGGCCCATGCCTTGCTTCTTAGGCATTAGGAATGCTGAGTTAAGCGGCATTGTTTGTGGAGACTAGCCTACAAATCAAATCTCACCATGAAAAATAAGCTGGATCTGTCCCACACCTTTCATTCCAGCAATGGGATTAGCAGGCGAGCAATTGTAGGCCACCACGTACAAGAAAATTGCCAATGGAGGGAAAATGAAACTGGAAAAGGTGTGTCAAAGACTGTTTTCCCAGCTAATGTAGAAAGCTGAAATTTGGGTGATTGTGGTGTCAGACTGTGTACGTGTGTGTGCGTGCGTGTGCATGCGTGTGTGTGAGTTTGAGTAAGTGTGTGAGTCTGTGAATGAAAGTGTGTGTGTTCAAGTGTGGGTGAGTGTGTGAGTGTGTCTGAGTGTGTGTATTTGTGTGAGTCTATTTTTGAGTGAGTGTGAAGGTGTGAGTGCGTCTGTGTGTACATGTGTATTGGAAGGTGAGTTTGAGTGGGTGTGTGTTCTTTTACGTTAATGTGTTGACATCTGGGTATTCACGTGGGAGTGAGAATGTATGTGTGTGTACGTGTGAGGGTGTTTTTGGGTGGGTGTGTGGATGTGAAAGTAGGGGCATGTGTGTGTGTTTGCTTGTTTGTGTTCACGTTTCTGTTACTGTTTATGTATTTCTATAAGTGTTTGTGTGTTTGTATGGGTCAATGAGGGTGTGCATATGTGTGTTTGTGCATGTGTCTGTGTACTTGTGTAAGAGTGTGAATTTGTGAATGTGTGTTAGTGAATGTGTGCATGCAGGTGTGTGTTTCTGTATGACTGATTGTATGAGTGTGCACCGAGGTGAGTGTTTATGTCTGGGAGTGTGATTGTGAGTCAGCCTGTGTGAGTTTCTATGTGTATGTGATGTGAGAGTTTGTGTTTGGTGGTGTGTTTTGGAGTCAGTGTGTGAGTGTATATGTGGGTACTTGTGAGTGAGTGTGGGAGTGTGTATGACGGTGTGTGGGAGAGAATGTGTGAGAGTATACGAGGCTGAAGGTGTGAGTGAGTGTGTGAATGTGTGTACATGTGTTTGTTGGTAGGTGTTTGACTGATTTTGTGTGTGTGTTTCTCTGAGTGAGAATGTGAAAGTTGTAGGTGTGTGCATGTGTGTGAGTGTGAAAATGTGTGTGAGTGTGTAAGTTGTGTGTAAGTGTGTGAGTGTTTCTGTAGGTGAGGGCTTAATTGTAATTGAATGATTCTGTCAGGGTGTGTGTGAATGAGTGTGTTTGCTTGTTTGTGGGTGTGAGCCTGTGTAATTGTATTTGTGTATGATTGTGTATTTTTGTGTCTCTGTGTGAGACAGTTTGCATGTGTATGGGCATATGTGTGTAAGTATGTTTATCTGTGTGTTGTGTGAGAGTGTGTGTGAGAATGTGCAGGTGTGTGTGAGTGAGTGTAAGTATGTTTGGGTCAGAGTGTGAGTGGGTGTTCAGTGCAGGAGTGTGAGTGTGTGTCTGTCTGTGATTGTGCTGAGAATATTTTTGTGAGCATAACAGTGATCCTGTGTCTTCGTTTGTGATAGTTGAGTGTATTCAGGTGTGTTTGGTATGCCTGTGTGGATGGACATGTGTGTGTGTGTGTGTGAGGGTGAGAGTGTGAGTGTTTTTTTGTGTGTGTGATTATGTGTGAGTGAGAGCTGGCATCTGTGTATGTGTGTTTTAGTTTGTGGTTGTGTAGGTTTGTGAGTGTGACTTTGTGTGTGTGTTTGTGTGTGAGTCTATTTTTGAGTGTATGAATATGGGAGTGCATTGGTGTGTCCATGTGTATTTGAAAGGGATTTTCTTCTTAGTGTGTGTGAGAGTAGGAGTGAATGTGATTGTGGGTGACAGTGTGGGGGTTGTTGAGCACAGGTGTGTGAGTATGTGCAGGTGTGTGTGATTGAGTGTGTTTGGATTTGCAAGTGAATGCACATTTGAGAGCAGGTGTGGGAATGAGTGTGCTGGGTTTGAGTGTGTGTGGGCCTGTGGTTGCAGTTGTGAGAGTGAGTGTGTGAGAGTGTGTTAGGGTGTTCAGGGATGTGAGTTTTGTACTGGGGTTATGTGGATGAGGAAGCGATGAGTGAGTGTGTATTTGTATGTTCATGTGTAGGCTTCTGGGTATTCACGTGGGTGTGAGAACCCATGTGTACGTTTGTATTTGTGAGGGTGTTCTTGGGTGAGTGTGTGAATGTGAAAGTAGGGGCATGTGTGTGTGTTATTTGTGTGTTCACATGTGTGTGTTAAACTTCGTGTATATCTATGTGTGAGTGTTCGTGTGTATGAGAGAATGTGTGTTTGTGCATGTGTCTGTGTGCATGTGGAGGTGTGAGCATTTGTGAGTGTGTGAGTGAGTGTGTGCACGCGGGTGTGTGTTTCTGTAGGACTGAATGTATAAGTGTGCATATATGTGAGATTTCAGGAGTGTGAGATTGTGTGTCAGTCAGTGTGAGTGTCTGGGTGAACGTGTTGTGAGTGTGTGTGGGGGTATGTTTGTGTGTCAGTGTGTGAGTGTATATATGGGTACGTGTTGTGAGTGTGTGTGGGAGTGTGTATGACAGTGTTTGGGAGAGTATGTGTCAGTGTACGTCAGGCTGAAGCTGTGAGTTGTGTGTAAGTTTGTGAGTGTAACTGTAGGTGAGTGTGTAATTGTCATTGAGTGATTCTGTCAGTGTGTGCCTGTGTATGAGTGTGTTTGCTTGTTTGTGGGTTTGTGCCTGTGTATTTGAATTTGGGCCTGATTGTGTATTTTTGTGTCCCTGTGGGAAATAGTTTGCATGTGTATGGGAATATGTGTGTAAGTATGTGTATTTGTGTGTTGTGTGTGAGTGTGTGAGAGTGTGTGAGAAGGTGCAGGTGTGTGTGAGTGAGTGTCATTGGGTTTGGGTCTGAGTGTGAGTGGATATTTGTTGCCGGTGTGTGAGTCTCAGTGTGTCTATGTGTGTGAGTGTGTTGACTTCTCGTTGGTGAGGATGACAGTGAGTGTATCTTTGTATGTTTGTGTTAGTTGGGTGTACTCAGGTGTGTTTGCTATGCCTGTGTGTATGTACATGTGTGTGTGTGAGGGTGAGTGTGTGAGGGTTTTATTGTGAAGGTGATTATGTGTGAATGAGAGCTGGCATCTCTGCATGTGTGTTTTGTGTGTAAGTGTGTATGTTTGTGAGTGTGTATTGTTGTGTGTCTGATTGTGAGCCTAGTTTTGAGTGTGAGTGTGAATATGGGAGTGCATTTGTGTGTGCATGTGTATTGGAAAGGGATTTTCTTCTTTGTGTGTGTGAGAGTAGGAGCGAATGTGATTGTGGGTGACTGTGTGTGTTGTTGAGTGCAGGTGTGTGAGTATGTGCAGGTGTGTGTGATTGAGTGTGTTTGGATTGGCGTGTGAATGTGCATTTGGGTGCAGGTGTGGGAATTGGTGTCCAAGAGATTGTGTTAGTGTGTTCAGGTGTGTGATTGATGTAGAGGGGTTATGTGGACGAGTAGGAGACTGAGTGTGTCTTCGTATGTTAGTGTTGTTGCTTGTGTGTATTCACGTGTATGTGAGTACACGTGTGTGTTTGTATGTGTGAGGGTGTTTTTAGGTGTTTATGAATGTGACTGCAGGTGTATGTGTGTGTGATGGCTTGTTCGTCTGTTCAGTTGTGTGGATGTGAGTGTATATATCTATTGGTGTTTTGGTGTTTGTATGTGTGTATGAGGGTGTATGTATGTATGTGCAGGTGGGAGGCGTATGTGTCTGTGTACATGGGTACGTGTGTGAATTTTTGAATATGTGCAGGAGTGAGAGTGTGCATGAGGGTGTGTGTTTCTGTAGGTTTGAGTACGTGAGTGGTTATATATGTGAGGTTTATGGGTGTGAGTTTTTCTTCGTGAGTGTATATGTGTTTACATGATGTGAGTGTGTGTAAGTGTGTATGATAGTGTGTGGGAGAGTTTAGGTGTGAGTGTATGTGAGGGGGATGGTGTAAGTGTGTGAATGTGTGTACACATGTAGGATTGTTGATGTTTGTGAGTGTGTGTGACTGCATGTGTGTGTGTGAGTGTGTCTATGTAGGTGAGTGAGACTGTGTGTGTGAGTGCATGTGTGGTTGAGTGTGAGTGCGAGTGAGTCTTGGAGCGTGTGTATGTGTGTGGGCGCAGTTTGTGTATATCTATGTGTGTTTGTGTGTGTTTGTATGTGTATGAGTGTGAGTGAGTTTTTGGGTGCAGTTGATAAATGACTAAGTTAACCCAAGCATTGGTGGCCCATGCCTTGCTTCTTAGGCATTAGGAATGCTGAGTTAAGCGGCATTGTTTGTGGAGACTAGCCTACAAATCAAATCTCACCATGAAAAATAAGCTGGATCTGTCCCACACCTTTCATTCCAGCAATGGGATTAGCAGGCCAGCAATTGTAGGCCACCACGTACAAGAAAATTGCCAATGGAGGGAAAATGAAACTGGAAAAGGTGTGTCAAAGACTGTTTTCCCAGCTAATGTAGAAAGCTGAAATTTGGGTGATTGTGGTGTCAGACTGTGTACGTGTGTGTGCGTGCGTGTGCATGCGTGTGTGTGAGTTTGAGTAAGTGTGTGAGTCTGTGAATGAAAGTGTGTGTGTTCAAGTGTGGGTGAGTGTGTGAGTGTGTCTGAGTGTGTGTATTTGTGTGAGTCTATTTTTGAGTGAGTGTGAAGGTGTGAGTGCGTCTGTGTGTACATGTGTATTGGAAGGTGAGTTTGAGTGGGTGTGTGTTCTTTTACGTTAATGTGTTGACATCTGGGTATTCACGTGGGAGTGAGAATGTATGTGTGTGTACGTGTGAGGGTGTTTTTGGGTGGGTGTGTGGATGTGAAAGTAGGGGCATGTGTGTGTGTTTGCTTGTTTGTGTTCACGTTTCTGTTACTGTTTATGTATTTCTATAAGTGTTTGTGTGTTTGTATGGGTCAATGAGGGTGTGCGTATGTGTGTTTGTGCATGTGTCTGTGTACTTGTGTAAGAGTGTGAATTTGTGAATGTGTGTTAGTGAATGTGTGCATGCAGGTGTGTGTTTCTGTATGACTGATTGTATGAGTGTGCACCGAGGTGAGTGTTTATGTCTGGGAGTGTGATTGTGAGTCAGCCTGTGTGAGTTTCTATGTGTATGTGATGTGAGAGTTTGTGTTTGGTGGTGTGTTTTGGAGTCAGTGTGTGAGTGTATATGTGGGTACTTGTGAGTGAGTGTGGGAGTGTGTATGACGGTGTGTGGGAGAGAATGTGTGAGAGTATACGAGGCTGAAGGTGTGAGTGAGTGTGTGAATGTGTGTACATGTGTTTGTTGGTAGGTGTTTGACTGATTTTGTGTGTGTGTTTCTCTGAGTGAGAATGTGAAAGTTGTAGGTGTGTGCATGTGTGTGAGTGTGAAAATGTGTGTGAGTGTGTAAGTTGTGTGTAAGTGTGTGAGTGTTTCTGTAGGTGAGGGCTTAATTGTAATTGAATGATTCTGTCAGGGTGTGTGTGAATGAGTGTGTTTGCTTGTTTGTGGGTGTGAGCCTGTGTAATTGTATTTGTGTATGATTGTGTATTTTTGTGTCTCTGTGTGAGACAGTTTGCATGTGTATGGGCATATGTGTGTAAGTATGTTTATCTGTGTGTTGTGTGAGAGTGTGTGTGAGAATGTGCAGGTGTGTGTGAGTGAGTGTAAGTATGTTTGGGTCAGAGTGTGAGTGGGTGTTCAGTGCAGGAGTGTGAGTGTGTGTCTGTCTGTGATTGTGCTGAGAATATTTTTGTGAGCATAACAGTGATCCTGTGTCTTCGTTTGTGATAGTTGAGTGTATTCAGGTGTGTTTGGTATGCCTGTGTGGATGGACATGTGTGTGTGTGTGTGTGAGGGTGAGAGTGTGAGTGTTTTTTTGTGTGTGTGATTATGTGTGAGTGAGAGCTGGCATCTGTGTATGTGTGTTTTAGTTTGTGGTTGTGTAGGTTTGTGAGTGTGACTTTGTGTGTGTGTTTGTGTGTGAGTCTATTTTTGAGTGTATGAATATGGGAGTGCATTGGTGTGTCCATGTGTATTTGAAAGGGATTTTCTTCTTAGTGTGTGTGAGAGTAGGAGTGAATGTGATTGTGGGTGACAGTGTGGGGGTTGTTGAGCACAGGTGTGTGAGTATGTGCAGGTGTGTGTGATTGAGTGTGTTTGGATTTGCAAGTGAATGCACATTTGGGAGCAGGTGTGGGAATGAGTGTGCTGCGTTTCAGTGTGTGTGGGCCTGTGGTTGCAGATGTGAGAGTGAGTGTGTGAGAGTGTGTTAGGGTGTTCAGGGATGTGAGTTTTGTACTGGGGTTATGTGGATGAGGAAGCGATGAGTGAGTGTGTATTTGTATGTTCATGTGTAGTCTTCTGGGTATTCACGTGGGTGTGAGAACCCATGTGTACGTTTGTATTTGTGAGGTTGTTCTTGGGTGAGTGTGTGAATGTGAAAGTAGGGGCATGTGTGTGTGTTATTTGTGTGTTCACATGTGTGTGTGTTATTTGTGTGTTCACATGTGTGTGTTAAACTTCGTGTATATCTATGTGTGAGTGTTCATGTGTATGAGAGAATGTGTGTTTGGGCATGTGTCTGTGTGCATGTGGAGGTGTGAGCATTTGTGAGTGTGTGAGTGAGTGTGTGCACGCGGGTGTGTGTTTCTGTAGGACTGAATGTATAAGTGTGCATATATGTGAGATTTCAGGAGTGTGGGATTGTGTGTCAGTCAGTGTGAGTGTCTGGGTGAACGTGTTGTGAGTGTGTGTGGGGGTATGTTTGTGTGTCAGTGTGTGAGTGTATATATGGGTACGTGTGGCGAGTGTGTGTGGGAGTGTGTATGACAGTGTTTGGGAGAGCATGTGTCAGTGTACGTCAGGCTGAAGCTGTGAGTTGTGTGTAAGATTGTGAGTGTAACTGTAGGTGAGTGTGTAATTGTCATTGAGTGATTCTGTCAGTGTGTGCCTGTGTATGAGTGTGTTTGCTTGTTTGTGGGTGTGTGCCTGTGTATTTGAATTTGGGCCTGATTGTGTATTTTTGTGTCCCTGTGGGAAATAGTTTGCATGTGTATGGGAATATGTGTGTAAGTATGTGTATTTGTGTGTTGTGTGTGAGTGTGTGAGAGTGTGTGAGAAGGTGCAGGTGTGTGTGAGTGAGTGTCATTGGGTTTGGGTCTGAGTGTGAGTGGATATTTGTTGCCGGTGTGTGAGTCTCAGGGTGTCTATGTGTGTGAGTGTGTTGACTTCTCGTTGGTGAGGATGACAGTGAGTGTATCTTTGTATGTTTGTGTTAGTTGGGTGTACTCAGGTGTGTTTGCTATGCCTGTGTGTATGTACATGTGTGTGTGTGAGGGTGAGTGTGTGAGGGTTTTATTGTGAAGGTGATTATGTGTGAATGAGAGATGGCATCTCTGCATGTGTGTTTTTGTGTGTAAGGTGTATGTTTGTGAGTGTGTATTGGTGTGTGTCTGATTGTGAGCCTAGTTTTGAGTGTGAGTGTGAATATGGGAGTGCATTTGTGTGTGCATGTGTATTGGAAAGGGATTTTCTTCTTTGTGTGTGTGAGAGTAGGAGCGAACGTGATTGTGGGTGACTGTGTGTGTTGTTGAGTGCAGGTGTGTGAGTATGTGCAGGTGTGTGTGATTGAGTGTGTTTGGATTGGCGAGTGAATGTGCATTTGGGTGCAGGTGTGGGAATTGGTGTCCAAGAGATTGTGTTAGTGTGTTCAGGTGTGTGATTGATGTAGAGGGGTTATGTGGACGAGTAGGAGACTGAGTATGTCTTCGTATGTTAGTGTTGTTGCTTGTGTGTATTCACGTGTATGTGAGTACACGAGTGTGTTTGTATGTGTGAGGGTGTTTTTAGCTGTTTGTGAATGTGACTGCAGGTGTATGTGTGTGTGTTGGATTGTTCGTCTGTTCCGGTGTGTGGATGTGAGTGTTTGTATATATCTATTGGTGTTTTTGTGTTTGTATGTGTGTATGAGGGTGTATGTATGTATGTGCAGATGGGTGGCGTATGTGTCTGTGTACATGGGTACGTGTGTGAATTTTTGAATATGTGCAGGAGTGAGAGTGTGCATGAGGGTGTGTGTTTCTGTAGGTCTGAGTATGTGAGTGGTTATATATGTGAGGTTGATGGGTGTGAGTTTTTCTTAGTGAGTGTATATGTGTTTACATGATGTGAGTGTGTGTACGTGTGTATGATAGTGTGTGGGAGAGTTTAGGTGTGAGTGTATGTGAGGGGGATGGTGTGAGTAAGTGTGTGAATGTGTGTACACGTGTGATTGTTGATGTTTGTGAGTGTGTGTGACTGCATGTGTGTGTGTGACTGTGTCTATGTAGGTGAGTGTTTGAGACTGTGTGTGTGAGTGCATGTGTTGCTGAGTGTGAGTGCGAGTGAGTCTTGGAGCGTGTGTATGTGTGTGGGGGCTGTTTGTGTATATCTATGTGTGTTTGTGTGTGTTTGTATGTGTATGAGTGTGAGTGAGTTTTTGGGTGCAGTTGATAAATGACTAAGTTAACCCAAGCATTGGTGGCCCATGCCTTGCTTCTTAGGCATTAGGAATGCTGAGTTTAGCAGCATTGTTTGTGGAGACTAGCCTAGAAATCAAATCTCACCATGAAAAATAAGCTGGATCTGTCCCACACCTTTCATTCCAGCAACGGGATGCTGAGATTTGCAGGCGAGCAGTTGCAGGCCACCACGTACAAAAAAATTGCCAACGGAGGAAAAATGAAATTGGGCAAGGTGGTCAAAGACTGTTTTCCCAGCTAATGTAGAAAGCTGAAATTTGGGGGATTGTGGTGTCAGACTGTGTACATGTGTGTGCGTGCGTGTGCATGCGTGTGTGTGAGTTTGAGTAAGTGTGTGAGTCTGTGAATGTAAGTGTGTGTGTTCAAGTGTGGGTGAGTGTGTGAGTGTGTGTATTTGTGTTTATTTGTGTGAGTCTATTTTTGAGTGAGTGTGAATTTGTGAGTGCGTTTGTGTGTACATGGGTATTGGAATGTGAGTTTGAGTGGGTGTGTGTTCTTTTACGTTAATGTGTTGACATCTGGGTATTCACGTGGGAGTGAGAATGTATGTGTGTGTACGTGTGAGGGTGTTTTTGGGTGGGTGTGTGGATGTGAAAGTAGGGGCATGTGTGTGTGTTTGCTTGTTTGTGTTCACGTTTGTGTTACTGGTTATGTATTTCTATAAGTGTTTGTGTGTTTGTATGGGTCAATGAGGGTGTGCGTATGTGTGTTTGTGCATGTGTCTGTGTACTTGTGTAAGAGTGTGAATTTTTGTGAGTGAATGTGTGCATGCAGGTGTGTGTTTCTGTATTACTGATTGTATGAGTGTGCACCGAGGTGAGTGTTTATGTCTGGGAGTGTGATTGTGAGTCAGCCTGTGTGAGTTTCTATGTGTATGTGATGTGAGAGTTTGTGTTTGGTGGTGTGTTTTGGAGTCAGTGTGTGAGTGTATATGTGGGTACTTGTGAGTGAGTGTGGGAGTGTGTATGACGGTGTGTGGGAGAGAATGTGTGAGAGTATACGAGGCTGAAGGTGTGAGTGAGTGTGTGAATGTGTGTACATGTGTTTGTTGGTAGGTGTTTGACTGATTTTGTGTGTGTGTTTCTGTGAGTGAGAATGTGAAAGTTGTAGGTGTGTGCATGTGTGTGAGTGTGAAAATGTGTGTGAGTGTGTGAGTTGTGTGTAAGTGTGTGTTTCTGTAAGTGAGGGTTTAATTGTAATTGGATGATTCTGTCAGAGTGTGTGTGTAAATGAGTGTGTTTGCTTGTTTGTGGTTGTGAGCCTGTGTATTTGAATTTGTGTATGATTGTGTATTTTTGTGTCTCTGTGTGAGACAGTTTGCATGTGTATGGGCATATGTGTGTAAGTATGTTTATCTGTGTGTTGTGTGTGAGTGTGTGTGAGAATGTGCAGGTGTGTGTGGTGAGTGAAAGTGTGTTTGGGTCAGAGTGTGAGTGGGTGTTCGGTGCAGGTGTGTGAGTGTGTGTCTGTAAGTGTGCTGAGATTATTTTTGTGAGTATAACAGTGAGTCTGTGTCTTCGTTTGTTTGTGTTAGTTGAGTGTATTCAGGTGTGTTTGGTATGCCTGTGTGGATGGATATGTGTGTGTGTGTGTGAGGGTGAGAGTGTGAGTGATTTTTTTTGTGTGATTATGTGTGAGTGAGAGCTGGCATCTGTGTATGTGTGTTTTAGTTTGTGGTTGTGTAGGTTTGTGAGTGTGACTTTGTGTGTGTGTTTGTGTGTGAGTCTATTTTTGAGTGTATGAATATGGGAGTGCATTGGTGTGTCCATGTGTATTTGAAAGGGATTTTCTTCTTTGTGTGTGTGAGAGTAGGAGTGAATGTGATTGTGGGTGACAGTGTGGGTGTTGTTGAGTACAGGTGTGTGAGTATGTACAGGTGTGTGTGATTGAGTGTGTTTGGATTTGCAAGTGAATGCGCATTTGGGAGAAGGTGTGGGAATGAGTGTGTTGGGTTTGAGTGTGTGTGGGCCTGTGGTTGCAGTTGTGAGAGTGAGTGTGTGAGAGTGTGTTAGGGTGTTCAGGGATGTGAGTTTTGTACTGGGGTTATGTGGATGAGGAAGCGATGAGTGAGTGTGTATTTGTATGTTCATGTGTAGGCTTCTGGGTATTCACGTGGGTGTGAGAACCCATGTGTACGTTTGTATTTGTGAGGGTGTTCTTGGGTGAGTGTGTGAATGTGAAAGTAGGGGCATGTGTGTGTTATTTGTGTGTTCACATGTGTGTGTTAAACTTCGTGTATATCTATGTGTGAGTGTTCGTGTGTATGAGAGAATGTGTGTTTGGGCATGTGTCTGTGTGCATGTGGAGGTGTGAGCATTTGTGAGTGTGTGAGTGAGTGTGTGCACGCGGGTGTGTGTTTCTGTAGGACTGAATGTATAAGTGTGCATATATGTGAGATTTCAGGAGTGTGAGATTATGTGTCAGTCAGTGTGAGTGTCTGGGTGAACGTGTTGTGAGTGTGTGTGGGGGTATGTTTGTGTGTCAGTGTGTGAGTGTATATATGGGTACGTGTTGTGAGTGTGTGTGGGAGTGTGTATGACAGTGTTTGGGAGAGTATGTGTCAGTGTATGTCAGGCTGAAGCTGTGAGTTGTGTGTAAGTTTGTGAGTGTAACTGTAGGTGAGTGTGTAATTGTCATTGAGTGATTCTGTCAGTGTGTGCCTGTGTATGAGTGTGTTTGCTTGTTTGTGGGTTTGTGCCTGTGTATTTGAATTTGGGCCTGATTGTGTATTTTTGTGTCCCTGTGGGAAATAGTTTGCATGTGTATGGGAATATGTGTGTAAGTATGTGTATTTGTGTGTTGTGTGTGAGTGTGTGAGAGTGTGTGAGAAGGTGCAGGTGTGTGTGAGTGAGTGTCATTGGGTTTGGGTCTGAGTGTGAGTGGATATTTGTTGCCGGTGTGTGAGTCTCAGTGTGTCTATGTGTGTGAGTGTGTTGACTTCTCGTTGGTGAGGATGACAGTGAGTGTATCTTTGTATGTTTGTGTTAGTTGGGTGTACTCAGGTGTGTTTGCTATGCCTGTGTGTATGTACATGTGTGTGTGTGAGGGTGAGTGTGTGAGGGTTTTATTGTGAAGGTGATTATGTGTGAATGAGAGCTGGCATCTCTGCATGTGTGTTTTGTGTGTAAGTGTGTATGTTTGTGAGTGTGTATTGTTGTGTGTCTGATTGTGAGCCTAGTTTTGAGTGTGAGTGTGAATATGGGAGTGCATTTGTGTGTGCATGTGTATTGGAAAGGGATTTTCTTCTTTGTGTGTGTGAGAGTAGGAGCGAATGTGATTGTGGGTGACTGTGTGTGTTGTTGAGTGCAGGTGTGTGAGTATGTGCAGGTGTGTGTGATTGAGTGTGTTTGGATTGGCGTGTGAATGTGCATTTGGGTGCAGGTTTTGGAATTGGTGTCCAAGAGATTGTGTTAGTGTGTTCAGGTGTGTGATTGATGTAGAGGGGTTATGTGGACGAGTAGGAGACTGAGTGTGTCTTCGTATGTTAGTGTTGTTGCTTGTGTGTATTCACGTGTATGTGAGTACACGTGTGTGTTTGTATGTGTGAGGGTGTTTTTAGGTGTTTATGAATGTGACTGCAGGTGTATGTGTGTGTGATGGCTTGTTCGTCTGTTCAGTTGTGTGGATGTGAGTGTATATATCTATTGGTGTTTTGGTGTTTGTATGTGTGTATGAGGGTGTATGTATGTATGTGCAGGTGGGAGGCGTATGTGTCTGTGTACATGGGTACGTGTGTGAATTTTTGAATATGTGCAGGAGTGAGAGTGTGCATGAGGGTGTGTGTTTCTGTAGGTTTGAGTACGTGAGTGGTTATATATGTGAGGTTTATGGGTGTGAGTTTTTCTTCGTGAGTGTATATGTGTTTACATGATGTGAGTGTGTTTAAGTGTGTATGATAGTGTGTGGGAGAGTTTAGGTGTGAGTGTATGTGAGGGGGATGGTGTAAGTGTGTGAATGTGTGTACACATGTATGATTGTTGATGTTTGTGAGTGTGTGTGACTGCATGTGTGTGTGTGAGTGTGTCTATGTAGGTGAGTGAGACTGTGTGTGTGAGTGCATGTGTGGTTGAGTGTGAGTGCGAGTGAGTCTTGGAGCGTGTGTATGTGTGTGGGCGCTGTTTGTGTATATCTATGTGTGTTTGTGTGTGTTTGTATGTGTATGAGTGTGAGTGAGTTTTTGGGTGCAGTTGATAAATGACTAAGTTAACCCAAGCATTGGTGGCCCATGCCTTGCTTCTTAGGCATTAGGAATGCTGAGTTAAGCGGCATTGTTTGTGGAGACTAGCCTACAAATCAAATCTCACCATGAAAAATAAGCTGGATCTGTCCCACACCTTTCATTCCAGCAATGGGATTAGCAGGCGAGCAATTGTAGGCCACCACGTACAAGAAAATTGCCAATGGAGGGAAAATGAAACTGGAAAAGGTGTGTCAAAGACTGTTTTCCCAGCTAATGTAGAAAGCTGAAATTTGGGTGATTGTGGTGTCAGACTGTGTACGTGTGTGTGCGTGCGTGTGCATGCGTGTGTGTGAGTTTGAGTAAGTGTGTGAGTCTGTGAATGAAAGTGTGTGTGTTCAAGTGTGGGTGAGTGTGTGAGTGTGTCTGAGTGTGTGTATTTGTGTGAGTCTATTTTTGAGTGAGTGTGAAGGTGTGAGTGCGTCTGTGTGTACATGTGTATTGGAAGGTGAGTTTGAGTGGGTGTGTGTTCTTTTACGTTAATGTGTTGACATCTGGGTATTCACGTGGGAGTGAGAATGTGTGTGTACGTGTGAGGGTGTTTTTGGGTGGGTGTGTGGATGTGAAAGTAGGGGCATGTGTGTGTGTTTGCTTGTTTGTGTTCACGTTTCTGTTACTGTTTATGTATTTCTATAAGTGTTTGTGTGTTTGTATGGGTCAATGAGGGTGTGCGTATGTGTGTTTGTGCATGTGTCTGTGTACTTGTGTAAGAGTGTGAATTTGTGAATGTGTGTTAGTGAATGTGTGCATGCAGGTGTGTGTTTCTGTATGACTGATTGTATGAGTGTGCACCGAGGTGAGTGTTTATGTCTGGGAGTGTGATTGTGAGTCAGCCTGTGTGAGTTTCTATGTGTATGTGATGTGAGAGTTTGTGTTTGGTGGTGTGTTTTGGAGTCAGTGTGTGAGTGTATATGTGGGTACTTGTGAGTGAGTGTGGGAGTGTGTATGACGGTGTGTGGGAGAGAATGTGTGAGAGTATACGAGGCTGAAGGTGTGAGTGAGTGTGTGAATGTGTGTACATGTGTTTGTTGGTAGGTGTTTGACTGATTTTGTGTGTGTGTTTCTCTGAGTGAGAATGTGAAAGTTGTAGGTGTGTGCATGTGTGTGAGTGTGAAAATGTGTGTGAGTGTGTAAGTTGTGTGTAAGTGTGTGAGTGTTTCTGTAGGTGAGGGCTTAATTGTAATTGAATGATTCTGTCAGGGTGTGTGTGAATGAGTGTGTTTGCTTGTTTGTGGGTGTGAGCCTGTGTAATTGTATTTGTGTATGATTGTGTATTTTTGTGTCTCTGTGTGAGACAGTTTGCATGTGTATGGGCATATGTGTGTAAGTATGTTTATCTGTGTGTTGTGTGAGAGTGTGTGTGAGAATGTGCAGGTGTGTGTGAGTGAGTGTAAGTATGTTTGGGTCAGAGTGTGAGTGGGTGTTCAGTGCAGGAGTGTGAGTGTGTGTCTGTCTGTGATTGTGCTGAGAATATTTTTGTGAGCATAACAGTGATCCTGTGTCTTCGTTTGTGATAGTTGAGTGTATTCAGGTGTGTTTGGTATGCCTGTGTGGATGGACATGTGTGTGTGTGTGTGTGAGGGTGAGAGTGTGAGTGTTTTTTTGTGTGTGTGATTATGTGTGAGTGAGAGCTGGCATCTGTGTATGTGTGTTTTAGTTTGTGGTTGTGTAGGTTTGTGAGTGTGACTTTGTGTGTGTGTTTGTGTGTGAGTCTATTTTTGAGTGTATGAATATGGGAGTGCATTGGTGTGTCCATGTGTATTTGAAAGGGATTTTCTTCTTAGTGTGTGTGAGAGTAGGAGTGAATGTGATTGTGGGTGACAGTGTGGGGGTTGTTGAGCACAGGTGTGTGAGTATGTGCAGGTGTGTGTGATTGAGTGTGTTTGGATTTGCAAGTGAATGCACATTTGAGAGCAGGTGTGGGAATGAGTGTGCTGGGTTTGAGTGTGTGTGGGCCTGTGGTTGCAGTTGTGAGAGTGAGTGTGTGAGAGTGTGTTAGGGTGTTCAGGGATGTGAGTTTTGTACTGGGGTTATGTGGATGAGGAAGCGATGAGTGAGTGTGTATTTGTATGTTCATGTGTAGGCTTCTGGGTATTCACGTGGGTGTGAGAACCCATGTGTACGTTTGTATTTGTGAGGGTGTTCTTGGGTGAGTGTGTGAATGTGAAAGTAGGGGCATGTGTGTGTGTTATTTGTGTGTTCACATGTGTGTGTTAAACTTCGTGTATATCTATGTGTGAGTGTTCGTGTGTATGAGAGAATGTGTGTTTGTGCATGTGTCTGTGTGCATGTGGAGGTGTGAGCATTTGTGAGTGTGTGAGTGAGTGTGTGCACGCGGGTGTGTGTTTCTGTAGGACTGAATGTATAAGTGTGCATATATGTGAGATTTCAGGAGTGTGAGATTGTGTGTCAGTCAGTGTGAGTGTCTGGGTGAACGTGTTGTGAGTGTGTGTGGGGGTATGTTTGTGTGTCAGTGTGTGAGTGTATATATGGGTACGTGTTGTGAGTGTGTGTGGGAGTGTGTATGACAGTGTTTGGGAGAGTATGTGTCAGTGTACGTCAGGCTGAAGCTGTGAGTTGTGTGTAAGTTTGTGAGTGTAACTGTAGGTGAGTGTGTAATTGTCATTGAGTGATTCTGTCAGTGTGTGCCTGTGTATGAGTGTGTTTGCTTGTTTGTGGGTTTGTGCCTGTGTATTTGAATTTGGGCCTGATTGTGTATTTTTGTGTCCCTGTGGGAAATAGTTTGCATGTGTATGGGAATATGTGTGTAAGTATGTGTATTTGTGTGTTGTGTGTGAGTGTGTGAGAGTGTGTGAGAAGGTGCAGGTGTGTGTGAGTGAGTGTCATTGGGTTTGGGTCTGAGTGTGAGTGGATATTTGTTGCCGGTGTGTGAGTCTCAGTGTGTCTATGTGTGTGAGTGTGTTGACTTCTCGTTGGTGAGGATGACAGTGAGTGTATCTTTGTATGTTTGTGTTAGTTGGGTGTACTCAGGTGTGTTTGCTATGCCTGTGTGTATGTACATGTGTGTGTGTGAGGGTGAGTGTGTGAGGGTTTTATTGTGAAGGTGATTATGTGTGAATGAGAGCTGGCATCTCTGCATGTGTGTTTTGTGTGTAAGTGTGTATGTTTGTGAGTGTGTATTGTTGTGTGTCTGATTGTGAGCCTAGTTTTGAGTGTGAGTGTGAATATGGGAGTGCATTTGTGTGTGCATGTGTATTGGAAAGGGATTTTCTTCTTTGTGTGTGTGAGAGTAGGAGCGAATGTGATTGTGGGTGACTGTGTGTGTTGTTGAGTGCAGGTGTGTGAGTATGTGCAGGTGTGTGTGATTGAGTGTGTTTGGATTGGCGTGTGAATGTGCATTTGGGTGCAGGTGTGGGAATTGGTGTCCAAGAGATTGTGTTAGTGTGTTCAGGTGTGTGATTGATGTAGAGGGGTTATGTGGACGAGTAGGAGACTGAGTGTGTCTTCGTATGTTAGTGTTGTTGCTTGTGTGTATTCACGTGTATGTGAGTACACGTGTGTGTTTGTATGTGTGAGGGTGTTTTTAGGTGTTTATGAATGTGACTGCAGGTGTATGTGTGTGTGATGGCTTGTTCGTCTGTTCAGTTGTGTGGATGTGAGTGTATATATCTATTGGTGTTTTGGTGTTTGTATGTGTGTATGAGGGTGTATGTATGTATGTGCAGGTGGGAGGCGTATGTGTCTGTGTACATGGGTACGTGTGTGAATTTTTGAATATGTGCAGGAGTGAGAGTGTGCATGAGGGTGTGTGTTTCTGTAGGTTTGAGTACGTGAGTGGTTATATATGTGAGGTTTATGGGTGTGAGTTTTTCTTCGTGAGTGTATATGTGTTTACATGATGTGAGTGTGTGTAAGTGTGTATGATAGTGTGTGGGAGAGTTTAGGTGTGAGTGTATGTGAGGGGGATGGTGTAAGTGTGTGAATGTGTGTACACATGTAGGATTGTTGATGTTTGTGAGTGTGTGTGACTGCATGTGTGTGTGTGAGTGTGTCTATGTAGGTGAGTGAGACTGTGTGTGTGAGTGCATGTGTGGTTGAGTGTGAGTGCGAGTGAGTCTTGGAGCGTGTGTATGTGTGTGGGCGCAGTTTGTGTATATCTATGTGTGTTTGTGTGTGTTTGTATGTGTATGAGTGTGAGTGAGTTTTTGGGTGCAGTTGATAAATGACTAAGTTAACCCAAGCATTGGTGGCCCATGCCTTGCTTCTTAGGCATTAGGAATGCTGAGTTAAGCGGCATTGTTTGTGGAGACTAGCCTACAAATCAAATCTCACCATGAAAAATAAGCTGGATCTGTCCCACACCTTTCATTCCAGCAATGGGATTAGCAGGCGAGCAATTGTAGGCCACCACGTACAAGAAAATTGCCAATGGAGGGAAAATGAAACTGGAAAAGGTGTGTCAAAGACTGTTTTCCCAGCTAATGTAGAAAGCTGAAATTTGGGTGATTGTGGTGTCAGACTGTGTACGTGTGTGTGCGTGCGTGTGCATGCGTGTGTGTGAGTTTGAGTAAGTGTGTGAGTCTGTGAATGAAAGTGTGTGTGTTCAAGTGTGGGTGAGTGTGTGAGTGTGTCTGAGTGTGTGTATTTGTGTGAGTCTATTTTTGAGTGAGTGTGAAGGTGTGAGTGCGTCTGTGTGTACATGTGTATTGGAAGGTGAGTTTGAGTGGGTGTGTGTTCTTTTACGTTAATGTGTTGACATCTGGGTATTCACGTGGGAGTGAGAATGTATGTGTGTGTACGTGTGAGGGTGTTTTTGGGTGGGTGTGTGGATGTGAAAGTAGGGGCATGTGTGTGTGTTTGCTTGTTTGTGTTCACGTTTCTGTTACTGTTTATGTATTTCTATAAGTGTTTGTGTGTTTGTATGGGTCAATGAGGGTGTGCGTATGTGTGTTTGTGCATGTGTCTGTGTACTTGTGTAAGAGTGTGAATTTGTGAATGTGTGTTAGTGAATGTGTGCATGCAGGTGTGTGTTTCTGTATGACTGATTGTATGAGTGTGCACCGAGGTGAGTGTTTATGTCTGGGAGTGTGATTGTGAGTCAGCCTGTGTGAGTTTCTATGTGTATGTGATGTGAGAGTTTGTGTTTGGTGGTGTGTTTTGGAGTCAGTGTGTGAGTGTATATGTGGGTACTTGTGAGTGAGTGTGGGAGTGTGTATGACGGTGTGTGGGAGAGAATGTGTGAGAGTATACGAGGCTGAAGGTGTGAGTGAGTGTGTGAATGTGTGTACATGTGTTTGTTGGTAGGTGTTTGACTGATTTTGTGTGTGTGTTTCTCTGAGTGAGAATGTGAAAGTTGTAGGTGTGTGCATGTGTGTGAGTGTGAAAATGTGTGTGAGTGTGTAAGTTGTGTGTAAGTGTGTGAGTGTTTCTGTAGGTGAGGGCTTAATTGTAATTGAATGATTCTGTCAGGGTGTGTGTGAATGAGTGTGTTTGCTTGTTTGTGGGTGTGAGCCTGTGTAATTGTATTTGTGTATGATTGTGTATTTTTGTGTCTCTGTGTGAGACAGTTTGCATGTGTATGGGCATATGTGTGTAAGTATGTTTATCTGTGTGTTGTGTGAGAGTGTGTGTGAGAATGTGCAGGTGTGTGTGAGTGAGTGTAAGTATGTTTGGGTCAGAGTGTGAGTGGGTGTTCAGTGCAGGAGTGTGAGTGTGTGTCTGTCTGTGATTGTGCTGAGAATATTTTTGTGAGCATAACAGTGATCCTGTGTCTTCGTTTGTGATAGTTGAGTGTATTCAGGTGTGTTTGGTATGCCTGTGTGGATGGACATGTGTGTGTGTGTGTGTGAGGGTGAGAGTGTGAGTGTTTTTTTGTGTGTGTGATTATGTGTGAGTGAGAGCTGGCATCTGTGTATGTGTGTTTTAGTTTGTGGTTGTGTAGGTTTGTGAGTGTGACTTTGTGTGTGTGTTTGTGTGTGAGTCTATTTTTGAGTGTATGAATATGGGAGTGCATTGGTGTGTCCATGTGTATTTGAAAGGGATTTTCTTCTTAGTGTGTGTGAGAGTAGGAGTGAATGTGATTGTGGGTGACAGTGTGGGGGTTGTTGAGCACAGGTGTGTGAGTATGTGCAGGTGTGTGTGATTGAGTGTGTTTGGATTTGCAAGTGAATGCACATTTGAGAGCAGGTGTGGGAATGAGTGTGCTGGGTTTGAGTGTGTGTGGGCCTGTGGTTGCAGTTGTGAGAGTGAGTGTGTGAGAGTGTGTTAGGGTGTTCAGGGATGTGAGTTTTGTACTGGGGTTATGTGGATGAGGAAGCGATGAGTGAGTGTGTATTTGTATGTTCATGTGTAGGCTTCTGGGTATTCACGTGGGTGTGAGAACCCATGTGTACGTTTGTATTTGTGAGGGTGTTCTTGGGTGAGTGTGTGAATGTGAAAGTAGGGGCATGTGTGTGTGTTATTTGTGTGTTCACATGTGTGTGTTAAACTTCGTGTATATCTATGTGTGAGTGTTCGTGTGTATGAGAGAATGTGTGTTTGTGCATGTGTCTGTGTGCATGTGGAGGTGTGAGCATTTGTGAGTGTGTGAGTGAGTGTGTGCACGCGGGTGTGTGTTTCTGTAGGACTGAATGTATAAGTGTGCATATATGTGAGATTTCAGGAGTGTGAGATTGTGTGTCAGTCAGTGTGAGTGTCTGGGTGAACGTGTTGTGAGTGTGTGTGGGGGTATGTTTGTGTGTCAGTGTGTGAGTGTATATATGGGTACGTGTTGTGAGTGTGTGTGGGAGTGTGTATGACAGTGTTTGGGAGAGTATGTGTCAGTGTACGTCAGGCTGAAGCTGTGAGTTGTGTGTAAGTTTGTGAGTGTAACTGTAGGTGAGTGTGTAATTGTCATTGAGTGATTCTGTCAGTGTGTGCCTGTGTATGAGTGTGTTTGCTTGTTTGTGGGTTTGTGCCTGTGTATTTGAATTTGGGCCTGATTGTGTATTTTTGTGTCCCTGTGGGAAATAGTTTGCATGTGTATGGGAATATGTGTGTAAGTATGTGTATTTGTGTGTTGTGTGTGAGTGTGTGAGAGTGTGTGAGAAGGTGCAGGTGTGTGTGAGTGAGTGTCATTGGGTTTGGGTCTGAGTGTGAGTGGATATTTGTTGCCGGTGTGTGAGTCTCAGTGTGTCTATGTGTGTGAGTGTGTTGACTTCTCGTTGGTGAGGATGACAGTGAGTGTATCTTTGTATGTTTGTGTTAGTTGGGTGTACTCAGGTGTGTTTGCTATGCCTGTGTGTATGTACATGTGTGTGTGTGAGGGTGAGTGTGTGAGGGTTTTATTGTGAAGGTGATTATGTGTGAATGAGAGCTGGCATCTCTGCATGTGTGTTTTGTGTGTAAGTGTGTATGTTTGTGAGTGTGTATTGTTGTGTGTCTGATTGTGAGCCTAGTTTTGAGTGTGAGTGTGAATATGGGAGTGCATTTGTGTGTGCATGTGTATTGGAAAGGGATTTTCTTCTTTGTGTGTGTGAGAGTAGGAGCGAATGTGATTGTGGGTGACTGTGTGTGTTGTTGAGTGCAGGTGTGTGAGTATGTGCAGGTGTGTGTGATTGAGTGTGTTTGGATTGGCGTGTGAATGTGCATTTGGGTGCAGGTGTGGGAATTGGTGTCCAAGAGATTGTGTTAGTGTGTTCAGGTGTGTGATTGATGTAGAGGGGTTATGTGGACGAGTAGGAGACTGAGTGTGTCTTCGTATGTTAGTGATGTTGCTTGTGTGTATTCACGTGTATGTGAGTACACGTGTGTGTTTGTATGTGTGAGGGTGTTTTTAGGTGTTTATGAATGTGACTGCAGGTGTATGTGTGTGTGATGGCTTGTTCGTCTGTTCAGTTGTGTGGATGTGAGTGTATATATCTATTGGTGTTTTGGTGTTTGTATGTGTGTATGAGGGTGTATGTATGTATGTGCAGGTGGGAGGCGTATGTGTCTGTGTACATGGGTACGTGTGTGAATTTTTGAATATGTGCAGGAGTGAGAGTGTGCATGAGGGTGTGTGTTTCTGTAGGTTTGAGTACGTGAGTGGTTATATATGTGAGGTTTATGGGTGTGAGTTTTTCTTCGTGAGTGTATATGTGTTTACATGATGTGAGTGTGTGTAAGTGTGTATGATAGTGTGTGGGAGAGTTTAGGTGTGAGTGTATGTGAGGGGGATGGTGTAAGTGTGTGAATGTGTGTACACATGTAGGATTGTTGATGTTTG
Organism: Castor canadensis; assembly: GCF_047511655.1. Classification (NCBI taxonomy): domain Eukaryota; kingdom Metazoa; phylum Chordata; class Mammalia; order Rodentia; family Castoridae; genus Castor; species Castor canadensis. The sequence continues at coordinate 110,992,426 of NC_133398.1, read as the reverse complement.
TGAGTGTGTGTGACTGCATGTGTGTGTGTGAGTGTGTCTATGTAGGTGAGTGAGACTGTGTGTGTGAGTGCATGTGTGGTTGAGTGTGAGTGCGAGTGAGTCTTGGAGCGTGTGTATGTGTGTGGGCGCAGTTTGTGTATATCTATGTGTGTTTGTGTGTGTTTGTATGTGTATGAGTGTGAGTGAGTTTTTGGGTGCAGTTGATAAATGACTAAGTTAACCCAAGCATTGGTGGCCCATGCCTTGCTTCTTAGGCATTAGGAATGCTGAGTTAAGCGGCATTGTTTGTGGAGACTAGCCTACAAATCAAATCTCACCATGAAAAATAAGCTGGATCTGTCCCACACCTTTCATTCCAGCAATGGGATTAGCAGGCCAGCAATTGTAGGCCACCACGTACAAGAAAATTGCCAATGGAGGGAAAATGAAACTGGAAAAGGTGTGTCAAAGACTGTTTTCCCAGCTAATGTAGAAAGCTGAAATTTGGGTGATTGTGGTGTCAGACTGTGTACGTGTGTGTGCGTGCGTGTGCATGCGTGTGTGTGAGTTTGAGTAAGTGTGTGAGTCTGTGAATGAAAGTGTGTGTGTTCAAGTGTGGGTGAGTGTGTGAGTGTGTCTGAGTGTGTGTATTTGTGTGAGTCTATTTTTGAGTGAGTGTGAAGGTGTGAGTGCGTCTGTGTGTACATGTGTATTGGAAGGTGAGTTTGAGTGGGTGTGTGTTCTTTTACGTTAATGTGTTGACATCTGGGTATTCACGTGGGAGTGAGAATGTATGTGTGTGTACGTGTGAGGGTGTTTTTGGGTGGGTGTGTGGATGTGAAAGTAGGGGCATGTGTGTGTGTTTGCTTGTTTGTGTTCACGTTTCTGTTACTGTTTATGTATTTCTATAAGTGTTTGTGTGTTTGTATGGGTCAATGAGGGTGTGCGTATGTGTGTTTGTGCATGTGTCTGTGTACTTGTGTAAGAGTGTGAATTTGTGAATGTGTGTTAGTGAATGTGTGCATGCAGGTGTGTGTTTCTGTATGACTGATTGTATGAGTGTGCACCGAGGTGAGTGTTTATGTCTGGGAGTGTGATTGTGAGTCAGCCTGTGTGAGTTTCTATGTGTATGTGATGTGAGAGTTTGTGTTTGGTGGTGTGTTTTGGAGTCAGTGTGTGAGTGTATATGTGGGTACTTGTGAGTGAGTGTGGGAGTGTGTATGACGGTGTGTGGGAGAGAATGTGTGAGAGTATACGAGGCTGAAGGTGTGAGTGAGTGTGTGAATGTGTGTACATGTGTTTGTTGGTAGGTGTTTGACTGATTTTGTGTGTGTGTTTCTGTGAGTGAGAATGTGAAAGTTGTAGGTGTGTGCATGTGTGTGAGTGTGAAAATGTGTGTGAGTGTGTGAGTTGTGTGTAAGTGTGTGTTTCTGTAAGTGAGGGTTTAATTGTAATTGGATGATTCTGTCAGAGTGTGTGTGTAAATGAGTGTGTTTGCTTGTTTGTGGTTGTGAGCCTGTGTATTTGAATTTGTGTATGATTGTGTATTTTTGTGTCTCTGTGTGAGACAGTTTGCATGTGTATGGGCATATGTGTGTAAGTATGTTTATCTGTGTGTTGTGTGTGAGTGTGTGTGAGAATGTGCAGGTGTGTGTGGTGAGTGAAAGTGTGTTTGGGTCAGAGTGTGAGTGGGTGTTCGGTGCAGGTGTGTGAGTGTGTGTCTGTAAGTGTGCTGAGATTATTTTTGTGAGTATAACAGTGAGTCTGTGTCTTCGTTTGTTTGTGTTAGTTGAGTGTATTCAGGTGTGTTTGGTATGCCTGTGTGGATGGATATGTGTGTGTGTGTGTGAGGGTGAGAGTGTGAGTGATTTTTTTTGTGTGATTATGTGTGAGTGAGAGCTGGCATCTGTGTATGTGTGTTTTAGTTTGTGGTTGTGTAGGTTTGTGAGTGTGACTTTGTGTGTGTGTTTGTGTGTGAGTCTATTTTTGAGTGTATGAATATGGGAGTGCATTGGTGTGTCCATGTGTATTTGAAAGGGATTTTCTTCTTTGTGTGTGTGAGAGTAGGAGTGAATGTGATTGTGGGTGACAGTGTGGGTGTTGTTGAGTACAGGTGTGTGAGTATGTACAGGTGTGTGTGATTGAGTGTGTTTGGATTTGCAAGTGAATGCGCATTTGGGAGAAGGTGTGGGAATGAGTGTGTTGGGTTTGAGTGTGTGTGGGCCTGTGGTTGCAGTTGTGAGAGTGAGTGTGTGAGAGTGTGTTAGGGTGTTCAGGGATGTGAGTTTTGTACTGGGGTTATGTGGATGAGGAAGCGATGAGTGAGTGTGTATTTGTATGTTCATGTGTAGGCTTCTGGGTATTCACGTGGGTGTGAGAACCCATGTGTACGTTTGTATTTGTGAGGGTGTTCTTGGGTGAGTGTGTGAATGTGAAAGTAGGGGCATGTGTGTGTTATTTGTGTGTTCACATGTGTGTGTTAAACTTCGTGTATATCTATGTGTGAGTGTTCGTGTGTATGAGAGAATGTGTGTTTGGGCATGTGTCTGTGTGCATGTGGAGGTGTGAGCATTTGTGAGTGTGTGAGTGAGTGTGTGCACGCGGGTGTGTGTTTCTGTAGGACTGAATGTATAAGTGTGCATATATGTGAGATTTCAGGAGTGTGAGATTATGTGTCAGTCAGTGTGAGTGTCTGGGTGAACGTGTTGTGAGTGTGTGTGGGGGTATGTTTGTGTGTCAGTGTGTGAGTGTATATATGGGTACGTGTTGTGAGTGTGTGTGGGAGTGTGTATGACAGTGTTTGGGAGAGTATGTGTCAGTGTATGTCAGGCTGAAGCTGTGAGTTGTGTGTAAGTTTGTGAGTGTAACTGTAGGTGAGTGTGTAATTGTCATTGAGTGATTCTGTCAGTGTGTGCCTGTGTATGAGTGTGTTTGCTTGTTTGTGGGTTTGTGCCTGTGTATTTGAATTTGGGCCTGATTGTGTATTTTTGTGTCCCTGTGGGAAATAGTTTGCATGTGTATGGGAATATGTGTGTAAGTATGTGTATTTGTGTGTTGTGTGTGAGTGTGTGAGAGTGTGTGAGAAGGTGCAGGTGTGTGTGAGTGAGTGTCATTGGGTTTGGGTCTGAGTGTGAGTGGATATTTGTTGCCGGTGTGTGAGTCTCAGTGTGTCTATGTGTGTGAGTGTGTTGACTTCTCGTTGGTGAGGATGACAGTGAGTGTATCTTTGTATGTTTGTGTTAGTTGGGTGTACTCAGGTGTGTTTGCTATGCCTGTGTGTATGTACATGTGTGTGTGTGAGGGTGAGTGTGTGAGGGTTTTATTGTGAAGGTGATTATGTGTGAATGAGAGCTGGCATCTCTGCATGTGTGTTTTGTGTGTAAGTGTGTATGTTTGTGAGTGTGTATTGTTGTGTGTCTGATTGTGAGCCTAGTTTTGAGTGTGAGTGTGAATATGGGAGTGCATTTGTGTGTGCATGTGTATTGGAAAGGGATTTTCTTCTTTGTGTGTGTGAGAGTAGGAGCGAATGTGATTGTGGGTGACTGTGTGTGTTGTTGAGTGCAGGTGTGTGAGTATGTGCAGGTGTGTGTGATTGAGTGTGTTTGGATTGGCGTGTGAATGTGCATTTGGGTGCAGGTTTTGGAATTGGTGTCCAAGAGATTGTGTTAGTGTGTTCAGGTGTGTGATTGATGTAGAGGGGTTATGTGGACGAGTAGGAGACTGAGTGTGTCTTCGTATGTTAGTGTTGTTGCTTGTGTGTATTCACGTGTATGTGAGTACACGTGTGTGTTTGTATGTGTGAGGGTGTTTTTAGGTGTTTATGAATGTGACTGCAGGTGTATGTGTGTGTGATGGCTTGTTCGTCTGTTCAGTTGTGTGGATGTGAGTGTATATATCTATTGGTGTTTTGGTGTTTGTATGTGTGTATGAGGGTGTATGTATGTATGTGCAGGTGGGAGGCGTATGTGTCTGTGTACATGGGTACGTGTGTGAATTTTTGAATATGTGCAGGAGTGAGAGTGTGCATGAGGGTGTGTGTTTCTGTAGGTTTGAGTACGTGAGTGGTTATATATGTGAGGTTTATGGGTGTGAGTTTTTCTTCGTGAGTGTATATGTGTTTACATGATGTGAGTGTGTTTAAGTGTGTATGATAGTGTGTGGGAGAGTTTAGGTGTGAGTGTATGTGAGGGGGATGGTGTAAGTGTGTGAATGTGTGTACACATGTATGATTGTTGATGTTTGTGAGTGTGTGTGACTGCATGTGTGTGTGTGAGTGTGTCTATGTAGGTGAGTGAGACTGTGTGTGTGAGTGCATGTGTGGTTGAGTGTGAGTGCGAGTGAGTCTTGGAGCGTGTGTATGTGTGTGGGCGCTGTTTGTGTATATCTATGTGTGTTTGTGTGTGTTTGTATGTGTATGAGTGTGAGTGAGTTTTTGGGTGCAGTTGATAAATGACTAAGTTAACCCAAGCATTGGTGGCCCATGCCTTGCTTCTTAGGCATTAGGAATGCTGAGTTAAGCGGCATTGTTTGTGGAGACTAGCCTACAAATCAAATCTCACCATGAAAAATAAGCTGGATCTGTCCCACACCTTTCATTCCAGCAATGGGATTAGCAGGCGAGCAATTGTAGGCCACCACGTACAAGAAAATTGCCAATGGAGGGAAAATGAAACTGGAAAAGGTGTGTCAAAGACTGTTTTCCCAGCTAATGTAGAAAGCTGAAATTTGGGTGATTGTGGTGTCAGACTGTGTACGTGTGTGTGCGTGCGTGTGCATGCGTGTGTGTGAGTTTGAGTAAGTGTGTGAGTCTGTGAATGAAAGTGTGTGTGTTCAAGTGTGGGTGAGTGTGTGAGTGTGTCTGAGTGTGTGTATTTGTGTGAGTCTATTTTTGAGTGAGTGTGAAGGTGTGAGTGCGTCTGTGTGTACATGTGTATTGGAAGGTGAGTTTGAGTGGGTGTGTGTTCTTTTACGTTAATGTGTTGACATCTGGGTATTCACGTGGGAGTGAGAATGTGTGTGTACGTGTGAGGGTGTTTTTGGGTGGGTGTGTGGATGTGAAAGTAGGGGCATGTGTGTGTGTTTGCTTGTTTGTGTTCACGTTTCTGTTACTGTTTATGTATTTCTATAAGTGTTTGTGTGTTTGTATGGGTCAATGAGGGTGTGCGTATGTGTGTTTGTGCATGTGTCTGTGTACTTGTGTAAGAGTGTGAATTTGTGAATGTGTGTTAGTGAATGTGTGCATGCAGGTGTGTGTTTCTGTATGACTGATTGTATGAGTGTGCACCGAGGTGAGTGTTTATGTCTGGGAGTGTGATTGTGAGTCAGCCTGTGTGAGTTTCTATGTGTATGTGATGTGAGAGTTTGTGTTTGGTGGTGTGTTTTGGAGTCAGTGTGTGAGTGTATATGTGGGTACTTGTGAGTGAGTGTGGGAGTGTGTATGACGGTGTGTGGGAGAGAATGTGTGAGAGTATACGAGGCTGAAGGTGTGAGTGAGTGTGTGAATGTGTGTACATGTGTTTGTTGGTAGGTGTTTGACTGATTTTGTGTGTGTGTTTCTCTGAGTGAGAATGTGAAAGTTGTAGGTGTGTGCATGTGTGTGAGTGTGAAAATGTGTGTGAGTGTGTAAGTTGTGTGTAAGTGTGTGAGTGTTTCTGTAGGTGAGGGCTTAATTGTAATTGAATGATTCTGTCAGGGTGTGTGTGAATGAGTGTGTTTGCTTGTTTGTGGGTGTGAGCCTGTGTAATTGTATTTGTGTATGATTGTGTATTTTTGTGTCTCTGTGTGAGACAGTTTGCATGTGTATGGGCATATGTGTGTAAGTATGTTTATCTGTGTGTTGTGTGAGAGTGTGTGTGAGAATGTGCAGGTGTGTGTGAGTGAGTGTAAGTATGTTTGGGTCAGAGTGTGAGTGGGTGTTCAGTGCAGGAGTGTGAGTGTGTGTCTGTCTGTGATTGTGCTGAGAATATTTTTGTGAGCATAACAGTGATCCTGTGTCTTCGTTTGTGATAGTTGAGTGTATTCAGGTGTGTTTGGTATGCCTGTGTGGATGGACATGTGTGTGTGTGTGTGTGAGGGTGAGAGTGTGAGTGTTTTTTTGTGTGTGTGATTATGTGTGAGTGAGAGCTGGCATCTGTGTATGTGTGTTTTAGTTTGTGGTTGTGTAGGTTTGTGAGTGTGACTTTGTGTGTGTGTTTGTGTGTGAGTCTATTTTTGAGTGTATGAATATGGGAGTGCATTGGTGTGTCCATGTGTATTTGAAAGGGATTTTCTTCTTAGTGTGTGTGAGAGTAGGAGTGAATGTGATTGTGGGTGACAGTGTGGGGGTTGTTGAGCACAGGTGTGTGAGTATGTGCAGGTGTGTGTGATTGAGTGTGTTTGGATTTGCAAGTGAATGCACATTTGAGAGCAGGTGTGGGAATGAGTGTGCTGGGTTTGAGTGTGTGTGGGCCTGTGGTTGCAGTTGTGAGAGTGAGTGTGTGAGAGTGTGTTAGGGTGTTCAGGGATGTGAGTTTTGTACTGGGGTTATGTGGATGAGGAAGCGATGAGTGAGTGTGTATTTGTATGTTCATGTGTAGGCTTCTGGGTATTCACGTGGGTGTGAGAACCCATGTGTACGTTTGTATTTGTGAGGGTGTTCTTGGGTGAGTGTGTGAATGTGAAAGTAGGGGCATGTGTGTGTGTTATTTGTGTGTTCACATGTGTGTGTTAAACTTCGTGTATATCTATGTGTGAGTGTTCGTGTGTATGAGAGAATGTGTGTTTGTGCATGTGTCTGTGTGCATGTGGAGGTGTGAGCATTTGTGAGTGTGTGAGTGAGTGTGTGCACGCGGGTGTGTGTTTCTGTAGGACTGAATGTATAAGTGTGCATATATGTGAGATTTCAGGAGTGTGAGATTGTGTGTCAGTCAGTGTGAGTGTCTGGGTGAACGTGTTGTGAGTGTGTGTGGGGGTATGTTTGTGTGTCAGTGTGTGAGTGTATATATGGGTACGTGTTGTGAGTGTGTGTGGGAGTGTGTATGACAGTGTTTGGGAGAGTATGTGTCAGTGTACGTCAGGCTGAAGCTGTGAGTTGTGTGTAAGTTTGTGAGTGTAACTGTAGGTGAGTGTGTAATTGTCATTGAGTGATTCTGTCAGTGTGTGCCTGTGTATGAGTGTGTTTGCTTGTTTGTGGGTTTGTGCCTGTGTATTTGAATTTGGGCCTGATTGTGTATTTTTGTGTCCCTGTGGGAAATAGTTTGCATGTGTATGGGAATATGTGTGTAAGTATGTGTATTTGTGTGTTGTGTGTGAGTGTGTGAGAGTGTGTGAGAAGGTGCAGGTGTGTGTGAGTGAGTGTCATTGGGTTTGGGTCTGAGTGTGAGTGGATATTTGTTGCCGGTGTGTGAGTCTCAGTGTGTCTATGTGTGTGAGTGTGTTGACTTCTCGTTGGTGAGGATGACAGTGAGTGTATCTTTGTATGTTTGTGTTAGTTGGGTGTACTCAGGTGTGTTTGCTATGCCTGTGTGTATGTACATGTGTGTGTGTGAGGGTGAGTGTGTGAGGGTTTTATTGTGAAGGTGATTATGTGTGAATGAGAGCTGGCATCTCTGCATGTGTGTTTTGTGTGTAAGTGTGTATGTTTGTGAGTGTGTATTGTTGTGTGTCTGATTGTGAGCCTAGTTTTGAGTGTGAGTGTGAATATGGGAGTGCATTTGTGTGTGCATGTGTATTGGAAAGGGATTTTCTTCTTTGTGTGTGTGAGAGTAGGAGCGAATGTGATTGTGGGTGACTGTGTGTGTTGTTGAGTGCAGGTGTGTGAGTATGTGCAGGTGTGTGTGATTGAGTGTGTTTGGATTGGCGTGTGAATGTGCATTTGGGTGCAGGTGTGGGAATTGGTGTCCAAGAGATTGTGTTAGTGTGTTCAGGTGTGTGATTGATGTAGAGGGGTTATGTGGACGAGTAGGAGACTGAGTGTGTCTTCGTATGTTAGTGTTGTTGCTTGTGTGTATTCACGTGTATGTGAGTACACGTGTGTGTTTGTATGTGTGAGGGTGTTTTTAGGTGTTTATGAATGTGACTGCAGGTGTATGTGTGTGTGATGGCTTGTTCGTCTGTTCAGTTGTGTGGATGTGAGTGTATATATCTATTGGTGTTTTGGTGTTTGTATGTGTGTATGAGGGTGTATGTATGTATGTGCAGGTGGGAGGCGTATGTGTCTGTGTACATGGGTACGTGTGTGAATTTTTGAATATGTGCAGGAGTGAGAGTGTGCATGAGGGTGTGTGTTTCTGTAGGTTTGAGTACGTGAGTGGTTATATATGTGAGGTTTATGGGTGTGAGTTTTTCTTCGTGAGTGTATATGTGTTTACATGATGTGAGTGTGTGTAAGTGTGTATGATAGTGTGTGGGAGAGTTTAGGTGTGAGTGTATGTGAGGGGGATGGTGTAAGTGTGTGAATGTGTGTACACATGTAGGATTGTTGATGTTTGTGAGTGTGTGTGACTGCATGTGTGTGTGTGAGTGTGTCTATGTAGGTGAGTGAGACTGTGTGTGTGAGTGCATGTGTGGTTGAGTGTGAGTGCGAGTGAGTCTTGGAGCGTGTGTATGTGTGTGGGCGCAGTTTGTGTATATCTATGTGTGTTTGTGTGTGTTTGTATGTGTATGAGTGTGAGTGAGTTTTTGGGTGCAGTTGATAAATGACTAAGTTAACCCAAGCATTGGTGGCCCATGCCTTGCTTCTTAGGCATTAGGAATGCTGAGTTAAGCGGCATTGTTTGTGGAGACTAGCCTACAAATCAAATCTCACCATGAAAAATAAGCTGGATCTGTCCCACACCTTTCATTCCAGCAATGGGATTAGCAGGCGAGCAATTGTAGGCCACCACGTACAAGAAAATTGCCAATGGAGGGAAAATGAAACTGGAAAAGGTGTGTCAAAGACTGTTTTCCCAGCTAATGTAGAAAGCTGAAATTTGGGTGATTGTGGTGTCAGACTGTGTACGTGTGTGTGCGTGCGTGTGCATGCGTGTGTGTGAGTTTGAGTAAGTGTGTGAGTCTGTGAATGAAAGTGTGTGTGTTCAAGTGTGGGTGAGTGTGTGAGTGTGTCTGAGTGTGTGTATTTGTGTGAGTCTATTTTTGAGTGAGTGTGAAGGTGTGAGTGCGTCTGTGTGTACATGTGTATTGGAAGGTGAGTTTGAGTGGGTGTGTGTTCTTTTACGTTAATGTGTTGACATCTGGGTATTCACGTGGGAGTGAGAATGTGTGTGTACGTGTGAGGGTGTTTTTGGGTGGGTGTGTGGATGTGAAAGTAGGGGCATGTGTGTGTGTTTGCTTGTTTGTGTTCACGTTTCTGTTACTGTTTATGTATTTCTATAAGTGTTTGTGTGTTTGTATGGGTCAATGAGGGTGTGCGTATGTGTGTTTGTGCATGTGTCTGTGTACTTGTGTAAGAGTGTGAATTTGTGAATGTGTGTTAGTGAATGTGTGCATGCAGGTGTGTGTTTCTGTATGACTGATTGTATGAGTGTGCACCGAGGTGAGTGTTTATGTCTGGGAGTGTGATTGTGAGTCAGCCTGTGTGAGTTTCTATGTGTATGTGATGTGAGAGTTTGTGTTTGGTGGTGTGTTTTGGAGTCAGTGTGTGAGTGTATATGTGGGTACTTGTGAGTGAGTGTGGGAGTGTGTATGACGGTGTGTGGGAGAGAATGTGTGAGAGTATACGAGGCTGAAGGTGTGAGTGAGTGTGTGAATGTGTGTACATGTGTTTGTTGGTAGGTGTTTGACTGATTTTGTGTGTGTGTTTCTCTGAGTGAGAATGTGAAAGTTGTAGGTGTGTGCATGTGTGTGAGTGTGAAAATGTGTGTGAGTGTGTAAGTTGTGTGTAAGTGTGTGAGTGTTTCTGTAGGTGAGGGCTTAATTGTAATTGAATGATTCTGTCAGGGTGTGTGTGAATGAGTGTGTTTGCTTGTTTGTGGGTGTGAGCCTGTGTAATTGAATTTTTGTATGATTGTGTATTTTTGTGTCTCTGTGTGAGACAGTTTGCATGTGTATGGGCATATGTGTGTAAGTATGTTTATCTGTGTGTTGTGTGAGAGTGTGTGTGAGAATGTGCAGGTGTGTGTGAGTGAGTGTAAGTATGTTTGGGTCAGAGTGTGAGTGGGTGTTCAGTGCAGGAGTGTGAGTGTGTGTCTGTCTGTGATTGTGCTGAGAATATTTTTGTGAGCATAACAGTGATCCTGTGTCTTCGTTTGTGATAGTTGAGTGTATTCAGGTGTGTTTGGTATGCCTGTGTGGATGGACATGTGTGTGTGTGTGTGTGAGGGTGAGAGTGTGAGTGTTTTTTTGTGTGTGTGATTATGTGTGAGTGAGAGCTGGCATCTGTGTATGTGTGTTTTAGTTTGTGGTTGTGTAGGTTTGTGAGTGTGACTTTGTGTGTGTGTTTGTGTGTGAGTCTATTTTTGAGTGTATGAATATGGGAGTGCATTGGTGTGTCCATGTGTATTTGAAAGGGATTTTCTTCTTAGTGTGTGTGAGAGTAGGAGTGAATGTGATTGTGGGTGACAGTGTGGGGGTTGTTGAGCACAGGTGTGTGAGTATGTGCAGGTGTGTGTGATTGAGTGTGTTTGGATTTGCAAGTGAATGCACATTTGAGAGCAGGTGTGGGAATGAGTGTGCTGGGTTTGAGTGTGTGTGGGCCTGTGGTTGCAGTTGTGAGAGTGAGTGTGTGAGAGTGTGTTAGGGTGTTCAGGGATGTGAGTTTTGTACTGGGGTTATGTGGATGAGGAAGCGATGAGTGAGTGTGTATTTGTATGTTCATGTGTAGGCTTCTGGGTATTCACGTGGGTGTGAGAACCCATGTGTACGTTTGTATTTGTGAGGGTGTTCTTGGGTGAGTGTGTGAATGTGAAAGTAGGGGCATGTGTGTGTGTTATTTGTGTGTTCACATGTGTGTGTTAAACTTCGTGTATATCTATGTGTGAGTGTTCGTGTGTATGAGAGAATGTGTGTTTGTGCATGTGTCTGTGTGCATGTGGAGGTGTGAGCATTTGTGAGTGTGTGAGTGAGTGTGTGCACGCGGGTGTGTGTTTCTGTAGGACTGAATGTATAAGTGTGCATATATGTGAGATTTCAGGAGTGTGAGATTGTGTGTCAGTCAGTGTGAGTGTCTGGGTGAACGTGTTGTGAGTGTGTGTGGGGGTATGTTTGTGTGTCAGTGTGTGAGTGTATATATGGGTACGTGTTGTGAGTGTGTGTGGGAGTGTGTATGACAGTGTTTGGGAGAGTATGTGTCAGTGTACGTCAGGCTGAAGCTGTGAGTTGTGTGTAAGTTTGTGAGTGTAACTGTAGGTGAGTGTGTAATTGTCATTGAGTGATTCTGTCAGTGTGTGCCTGTGTATGAGTGTGTTTGCTTGTTTGTGGGTTTGTGCCTGTGTATTTGAATTTGGGCCTGATTGTGTATTTTTGTGTCCCTGTGGGAAATAGTTTGCATGTGTATGGGAATATGTGTGTAAGTATGTGTATTTGTGTGTTGTGTGTGAGTGTGTGAGAGTGTGTGAGAAGGTGCAGGTGTGTGTGAGTGAGTGTCATTGGGTTTGGGTCTGAGTGTGAGTGGATATTTGTTGCCGGTGTGTGAGTCTCAGTGTGTCTATGTGTGTGAGTGTGTTGACTTCTCGTTGGTGAGGATGACAGTGAGTGTATCTTTGTATGTTTGTGTTAGTTGGGTGTACTCAGGTGTGTTTGCTATGCCTGTGTGTATGTACATGTGTGTGTGTGAGGGTGAGTGTGTGAGGGTTTTATTGTGAAGGTGATTATGTGTGAATGAGAGCTGGCATCTCTGCATGTGTGTTTTGTGTGTAAGTGTGTATGTTTGTGAGTGTGTATTGTTGTGTGTCTGATTGTGAGCCTAGTTTTGAGTGTGAGTGTGAATATGGGAGTGCATTTGTGTGTGCATGTGTATTGGAAAGGGATTTTCTTCTTTGTGTGTGTGAGAGTAGGAGCGAATGTGATTGTGGGTGACTGTGTGTGTTGTTGAGTGCAGGTGTGTGAGTATGTGCAGGTGTGTGTGATTGAGTGTGTTTGGATTGGCGTGTGAATGTGCATTTGGGTGCAGGTGTGGGAATTGGTGTCCAAGAGATTGTGTTAGTGTGTTCAGGTGTGTGATTGATGTAGAGGGGTTATGTGGACGAGTAGGAGACTGAGTGTGTCTTCGTATGTTAGTGTTGTTGCTTGTGTGTATTCACGTGTATGTGAGTACACGTGTGTGTTTGTATGTGTGAGGGTGTTTTTAGGTGTTTATGAATGTGACTGCAGGTGTATGTGTGTGTGATGGCTTGTTCGTCTGTTCAGTTGTGTGGATGTGAGTGTATATATCTATTGGTGTTTTGGTGTTTGTATGTGTGTATGAGGGTGTATGTATGTATGTGCAGGTGGGAGGCGTATGTGTCTGTGTACATGGGTACGTGTGTGAATTTTTGAATATGTGCAGGAGTGAGAGTGTGCATGAGGGTGTGTGTTTCTGTAGGTTTGAGTACGTGAGTGGTTATATATGTGAGGTTTATGGGTGTGAGTTTTTCTTCGTGAGTGTATATGTGTTTACATGATGTGAGTGTGTGTAAGTGTGTATGATAGTGTGTGGGAGAGTTTAGGTGTGAGTGTATGTGAGGGGGATGGTGTAAGTGTGTGAATGTGTGTACACATGTAGGATTGTTGATGTTTGTGAGTGTGTGTGACTGCATGTGTGTGTGTGAGTGTGTCTATGTAGGTGAGTGAGACTGTGTGTGTGAGTGCATGTGTGGTTGAGTGTGAGTGCGAGTGAGTCTTGGAGCGTGTGTATGTGTGTGGGCGCAGTTTGTGTATATCTATGTGTGTTTGTGTGTGTTTGTATGTGTATGAGTGTGAGTGAGTTTTTGGGTGCAGTTGATAAATGACTAAGTTAACCCAAGCATTGGTGGCCCATGCCTTGCTTCTTAGGCATTAGGAATGCTGAGTTAAGCGGCATTGTTTGTGGAGACTAGCCTACAAATCAAATCTCACCATGAAAAATAAGCTGGATCTGTCCCACACCTTTCATTCCAGCAATGGGATTAGCAGGCCAGCAATTGTAGGCCACCACGTACAAGAAAATTGCCAATGGAGGGAAAATGAAACTGGAAAAGGTGTGTCAAAGACTGTTTTCCCAGCTAATGTAGAAAGCTGAAATTTGGGTGATTGTGGTGTCAGACTGTGTACGTGTGTGTGCGTGCGTGTGCATGCGTGTGTGTGAGTTTGAGTAAGTGTGTGAGTCTGTGAATGAAAGTGTGTGTGTTCAAGTGTGGGTGAGTGTGTGAGTGTGTCTGAGTGTGTGTATTTGTGTGAGTCTATTTTTGAGTGAGTGTGAAGGTGTGAGTGCGTCTGTGTGTACATGTGTATTGGAAGGTGAGTTTGAGTGGGTGTGTGTTCTTTTACGTTAATGTGTTGACATCTGGGTATTCACGTGGGAGTGAGAATGTATGTGTGTGTACGTGTGAGGGTGTTTTTGGGTGGGTGTGTGGATGTGAAAGTAGGGGCATGTGTGTGTGTTTGCTTGTTTGTGTTCACGTTTCTGTTACTGTTTATGTATTTCTATAAGTGTTTGTGTGTTTGTATGGGTCAATGAGGGTGTGCGTATGTGTGTTTGTGCATGTGTCTGTGTACTTGTGTAAGAGTGTGAATTTGTGAATGTGTGTTAGTGAATGTGTGCATGCAGGTGTGTGTTTCTGTATGACTGATTGTATGAGTGTGCACCGAGGTGAGTGTTTATGTCTGGGAGTGTGATTGTGAGTCAGCCTGTGTGAGTTTCTATGTGTATGTGATGTGAGAGTTTGTGTTTGGTGGTGTGTTTTGGAGTCAGTGTGTGAGTGTATATGTGGGTACTTGTGAGTGAGTGTGGGAGTGTGTATGACGGTGTGTGGGAGAGAATGTGTGAGAGTATACGAGGCTGAAGGTGTGAGTGAGTGTGTGAATGTGTGTACATGTGTTTGTTGGTAGGTGTTTGACTGATTTTGTGTGTGTGTTTCTCTGAGTGAGAATGTGAAAGTTGTAGGTGTGTGCATGTGTGTGAGTGTGAAAATGTGTGTGAGTGTGTAAGTTGTGTGTAAGTGTGTGAGTGTTTCTGTAGGTGAGGGCTTAATTGTAATTGAATGATTCTGTCAGGGTGTGTGTGAATGAGTGTGTTTGCTTGTTTGTGGGTGTGAGCCTGTGTAATTGTATTTGTGTATGATTGTGTATTTTTGTGTCTCTGTGTGAGACAGTTTGCATGTGTATGGGCATATGTGTGTAAGTATGTTTATCTGTGTGTTGTGTGAGAGTGTGTGTGAGAATGTGCAGGTGTGTGTGAGTGAGTGTAAGTATGTTTGGGTCAGAGTGTGAGTGGGTGTTCAGTGCAGGAGTGTGAGTGTGTGTCTGTCTGTGATTGTGCTGAGAATATTTTTGTGAGCATAACAGTGATCCTGTGTCTTCGTTTGTGATAGTTGAGTGTATTCAGGTGTGTTTGGTATGCCTGTGTGGATGGACATGTGTGTGTGTGTGTGTGAGGGTGAGAGTGTGAGTGTTTTTTTGTGTGTGTGATTATGTGTGAGTGAGAGCTGGCATCTGTGTATGTGTGTTTTAGTTTGTGGTTGTGTAGGTTTGTGAGTGTGACTTTGTGTGTGTGTTTGTGTGTGAGTCTATTTTTGAGTGTATGAATATGGGAGTGCATTGGTGTGTCCATGTGTATTTGAAAGGGATTTTCTTCTTAGTGTGTGTGAGAGTAGGAGTGAATGTGATTGTGGGTGACAGTGTGGGGGTTGTTGAGCACAGGTGTGTGAGTATGTGCAGGTGTGTGTGATTGAGTGTGTTTGGATTTGCAAGTGAATGCACATTTGAGAGCAGGTGTGGGAATGAGTGTGCTGGGTTTGAGTGTGTGTGGGCCTGTGGTTGCAGTTGTGAGAGTGAGTGTGTGAGAGTGTGTTAGGGTGTTCAGGGATGTGAGTTTTGTACTGGGGTTATGTGGATGAGGAAGCGATGAGTGAGTGTGTATTTGTATGTTCATGTGTAGGCTTCTGGGTATTCACGTGGGTGTGAGAACCCATGTGTACGTTTGTATTTGTGAGGGTGTTCTTGGGTGAGTGTGTGAATGTGAAAGTAGGGGCATGTGTGTGTGTTATTTGTGTGTTCACATGTGTGTGTTAAACTTCGTGTATATCTATGTGTGAGTGTTCGTGTGTATGAGAGAATGTGTGTTTGTGCATGTGTCTGTGTGCATGTGGAGGTGTGAGCATTTGTGAGTGTGTGAGTGAGTGTGTGCACGCGGGTGTGTGTTTCTGTAGGACTGAATGTATAAGTGTGCATATATGTGAGATTTCAGGAGTGTGAGATTGTGTGTCAGTCAGTGTGAGTGTCTGGGTGAACGTGTTGTGAGTGTGTGTGGGGGTATGTTTGTGTGTCAGTGTGTGAGTGTATATATGGGTACGTGTTGTGAGTGTGTGTGGGAGTGTGTATGACAGTGTTTGGGAGAGTATGTGTCAGTGTACGTCAGGCTGAAGCTGTGAGTTGTGTGTAAGTTTGTGAGTGTAACTGTAGGTGAGTGTGTAATTGTCATTGAGTGATTCTGTCAGTGTGTGCCTGTGTATGAGTGTGTTTGCTTGTTTGTGGGTTTGTGCCTGTGTATTTGAATTTGGGCCTGATTGTGTATTTTTGTGTCCCTGTGGGAAATAGTTTGCATGTGTATGGGAATATGTGTGTAAGTATGTGTATTTGTGTGTTGTGTGTGAGTGTGTGAGAGTGTGTGAGAAGGTGCAGGTGTGTGTGAGTGAGTGTCATTGGGTTTGGGTCTGAGTGTGAGTGGATATTTGTTGCCGGTGTGTGAGTCTCAGTGTGTCTATGTGTGTGAGTGTGTTGACTTCTCGTTGGTGAGGATGACAGTGAGTGTATCTTTGTATGTTTGTGTTAGTTGGGTGTACTCAGGTGTGTTTGCTATGCCTGTGTGTATGTACATGTGTGTGTGTGAGGGTGAGTGTGTGAGGGTTTTATTGTGAAGGTGATTATGTGTGAATGAGAGCTGGCATCTCTGCATGTGTGTTTTGTGTGTAAGTGTGTATGTTTGTGAGTGTGTATTGTTGTGTGTCTGATTGTGAGCCTAGTTTTGAGTGTGAGTGTGAATATGGGAGTGCATTTGTGTGTGCATGTGTATTGGAAAGGGATTTTCTTCTTTGTGTGTGTGAGAGTAGGAGCGAATGTGATTGTGGGTGACTGTGTGTGTTGTTGAGTGCAGGTGTGTGAGTATGTGCAGGTGTGTGTGATTGAGTGTGTTTGGATTGGCGTGTGAATGTGCATTTGGGTGCAGGTGTGGGAATTGGTGTCCAAGAGATTGTGTTAGTGTGTTCAGGTGTGTGATTGATGTAGAGGGGTTATGTGGACGAGTAGGAGACTGAGTGTGTCTTCGTATGTTAGTGTTGTTGCTTGTGTGTATTCACGTGTATGTGAGTACACGTGTGTGTTTGTATGTGTGAGGGTGTTTTTAGGTGTTTATGAATGTGACTGCAGGTGTATGTGTGTGTGATGGCTTGTTCGTCTGTTCAGTTGTGTGGATGTGAGTGTATATATCTATTGGTGTTTTGGTGTTTGTATGTGTGTATGAGGGTGTATGTATGTATGTGCAGGTGGGAGGCGTATGTGTCTGTGTACATGGGTACGTGTGTGAATTTTTGAATATGTGCAGGAGTGAGAGTGTGCATGAGGGTGTGTGTTTCTGTAGGTTTGAGTACGTGAGTGGTTATATATGTGAGGTTTATGGGTGTGAGTTTTTCTTCGTGAGTGTATATGTGTTTACATGATGTGAGTGTGTGTAAGTGTGTATGATAGTGTGTGGGAGAGTTTAGGTGTGAGTGTATGTGAGGGGGATGGTGTAAGTGTGTGAATGTGTGTACACATGTAGGATTGTTGATGTTTGTGAGTGTGTGTGACTGCATGTGTGTGTGTGAGTGTGTCTATGTAGGTGAGTGAGACTGTGTGTGTGAGTGCATGTGTGGTTGAGTGTGAGTGCGAGTGAGTCTTGGAGCGTGTGTATGTGTGTGGGCGCAGTTTGTGTATATCTATGTGTGTTTGTGTGTGTTTGTATGTGTATGAGTGTGAGTGAGTTTTTGGGTGCAGTTGATAAATGACTAAGTTAACCCAAGCATTGGTGGCCCATGCCTTGCTTCTTAGGCATTAGGAATGCTGAGTTAAGCGGCATTGTTTGTGGAGACTAGCCTACAAATCAAATCTCACCATGAAAAATAAGCTGGATCTGTCCCACACCTTTCATTCCAGCAATGGGATTAGCAGGCCAGCAATTGTAGGCCACCACGTACAAGAAAATTGCCAATGGAGGGAAAATGAAACTGGAAAAGGTGTGTCAAAGACTGTTTTCCCAGCTAATGTAGAAAGCTGAAATTTGGGTGATTGTGGTGTCAGACTGTGTACGTGTGTGTGCGTGCGTGTGCATGCGTGTGTGTGAGTTTGAGTAAGTGTGTGAGTCTTTGAATGTAAGTGTGTGTGTTCAAGTGTGGGTGAGTGTGTGAGTGTGTCTGAGTGTGTGTATTTGTGTGTTTATTTGTGTGAGTCTATTTTTGAGTGAGTGTGAAGGTGTGAGTGCGTCTGTGTGTACATGGGTATTGGAAGGTGAGTTTGAGTGGGTGTGTGTTCTTTTACGTTAATGTGTTGACATCTGGGTATTCACGTGGGAGTGAGAATGTATGTGTGTGTCTGTGTGAGGGTGTTTTTGGGTGTGTGTGTGAATGTGAAAGTAGGGGCATGTGTGTGTGTTTGCTTGTTTGTGTTCACGTTTGTGTTACTGTTTATGTATATCTACATGTGTTTGTATGGGTCAATGAGAGTGTGTGTATGTGTGTTTGTGCATGTGTCTGTGTACTTGTGTAAGAGTGTGAATTCGTGAATGTGTGTGAGTGAATGTGTGCATGCAGGTGTGTGTTTCTGTATCACTGATTGTATGAGTGTGCACCGAGGTGAGTGTTTATGTGTGTGAGTGTGATTGTGAGTCAGCCTGTGTGAGTTTCTGTGTGTATGTGTTGTGAGAGTTTGTGTTTGGTGGTGTGTTTTTGAGTCAGTGTGTGAGTGTATATGTGGGTACTTGTGAGTAAGTGTGGGAGTGTGCATGACGGTGTGTGGGAGAGAATGTGTGAGAGTATACGAGGCTGAAGGTGTGAGTGAGTGTGTGAATGTGTGTACATGTGTTTGTTGGTAGGTGTTTGTTTGTCTGACTGATTTTGTGTGTGTGTTTCTGTGAGTGAGAGTGTGAAAGTTGTAGGTGTGTACATGTGTGTGAGTGTGAAAATGTGTGTGAGTGTGTGAAAGTGTGTGTTTCTGTAATTGAGGGTTTAATTGTAATTGCATGATTCTGTCAGAGTGTGTGTGTAAATGAGTGTGTTTGCTTGTTTGTGGTTGTGAGCCTGTGTATTTGAATTTGTGTATGATTGTGTATTTTTGTGTCTCTGTGTGAGACAGTTTGCATGTGTATGGGCATATGTGTGTAAGTATGTTTATCTGTGTGTTGTGTGTGAGTGTGTGTGAGAATGTGCAGGTGTGTGTGGTGAGTGAAAGTGTGTTTGGGTCAGAGTGTGAGTGGGTGTTCGGTGCAGGTGTGTGAGTGTGTGTCTGTCTGTGAGTGTGCTGAGATTATTTTTGTGAGTATAACAGTGAGTCTGTGTCTTCGTTTGTTTGTGTTAGTTGAGTGTATTCAGGTGTGTTTGGTATGCCTGTGTGGATGTACATGTGTGTGTGTGTGAGGGTGAGAGTGTGAGTGGTTTTTTTTGTGTGTGATCATGTGTGAGTGAGAGCTGGCATCTGTGTATGTGTGTTTTAGTTTGTGGTTCTGTAGGTTTGTGAGTGTGACTTTGTGTGTGTGTTTGTGTGTGAGTCTATTTTTGAGTGTGAGTGTGAATATGGGAGTGCATTTGTGTGTCCATGTGTATTTGAAAGGGATTTTCTTCTTTGTGTGTGTGAGAGTAGGAGAGAATGTGATTGTGGGTGACTGTGTGTGTTGTTGAGTGCAGGTGTGTGAGTATGTGCAGGTGTGTGTAATTGAGTGTGTTTGGATTGGCGTGTGAATGCTCATTTGGGTGCAGGTGTGGGAATTTGTGTCCAAGAGATTGTGTTAGTGTGTTCAGGTGTGTGATTGATGTAGAGGGGTTATGTGGACGAGTAGGAGACTGAGTGTGTCTTCGTATGTTAGTGTTGTTGCTTGTGTGTATTCACGTGTATGTGAGTACACGTGTGTGTTTGTATGTGTGAGGATGTTTTTAGGTGTTTGTGAATGTGACTGCAGATGTATGTGTGTGTGATGGCTTGTTTGTCTGTTCAGTTGTGTGGATGTGAGTGTTTGTATATATCTATTGGTGTTTTTGTGTTTGTATGTGTGTATGAGCGTGTATGTATGTATGTTCAGGTGGGTGGCGTATGTGTCTGTGTACATGGGTACGTGTGTGAATTTTTGAATATGTGCAGGAGTGAGAGTGTGCATGAGGGTGTGTGTTTCTGTAGGTTTGAGTATGTCAGTGGTTATATATGTGAGGTTTATGGGTGTGAGTTTTTGTTAGTGAGTGTATATGTGTTTACATGATGTGAGTGTGTGTGAGTGTGTATGATAGTGTGTGGGAGAGTTTAGGTGTGAGTGTACGTGAGGGGGATGGTGTAAGTGTGTGAATGTGTGTACACGTGTATGATTGTTGATGTTTGTGAGTATGTGTGACTGCATGTGTGTGTGAGTGTGTCTATGTAGGTGAGTGAGACTGTGTGTGTGAGTGCATGTGTGGGTGAGTGTGAGTGTGAGTGAGTCTTGGAGCGTGTGTATGTGTGTGGGCGCTGTTTGTGTATATCTATGTGTGTTTGTGTGTGTTTGTATGTTTATGAGTGTGAGTGAGTTTTTGGGTCCAGTTGATAAATGACTAAGTTAACCCAAGCATTGTGGCCCATGCCTTGCTTCTTAGGCATTAGGAATGCTGAGTTTAGCAGCATTGTTTGTGGAGACTAGCCTAGAAATCAAATCTCACCATGAAAAATAAGCTGGATCTGTCCTACACCTTTCATTCCAGCAATGGGATGCTGGGATTAGCAGGCGAGCAGTTGTAGGCCACCACGTTCAAAAAAATTGCCAATGGAGGGAAAATGAAACTGGAAAAGGTGTGTCAAAGACTGTTTTCCAAGCTAATGTAGAAAGCTGAAATTTGGGGGATTGTGGTGTCAGATTGTGTATGTGTGTGTGTGTGTGTGTGCGTGCGTGTGCATGCGTGTGTGTGAGTTTGAGTAAGTGTGTGAGTCTGTGAATGTAAGTGTGTGTGTTCAAGTGTGGGTGAGTGTGTGAGTGTGTCTGAGTGTGTGTATTTGTGTGTTTATTTGTGTGAGTCTATTTTTGAGTGAGTGTGAAGGTGTGAGTGCGTCTGTGTGTACATGTGTATTGGAAGGTGAGTTTGAGTGGGTGTGTGTTCTTTTACGTTAATGTGTTGACATCTGGGTATTCACGTGGGAGTGAGAATGTATGTGTGTGTCTGTGTGAGGGTGTTTTTGGGTGGGTGTGTGAATGTGAAAGTAGGGGCATGTGTGTGTGTTTGCTTGTTTGTGTTCACGTTTGTGTTACTGTTTATGTATATCTACATGTGTTTGTATGGGTCAATGAGAGTGTGTGTATGTGTGTTTGTGCATGTGTCTGTGTACTTGTGTAAGAGTGTGAATTTGTGAATGTGTGTGAGTGAATGTGTGCATGCAGGTGTGTGTTTCTGTATCACTGATTGTATGAGTGTGCACTGAGGTGAGTGTTTATGTGTGTGAGTGTGATTGTGAGTCAGCCTGTGTGAGTTTCTGTGTGTATGTGTTGTGAGAGTTTGTGTTTGGTGGTGTGTTTTTGAGTCAGTGTGTGAGTGTATATGTGGGTACTTGTGAGTAAGTGTGGGAGTGTGCATGACGGTGTGTGGGAGAGAATGTGTGAGAGTATACGAGGCTGAAGGTGTGAGTGAGTGTGTGAATGTGTGTACATGTGTTTGTTGGTAGGTGTTTGTTTGTCTGACTGATTTTGTGTGTGTGTTTCTGTGAGTGAGAGTGTGAAAGTTGTAGGTGTGTACATGTGTGTGAGTGTGAAAATGTGTGTGAGTGTGTGAAAGTGTGTGTTTCTGTAAGTGAGGGTTTAATTGTAATTGGATGATTCTGTCAGCGTGTGTGTGTAAATGAGTGTGTTTGCTTGTTTGTGGTTGTGAGACTGTGTATTTGAATTTGTGTATGATTGTGTATTTTTGTGTCTCTGTGTGAGACAGTTTGCATGTGTATGGGCATATGTGTGTAAGTATGTTTATCTGTGTGTTGTGTGTGAGTGTGTGTGAGAATGTGCAGGTGTGTGTGGTGAGTGAAAGTGTGTTTGGGTCAGAGTGTGAGTGGGTGTTCGGTGCAGGTGTGTGAGTGTGTGTCTGTCTGTGAGTGTGCTGAGATTATTTTTGTGAGTATAACAGTGAGTCTGTGTCTTCGTTTGTTTGTGTTAGTTGAGTGTATTCAGGTGTGTTTGGTATGCCTGTGTGGATGTACATGTGTGTGTGTGTGAGGGTGAGAGTGTGAGTGGTTTTTTTTGTGTGTGATCATGTGTGAGTGAGAGCTGGCATCTGTGTATGTGTGTTTTAGTTTGTGGTTCTGTAGGTTTGTGAGTGTGACTTTGTGTGTGTGTTTGTGTGTGAGTCTATTTTTGAGTGTGAGTGTGAATATGGGAGTGCATTTGTGTGTCCATGTGTATTTGAAAGGGATTTTCTTCTTTGTGTGTGTGAGAGTAGGAGAGAATGTGATTGTGGGTGACTGTGTGTGTTGTTGAGTGCAGGTGTGTGAGTATGTGCAGGTGTGTGTAATTGAGTGTGTTTGGATTGGCGTGTGAATGCTCATTTGGGTGCAGGTGTGGGAATTTGTGTCCAAGAGATTGTGTTAGTGTGTTCAGGTGTGTGATTGATGTAGAGGGGTTATGTGGACGAGTAGGAGACTGAGTGTGTCTTCGTATGTTAGTGTTGTTGCTTGTGTGTATTCACGTGTATGTGAGTACACGTGTGTGTTTGTATGTGTGAGGATGTTTTTAGGTGTTTGTGAATGTGACTGCAGATGTATGTGGGTGTGATGGCTTGTTTGTCTGTTCAGTTGTGTGGATGTGAGTGTTTGTATATATCTATTGGTGTTTTTGTGTTTGTATGTGTGTATGAGCGTGTATGTATGTATGTTCAGGTGGGTGGCGTATGTGTCTGTGTACATGGGTACGTGTGTGAATTTTTGAATATGTGCAGGAGTGAGAGTGTGCATGAGGGTGTGTGTTTCTGTAGGTTTGAGTATGTCAGTGGTTATATATGTGAGGTTTATGGGTGTGAGTTTTTGTTAGTGAGTGTATATGTGTTTACATGATGTGAGTGTGTGTGAGTGTGTATGATAGTGTGTGGGAGAGTTTAGGTGTGAGTGTACGTGAGGGGGATGGTGTAAGTGTGTGAATGTGTGTACACGTGTATGATTGTTGATGTTTGTGAGTATGTGTGACTGCATGTGTGTGTGAGTGTGTCTATGTAGGTGAGTGAGACTGTGTGTGTGAGTGCATGTGTGGGTGAGTGTGAGTGTGAGTGAGTCTTGGAGCGTGTGTATGTGTGTGGGCGCTGTTTGTGTATATCTATGTGTGTTTGTGTGTGTTTGTATGTTTATGAGTGTGAGTGAGTTTTTGGGTCCAGTTGATAAATGACTAAGTTAACCCAAGCATTGTGGCCCATGCCTTGCTTCTTAGGCATTAGGAATGCTGAGTTTAGCAGCATTGTTTGTGGAGACTAGCCTAGAAATCAAATCTCACCATGAAAAATAAGCTGGATCTGTCCTACACCTTTCATTCCAGCAATGGGATGCTGGGATTAGCAGGCGAGCAGTTGTAGGCCACCACGTTCAAAAAAATTGCCAATGGAGGGAAAATGAAACTGGAAAAGGTGTGTCAAAGACTGTTTTCCAAGCTAATGTAGAAAGCTGAAATTTGGGGGATTGTGGTGTCAGATTGTGTATGTGTGTGTGTGTGTGTGCGTGCGTGTGCATGCGTGTGTGTGAGTTTGAGTAAGTGTGTGAGTCTGTGAATGTAAGTGTGTGTGTTCAAGTGTGGGTGAGTGTGTGAGTGTGTCTGAGTGTGTGTATTTGTGTGTTTATTTGTGTGAGTCTATTTTTGAGTGAGTGTGAAGGTGTGAGTGCGTCTGTGTGTACATGTGTATTGGAAGGTGAGTTTGAGTGGGTGTGTGTTCTTTTACGTTAATGTGTTGACATCTGGGTATTCACGTGGGAGTGAGAATGTATGTGTGTGTCTGTGTGAGGGTGTTTTTGGGTGGGTGTGTGAATGTGAAAGTAGGGGCATGTGTGTGTGTTTGCTTGTTTGTGTTCACGTTTGTGTTACTGTTTATGTATATCTACATGTGTTTGTATGGGTCAATGAGAGTGTGTGTATGTGTGTTTGTGCATGTGTCTGTGTACTTGTGTAAGAGTGTGAATTTGTGAATGTGTGTGAGTGAATGTGTGCATGCAGGTGTGTGTTTCTGTATCACTGATTGTATGAGTGTGCACTGAGGTGAGTGTTTATGTGTGTGAGTGTGATTGTGAGTCAGCCTGTGTGAGTTTCTGTGTGTATGTGTTGTGAGAGTTTGTGTTTGGTGGTGTGTTTTTGAGTCAGTGTGTGAGTGTATATGTGGGTACTTGTGAGTAAGTGTGGGAGTGTGCATGACGGTGTGTGGGAGAGAATGTGTGAGAGTATACGAGGCTGAAGGTGTGAGTGAGTGTGTGAATGTGTGTACATGTGTTTGTTGGTAGGTGTTTGTTTGTCTGACTGATTTTGTGTGTGTGTTTCTGTGAGTGAGAGTGTGAAAGTTGTAGGTGTGTACATGTGTGTGAGTGTGAAAATGTGTGTGAGTGTGTGAAAGTGTGTGTTTCTGTAAGTGAGGGTTTAATTGTAATTGGATGATTCTGTCAGCGTGTGTGTGTAAATGAGTGTGTTTGCTTGTTTGTGGTTGTGAGCCTGTGTATTTGAATTTGTGTATGATTGTGTATTTTTGTGTCTCTGTGTGAGACAGTTTGCATGTGTATGGGCATATGTGTGTAAGTATGTTTATCTGTGTGTTGTGTGTGAGTGTGTGTGAGAATGTGCAGGTGTGTGTGGTGAGTGAAAGTGTGTTTGGGTCAGAGTGTGAGTGGGTGTTCGGTGCAGGTGTGTGAGTGTGTGTCTGTCTGTGAGTGTGCTGAGATTATTTTTGTGAGTATAACAGTGAGTCTGTGTCTTCGTTTGTTTGTTAGTTGAGTGTATTCAGGTGTGTTTGGTATGCCTGTGTGGATGTACATGTGTGTGTGTGTGAGGGTGAGAGTGTGAGTGGTTTTTTTTGTGTGTGATCATGTGTGAGTGAGAGCTGGCATCTGTGTATGTGTGTTTTAGTTTGTGGTTCTGTAGGTTTGTGAGTGTGACTTTGTGTGTGTGTTTGTGTGTGAGTCTATTTTTGAGTGTGAGTGTGAATATGGGAGTGCATTTGTGTGTCCATGTGTATTTGAAAGGGATTTTCTTCTTTGTGTGTGTGAGAGTAGGAGAGAATGTGATTGTGGGTGACTGTGTGTGTTGTTGAGTGCAGGTGTGTGAGTATGTGCAGGTGTGTGTAATTGAGTGTGTTTGGATTGACGTGTGAATGCTCATTTGGGTGCAGGTGTGGGAATTTGTGTCCAAGAGATTGTGTTAGTGTGTTCAGGTGTGTGATTGATGTAGAGGGGTTATGTGGACGAGTAGGAGACTGAGTGTGTCTTCGTATGTTAGTGTTGTTGCTTGTGTGTATTCACGTGTATGTGAGTACACGTGTGTGTTTGTATGTGTGAGGATGTTTTTAGGTGTTTGTGAATGTGACTGCAGATGTATGTGGGTGTGATGGCTTGTTTGTCTGTTCAGTTGTGTGGATGTGAGTGTTTGTATATATCTATTGGTGTTTTTGTGTTTGTATGTGTGTATGAGCGTGTATGTATGTATGTTCAGGTGGGTGGCGTATGTGTCTGTGTACATGGGTACGTGTGTGAATTTTTGAATATGTGCAGGAGTGAGAGTGTGCATGAGGGTGTGTGTTTCTGTAGGTTTGAGTATGTCAGTGGTTATATATGTGAGGTTTATGGGTGTGAGTTTTTGTTAGTGAGTGTATATGTGTTTACATGATGTGAGTGTGTGTGAGTGTGTATGATAGTGTGTGGGAGAGTTTAGGTGTGAGTGTACGTGAGGGGGATGGTGTAAGTGTGTGAATGTGTGTACACATGTATGATTGTTGATGTTTGTGAGTATGTGTGACTGCATGTGTGTGTGAGTGTGTCTATGTAGGTGAGTGAGACTGTGTGTGTGAGTGCATGTGTGGGTGAGTGTGAGTGTGAGTGAGTCTTGGAGTGTGTGTATGTGTGTGGGCGCTGTTTGTGTATATCTATGTGTGTTTCTGTGTGTTTGTATGTTTATGAGTGTGAGTGAGTTTTTGGGTCCAGTTGATAAATGACTAAGTTAACCCAAGCATTGTGGCCCATGCCTTGCTTCTTAGGCATTAGGAATGCTGAGTTTAGCAGCATTGTTTGTGGAGACTAGCCTAGAAATCAAATCTCACCATGAAAAATAAGCTGGATCTGTCCTACACCTTTCATTCCAGCAATGGGATGCTGGGATTAGCAGGCGAGCAGTTGTAGGCCACCACGTTCAAAAAAATTGCCAATGGAGGGAAAATGAAACTGGAAAAGGTGTGTCAAAGACTGTTTTCCAAGCTAATGTAGAAAGCTGAAATTTGGGGGATTGTGGTGTCGGATTGTGTATGTGTGTGTGTGTGTGTGTGCGTGCGTGTGCATGCGTGTGTGTGAGTTTGAGTAAGTGTGTGAGTCTGTGAATGTAAGTGTGTGTGTTCAAGTGTGGGTGAGTGTGTGAGTGTGTCTGAGTGTGTGTATTTGTGTGTTTATTTGTGTGAGTCTATTTTTGAGTGAGTGTGAAGGTGTGAGTGCGTCTCTGTGTACATGTGTATTGGAAGGTGAGTTTGAGTGGGTGTGTGTTCTTTTACGTTAATGTGTTGACATCTGGGTATTCACGTGGGAGTGAGAATGTATGTGTGTGTCTGTGTGAGGGTGTTTTTGGGTGGGTGTGTGAATGTGAAAGTAGGGGCATGTGTGTGTGTTTGCTTGTTTGTGTTCACGTTTGTGTTACTGTTTATGTATATCTACATGTGTTTGTATGGGTCAATGAGAGTGTGTGTATGTGTGTTTGTGCATGTGTCTGTGTACTTGTGTAAGAGTGTGAATTCGTGAATGTGTGTGAGTGAATGTGTGCATGCAGGTGTGTGTTTCTGTATCACTGATTGTATGAGTGTGCACCGAGGTGAGTGTTTATGTGTGTGAGTGTGATTGTGAGTCAGCCTGTGTGAGTTTCTGTGTGTATGTGTTGTGAGAGTTTGTGTTTGGTGGTGTGTTTTTGAGTCAGTGTGTGAGTGTATATGTGGGTACTTGTGAGTAAGTGTGGGAGTGTGCATGACGGTGTGTGGGAGAGAATGTGTGAGAGTATACGAGGCTGAAGGTGTGAGTGAGTGTGTGAATGTGTGTACATGTGTTTGTTGGTAGGTGTTTGTTTGTCTGACTGATTTTGTGTGCGTGTTTCTGTGAGTGAGAGTGTGAAAGTTGT
The DNA here is from genome assembly GCF_047511655.1 of Castor canadensis. Classification (NCBI taxonomy): domain Eukaryota; kingdom Metazoa; phylum Chordata; class Mammalia; order Rodentia; family Castoridae; genus Castor; species Castor canadensis. The sequence continues at coordinate 110,965,779 of NC_133398.1, read as the reverse complement.
AGGTGTGTACATGTGTGTGAGTGTGAAAATGTGTGTGAGTGTGTGAAAGTGTGTGTTTCTGTAAGTGAGGGTTTAATTGTAATTGCATGATTCTGTCAGAGTGTGTGTGTAAATGAGTGTGTTTGCTTGTTTGTGGTTGTGAGCCTGTGTATTTGAATTTGTGTATGATTGTGTATTTTTGTGTCTCTGTGTGAGACAGTTTGCATGTGTATGGGCATATGTGTGTAAGTATGTTTATCTGTGTGTTGTGTGTGAGTGTGTGTGAGAATGTGCAGGTGTGTGTGGTGAGTGAAAGTGTGTTTGGGTCAGAGTGTGAGTGGGTGTTCGGTGCAGGTGTGTGAGTGTGTGTCTGTCTGTGAGTGTGCTGAGATTATTTTTGTGAGTATAACAGTGAGTCTGTGTCTTCGTTTGTTTGTGTTAGTTGAGTGTATTCAGGTGTGTTTGGTATGCCTGTGTGGATGTACATGTGTGTGTGTGTGAGGGTGAGAGTGTGAGTGGTTTTTTTTGTGTGTGATCATGTGTGAGTGAGAGCTGGCATCTGTGTATGTGTCTTTTAGTTTGTGGTTCTGTAGGTTTGTGAGTGTGACTTTGTGTGTGTGTTTGTGTGTGAGTCTATTTTTGAGTGTGAGTGTGAATATGGGAGTGCATTTGTGTGTCCATGTGTATTTGAAAGGGATTTTCTTCTTTGTGTGTGTGAGAGTAGGAGAGAATGTGATTGTGGGTGACTGTGTGTGTTGTTGAGTGCAGGTGTGTGAGTATGTGCAGGTGTGTGTAATTGAGTGTGTTTGGATTGGCGTGTGAATGCTCATTTGGGTGCAGGTGTGGGAATTTGTGTCCAAGAGATTGTGTTAGTGTGTTCAGGTGTGTGATTGATGTAGAGGGGTTATGTGGACGAGTAGGAGACTGAGTGTGTCTTCGTATGTTAGTGTTGTTGCTTGTGTGTATTCACGTGTATGTGAGTACACGTGTGTGTTTGTATGTGTGAGGATGTTTTTAGGTGTTTGTGAATGTGACTGCAGATGTATGTGTGTGTGATGGCTTGTTTGTCTGTTCAGTTGTGTGGATGTGAGTGTTTGTATATATCTATTGGTGTTTTTGTGTTTGTATGTGTGTATGAGCGTGTATGTATGTATGTTCAGGTGGGTGGCGTATGTGTCTGTGTACATGGGTACGTGTGTGAATTTTTGAATATGTGCAGGAGTGAGAGTGTGCATGAGGGTGTGTGTTTCTGTAGGTTTGAGTATGTCAGTGGTTATATATGTGAGGTTTATGGGTGTGAGTTTTTGTTAGTGAGTGTATATGTGTTTACATGATGTGAGTGTGTGTGAGTGTGTATGATAGTGTGTGGGAGAGTTTAGGTGTGAGTGTACGTGAGGGGGATGGTGTAAGTGTGTGAATGTGTGTACACGTGTATGATTGTTGATGTTTGTGAGTATGTGTGACTGCATGTGTGTGTGAGTGTGTCTATGTAGGTGAGTGAGACTGTGTGTGTGAGTGCATGTGTGGGTGAGTGTGAGTGTGAGTGAGTCTTGGAGCGTGTGTATGTGTGTGGGCGCTGTTTGTGTATATCTATGTGTGTTTGTGTGTGTTTGTATGTTTATGAGTGTGAGTGAGTTTTTGGGTCCAGTTGATAAATGACTAAGTTAACCCAAGCATTGTGGCCCATGCCTTGCTTCTTAGGCATTAGGAATGCTGAGTTTAGCAGCATTGTTTGTGGAGACTAGCCTAGAAATCAAATCTCACCATGAAAAATAAGCTGGATCTGTCCTACACCTTTCATTCCAGCAATGGGATGCTGGGATTAGCAGGCGAGCAGTTGTAGGCCACCACGTTCAAAAAAATTGCCAATGGAGGGAAAATGAAACTGGAAAAGGTGTGTCAAAGACTGTTTTCCAAGCTAATGTAGAAAGCTGAAATTTGGGGGATTGTGGTGTCAGATTGTGTATGTGTGTGTGTGTGTGTGTGCGTGCGTGTGCATGCGTGTGTGTGAGTTTGAGTAAGTGTGTGAGTCTGTGAATGTAAGTGTGTGTGTTCAAGTGTGGGTGAGTGTGTGAGTGTGTCTGAGTGTGTGTATTTGTGTGTTTATTTGTGTGAGTCTATTTTTGAGTGAGTGTGAAGGTGTGAGTGCGTCTGTGTGTACATGTGTATTGGAAGGTGAGTTTGAGTGGGTGTGTGTTCTTTTACGTTAATGTGTTGACATCTGGGTATTCACGTGGGAGTGAGAATGTATGTGTGTGTCTGTGTGAGGGTGTTTTTGGGTGGGTGTGTGAATGTGAAAGTAGGGGCATGTGTGTGTGTTTGCTTGTTTGTGTTCACGTTTGTGTTACTGTTTATGTATATCTACATGTGTTTGTATGGGTCAATGAGAGTGTGTGTATGTGTGTTTGTGCATGTGTCTGTGTACTTGTGTAAGAGTGTGAATTTGTGAATGTGTGTGAGTGAATGTGTGCATGCAGGTGTGTGTTTCTGTATCACTGATTGTATGAGTGTGCACTGAGGTGAGTGTTTATGTGTGTGAGTGTGATTGTGAGTCAGCCTGTGTGAGTTTCTGTGTGTATGTGTTGTGAGAGTTTGTGTTTGGTGGTGTGTTTTTGAGTCAGTGTGTGAGTGTATATGTGGGTACTTGTGAGTAAGTGTGGGAGTGTGCATGACGGTGTGTGGGAGAGAATGTGTGAGAGTATACGAGGCTGAAGGTGTGAGTGAGTGTGTGAATGTGTGTACATGTGTTTGTTGGTAGGTGATTGTTTGTCTGACTGATTTTGTGTGTGTGTTTCTGTGAGTGAGAGTGTGAAAGTTGTAGGTGTGTACATGTGTGTGAGTGTGAAAATGTGTGTGAGTGTGTGAAAGTGTGTGTTTCTGTAAGTGAGGGTTTAATTGTAATTGGATGATTCTGTCAGAGTGTGTGTGTAAATGAGTGTGTTTGCTTGTTTGTGGTTGTGAGCCTGTGTATTTGAATTTGTGTATGATTGTGTATTTTTGTGTCTCTGTGTGAGACAGTTTGCATGTGTATGGGCATATGTGTGTAAGTATGTTTATCTGTGTGTTGTGTGTGTGTGTGAGAATGTGCAGGTGTGTGTGGTGAGTGAAAGTGTGTTTGGGTCAGAGTGTGAGTGGGTGTTCGGTGCAGGTGTGTGAGTGTGTGTCTGTCTGTGAGTGTGCTGAGATTATTTTTGTGAGTATAACAGTGAGTCTGTGTCTTCGTTTGTTTGTGTTAGTTGAGTGTATTCAGGTGTGTTTGGTATGCCTGAGTGGATGTACATGTGTGTGTGTGTGAGGGTGAGAGTGTGAGTGGTTTTTTTTGTGTGTGATCATGTGTGAGTGAGAGCTGGCATCTGTGTATGTGTGTTTTAGTTTGTGGTTCTGTGGGTTTGTGAGTGTGACTTTGTGTGTGTGTTTGTGTGTGAGTCTATTTTTGAGTGTGAGTGTGAATATGGGAGTGCATTTGTGTGTCCATGTGTATTTGAAAGGGATTTTCTTCTTTGTGTGTGTGAGAGTAGGAGAGAATGTGATTGTGGGTGACTGTGTGTGTTGTTGAGTGCAGGTGTGTGAGTATGTGCAGGTGTGTGTAATTGAGTGTGTTTGGATTGGCGTGTGAATGCTCATTTGGGTGCAGGTGTGGGAATTTGTGTCCAAGAGATTGTGTTAGTGTGTTCAGGTGTGTGATTGATGTAGAGGGGTTATGTGGACGAGTAGGAGACTGAGTGTGTCTTCGTATGTTAGTGTTGTTGCTTGTGTGTATTCACGTGTATGTGAGTACACGTGTGTGTTTGTATGTGTGAGGATGTTTTTAGGTGTTTGTGAATGTGACTGCAGATGTATGTGGGTGTGATGGCTTGTTTGTCTGTTCAGTTGTGTGGATGTGAGTGTTTGTATATATCTATTGGTGTTTTTGTGTTTGTATGTGTGTATGAGCGTGTATGTATGTATGTTCAGGTGGGTGGCGTATGTGTCTGTGTACATGGGTACGTGTGTGAATTTTTGAATATGTGCAGGAGTGAGAGTGTGCATGAGGGTGTGTGTTTCTGTAGGTTTGAGTATGTCAGTGGTTATATATGTGAGGTTTATGGGTGTGAGTTTTTGTTAGTGAGTGTATATGTGTTTACATGATGTGAGTGTGTGTGAGTGTGTATGATAGTGTGTGGGAGAGTTTAGGTGTGAGTGTACGTGAGGGGGATGGTGTAAGTGTGTGAATGTGTGTACACGTGTATGATTGTTGATGTTTGTGAGTATGTGTGACTGCATGTGTGTGTGAGTGTGTCTATGTAGGTGAGTGAGACTGTGTGTGTGAGTGCATGTGTGGGTGAGTGTGAGTGTGAGTGAGTCTTGGAGCGTGTGTATGTGTGTGGGCGCTGTTTGTGTATATCTATGTGTGTTTGTGTGTGTTTGTATGTTTATGAGTGTGAGTGAGTTTTTGGGTCCAGTTGATAAATGACTAAGTTAACCCAAGCATTGTGGCCCATGCCTTGCTTCTTAGGCATTAGGAATGCTGAGTTTAGCAGCATTGTTTGTGGAGACTAGCCTAGAAATCAAATCTCACCATGAAAAATAAGCTGGATCTGTCCTACACCTTTCATTCCAGCAATGGGATGCTGGGATTAGCAGGCGAGCAGTTGTAGGCCACCACGTTCAAAAAAATTGCCAATGGAGGGAAAATGAAACTGGAAAAGGTGTGTCAAAGACTGTTTTCCAAGCTAATGTAGAAAGCTGAAATTTGGGGGATTGTGGTGTCAGATTGTGTATGTGTGTGTGTGTGTGTGTGCGTGCGTGTGCATGCGTGTGTGTGAGTTTGAGTAAGTGTGTGAGTCTGTGAATGTAAGTGTGTGTGTTCAAGTGTGGGTGAGTGTGTGAGTGTGTCTGAGTGTGTGTATTTGTGTGTTTATTTGTGTGAGTCTATTTTTGAGTGAGTGTGAAGGTGTGAGTGCGTCTGTGTGTACATGTGTATTGGAAGGTGAGTTTGAGTGGGTGTGTGTTCTTTTACGTTAATGTGTTGACATCTGGGTATTCACGTGGGAGTGAGAATGTATGTGTGTGTCTGTGTGAGGGTGTTTTTGGGTGGGTGTGTGAATGTGAAAGTAGGGGCATGTGTGTGTGTTTGCTTGTTTGTGTTCACGTTTGTGTTACTGTTTATGTATATCTACATGTGTTTGTATGGGTCAATGAGAGTGTGTGTATGTGTGTTTGTGCATGTGTCTGTGTACTTGTGTAAGAGTGTGAATTTGTGAATGTGTGTGAGTGAATGTGTGCATGCAGGTGTGTGTTTCTGTATCACTGATTGTATGAGTGTGCACTGAGGTGAGTGTTTATGTGTGTGAGTGTGATTGTGAGTCAGCCTGTGTGAGTTTCTGTGTGTATGTGTTGTGAGAGTTTGTGTTTGGTGGTGTGTTTTTGAGTCAGTGTGTGAGTGTATATGTGGGTACTTGTGAGTAAGTGTGGGAGTGTGCATGACGGTGTGTGGGAGAGAATGTGTGAGAGTATACGAGGCTGAAGGTGTGAGTGAGTGTGTGAATGTGTGTACATGTGTTTGTTGGTAGGTGATTGTTTGTCTGACTGATTTTGTGTGTGTGTTTCTGTGAGTGAGAGTGTGAAAGTTGTAGGTGTGTACATGTGTGTGAGTGTGAAAATGTGTGTGAGTGTGTGAAAGTGTGTGTTTCTGTAAGTGAGGGTTTAATTGTAATTGGATGATTCTGTCAGAGTGTGTGTGTAAATGAGTGTGTTTGCTTGTTTGTGGTTGTGAGCCTGTGTATTTGAATTTGTGTATGATTGTGTATTTTTGTGTCTCTGTGTGAGACAGTTTGCATGTGTATGGGCATATGTGTGTAAGTATGTTTATCTGTGTGTTGTGTGTGTGTGTGAGAATGTGCAGGTGTGTGTGGTGAGTGAAAGTGTGTTTGGGTCAGAGTGTGAGTGGGTGTTCGGTGCAGGTGTGTGAGTGTGTGTCTGTCTGTGAGTGTGCTGAGATTATTTTTGTGAGTATAACAGTGAGTCTGTGTCTTCGTTTGTTTGTGTTAGTTGAGTGTATTCAGGTGTGTTTGGTATGCCTGTGTGGATGTACATGTGTGTGTGTGTGAGGGTGAGAGTGTGAGTGGTTTTTTTTGTGTGTGATCATGTGTGAGTGAGAGCTGGCATCTGTGTATGTGTGTTTTAGTTTGTGGTTCTGTAGGTTTGTGAGTGTGACTTTGTGTGTGTGTTTGTGTGTGAGTCTATTTTTGAGTGTGAGTGTGAATATGGGAGTGCATTTGTGTGTCCATGTGTATTTGAAAGGGATTTTCTTCTTTGTGTGTGTGAGAGTAGGAGAGAATGTGATTGTGGGTGACTGTGTGTGTTGTTGAGTGCAGGTGTGTGAGTATGTGCAGGTGTGTGTAATTGAGTGTGTTTGGATTGGCGTGTGAATGCTCATTTGGGTGCAGGTGTGGGAATTTGTGTCCAAGAGATTGTGTTAGTGTGTTCAGGTGTGTGATTGATGTAGAGGGGTTATGTGGACGAGTAGGAGACTGAGTGTGTCTTCGTATGTTAGTGTTGTTGCTTGTGTGTATTCACGTGTATGTGAGTACACGTGTGTGTTTGTATGTGTGAGGATGTTTTTAGGTGTTTGTGAATGTGACTGCAGATGTATGTGGGTGTGATGGCTTGTTTGTCTGTTCAGTTGTGTGGATGTGAGTGTTTGTATATATCTATTGGTGTTTTTGTGTTTGTATGTGTGTATGAGCGTGTATGTATGTATGTTCAGGTGGGTGGCGTATGTGTCTGTGTACATGGGTACGTGTGTGAATTTTTGAATATGTGCAGGAGTGAGAGTGTGCATGAGGGTGTGTGTTTCTGTAGGTTTGAGTATGTCAGTGGTTATATATGTGAGGTTTATGGGTGTGAGTTTTTGTTAGTGAGTGTATATGTGTTTACATGATGTGAGTGTGTGTGAGTGTGTATGATAGTGTGTGTTAGAGTTTAGGTGTGAGTGTACGTGAGGGGGATGGTGTAAGTGTGTGAATGTGTGTACACGTGTATGATTGTTGATGTTTGTGAGTATGTGTGACTGCATGTGTGTGTGAGTGTGTCTATGTAGGTGAGTGAGACTGTGTGTGTGATTGCATGTGTGGGTGAGTGTGAGTGTGAGTGAGTCTTGGAGCGTGTGTATGTGTGTGGGCGCTGTTTGTGTATATCTATGTGTGTTTGTGTGTGTTTGTATGTTTATGAGTGTGAGTGAGTTTTTGGGTCCAGTTGATAAATGACTAAGTTAACCCAAGCATTGTGGCCCATGCCTTGCTTCTTAGGCATTAGGAATGCTGAGTTTAGCAGCATTGTTTGTGGAGACTAGCCTAGAAATCAAATCTCACCATGAAAAATAAGCTGGATCTGTCCTACACCTTTCATTCCAGCAATGGGATGCTGGGATTAGCAGGCGAGCAGTTGTAGGCCACCACGTTCAAAAAAATTGCCAATGGAGGGAAAATGAAACTGGAAAAGGTGTGTCAAAGACTGTTTTCCAAGCTAATGTAGAAAGCTGAAATTTGGGGGATTGTGGTGTCGGATTGTGTATGTGTGTGTGTGTGTGTGCGTGCGTGGGCATGCGTGTGTGTGAGTTTGAGTAAGTGTGTGAGTCTGTGAATGTAAGTGTGTGTGTTCAAGTGTGGGTGAGTGGGTGAGTGTGTCTGAGTGTGTGTATTTGTGTGTTTATTTGTGTGAGTCTATTTTTGAGTGAGTGTGAAGGTGTGAGTGCGTCTCTGTGTACATGTGTATTGGAAGGTGAGTTTGAGTGGGTGTGTGTTCTTTTACGTTAATGTGTTGACATCTGGGTATTCACGTGGGAGTGAGAATGTATGTGTGTGTCTGTGTGAGGGTGTTTTTGGGTGGGTGTGTGAATGTGAAAGTAGGGGCATGTGTGTGTGTTTGCTTGTTTGTGTTCACGTTTGTGTTACTGTTTATGTATATCTACATGTGTTTGTATGGGTCAATGAGAGTGTGTGTATGTGTGTTTGTGCATGTGTCTGTGTACTTGTGTAAGAGTGTGAATTCGTGAATGTGTGTGAGTGAATGTGTGCATGCAGGTGTGTGTTTCTGTATCACTGATTGTATGAGTGTGCACCGAGGTGAGTGTTTATGTGTGTGAGTGTGATTGTGAGTCAGCCTGTGTGAGTTTCTGTGTGTATGTGTTGTGAGAGTTTGTGTTTGGTGGTGTGTTTTTGAGTCAGTGTGTGAGTGTATATGTGGGTACTTGTGAGTAAGTGTGGGAGTGTGCATGACGGTGTGTGGGAGAGAATGTGTGAGAGTATACGAGGCTGAAGGTGTGAGTGAGTGTGTGAATGTGTGTACATGTGTTTGTTGGTAGGTGTTTGTTTGTCTGACTGATTTTGTGTGTGTGTTTCTGTGAGTGAGAGTGTGAAAGTTGTAGGTGTGTACATGTGTGTGAGTGTGAAAATGTGTGTGAGTGTGTGAAAGTGTGTGTTTCTGTAAGTGAGGGTTTAATTGTAATTGGATGATTCTGTCAGCGTGTGTGTGTAAATGAGTGTGTTTGCTTGTTTGTGGTTGTGAGACTGTGTATTTGAATTTGTGTATGATTGTGTATTTTTGTGTCTCTGTGTGAGACAGTTTGCATGTGTATGGGCATATGTGTGTAAGTATGTTTATCTGTGTGTTGTGTGTGAGTGTGTGTGAGAATGTGCAGGTGTGTGTGGTGAGTGAAAGTGTGTTTGGGTCAGAGTGTGAGTGGGTGTTCGGTGCAGGTGTGTGAGTGTGTGTCTGTCTGTGAGTGTGCTGAGATTATTTTTGTGAGTATAACAGTGAGTCTGTGTCTTCGTTTGTTTGTGTTAGTTGAGTGTATTCAGGTGTGTTTGGTATGCCTGTGTGGATGTACATGTGTGTGTGTGTGAGGGTGAGAGTGTGAGTGGTTTTTTTTGTGTGTGATCATGTGTGAGTGAGAGCTGGCATCTGTGTATGTGTGTTTTAGTTTGTGGTTCTGTAGGTTTGTGAGTGTGACTTTGTGTGTGTGTTTGTGTGTGAGTCTATTTTTGAGTGTGAGTGTGAATATGGGAGTGCATTTGTGTGTCCATGTGTATTTGAAAGGGATTTTCTTCTTTGTGTGTGTGAGAGTAGGAGAGAATGTGATTGTGGGTGACTGTGTGTGTTGTTGAGTGCAGGTGTGTGAGTATGTGCAGGTGTGTGTAATTGAGTGTGTTTGGATTGGCGTGTGAATGCTCATTTGGGTGCAGGTGTGGGAATTTGTGTCCAAGAGATTGTGTTAGTGTGTTCAGGTGTGTGATTGATGTAGAGGGGTTATGTGGACGAGTAGGAGACTGAGTGTGTCTTCGTATGTTAGTGTTGTTGCTTGTGTGTATTCACGTGTATGTGAGTACACGTGTGTGTTTGTATGTGTGAGGATGTTTTTAGGTGTTTGTGAATGTGACTGCAGATGTATGTGGGTGTGATGGCTTGTTTGTCTGTTCAGTTGTGTGGATGTGAGTGTTTGTATATATCTATTGGTGTTTTTGTGTTTGTATGTGTGTATGAGCGTGTATGTATGTATGTTCAGGTGGGTGGCGTATGTGTCTGTGTACATGGGTACGTGTGTGAATTTTTGAATATGTGCAGGAGTGAGAGTGTGCATGAGGGTGTGTGTTTCTGTAGGTTTGAGTATGTCAGTGGTTATATATGTGAGGTTTATGGGTGTGAGTTTTTGTTAGTGAGTGTATATGTGTTTACATGATGTGAGTGTGTGTGAGTGTGTATGATAGTGTGTGGGAGAGTTTAGGTGTGAGTGTACGTGAGGGGGATGGTGTAAGTGTGTGAATGTGTGTACACATGTATGATTGTTGATGTTTGTGAGTATGTGTGACTGCATGTGTGTGTGAGTGTGTCTATGTAGGTGAGTGAGACTGTGTGTGTGAGTGCATGTGTGGGTGAGTGTGAGTGTGAGTGAGTCTTGGAGTGTGTGTATGTGTGTGGGCGCTGTTTGTGTATATCTATGTGTGTTTCTGTGTGTTTGTATGTTTATGAGTGTGAGTGAGTTTTTGGGTCCAGTTGATAAATGACTAAGTTAACCCAAGCATTGTGGCCCATGCCTTGCTTCTTAGGCATTAGGAATGCTGAGTTTAGCAGCATTGTTTGTGGAGACTAGCCTAGAAATCAAATCTCACCATGAAAAATAAGCTGGATCTGTCCTACACCTTTCATTCCAGCAATGGGATGCTGGGATTAGCAGGCGAGCAGTTGTAGGCCACCACGTTCAAAAAAATTGCCAATGGAGGGAAAATGAAACTGGAAAAGGTGTGTCAAAGACTGTTTTCCAAGCTAATGTAGAAAGCTGAAATTTGGGGGATTGTGGTGTCGGATTGTGTATGTGTGTGTGTGTGTGTGTGCGTGCGTGTGCATGCGTGTGTGTGAGTTTGAGTAAGTGTGTGAGTCTGTGAATGTAAGTGTGTGTGTTCAAGTGTGGGTGAGTGTGTGAGTGTGTCTGAGTGTGTGTATTTGTGTGTTTATTTGTGTGAGTCTATTTTTGAGTGAGTGTGAAGGTGTGAGTGCGTCTCTGTGTACATGTGTATTGGAAGGTGAGTTTGAGTGGGTGTGTGTTCTTTTACGTTAATGTGTTGACATCTGGGTATTCACGTGGGAGTGAGAATGTATGTGTGTGTCTGTGTGAGGGTGTTTTTGGGTGGGTGTGTGAATGTGAAAGTAGGGGCATGTGTGTGTGTTTGCTTGTTTGTGTTCACGTTTGTGTTACTGTTTATGTATATCTACATGTGTTTGTATGGGTCAATGAGAGTGTGTGTATGTGTGTTTGTGCATGTGTCTGTGTACTTGTGTAAGAGTGTGAATTCGTGAATGTGTGTGAGTGAATGTGTGCATGCAGGTGTGTGTTTCTGTATCACTGATTGTATGAGTGTGCACCGAGGTGAGTGTTTATGTGTGTGAGTGTGATTGTGAGTCAGCCTGTGTGAGTTTCTGTGTGTATGTGTTGTGAGAGTTTGTGTTTGGTGGTGTGTTTTTGAGTCAGTGTGTGAGTGTATATGTGGGTACTTGTGAGTAAGTGTGGGAGTGTGCATGACGGTGTGTGGGAGAGAATGTGTGAGAGTATACGAGGCTGAAGGTGTGAGTGAGTGTGTGAATGTGTGTACATGTGTTTGTTGGTAGGTGTTTGTTTGTCTGACTGATTTTGTGTGCGTGTTTCTGTGAGTGAGAGTGTGAAAGTTGTAGGTGTGTACATGTGTGTGAGTGTGAAAATGTGTGTGAGTGTGTGAAAGTGTGTGTTTCTGTAAGTGAGGGTTTAATTGTAATTGCATGATTCTGTCAGAGTGTGTGTGTAAATGAGTGTGTTTGCTTGTTTGTGGTTGTGAGCCTGTGTATTTGAATTTGTGTATGATTGTGTATTTTTGTGTCTCTGTGTGAGACAGTTTGCATGTGTATGGGCATATGTGTGTAAGTATGTTTATCTGTGTGTTGTGTGTGAGTGTGTGTGAGAATGTGCAGGTGTGTGTGGTGAGTGAAAGTGTGTTTGGGTCAGAGTGTGAGTGGGTGTTCGGTGCAGGTGTGTGAGTGTGTGTCTGTCTGTGAGTGTGCTGAGATTATTTTTGTGAGTATAACAGTGAGTCTGTGTCTTCGTTTGTTTGTGTTAGTTGAGTGTATTCAGGTGTGTTTGGTATGCCTGTGTGGATGTACATGTGTGTGTGTGTGAGGGTGAGAGTGTGAGTGGTTTTTTTTGTGTGTGATCATGTGTGAGTGAGAGCTGGCATCTGTGTATGTGTGTTTTAGTTTGTGGTTCTGTAGGTTTGTGAGTGTGACTTTGTGTGTGTGTTTGTGTGTGAGTCTATTTTGGAGTGTGAGTGTGAATATGGGAGCGCATTTGTGTGTCCATGTGTATTTGAAAGGGATTTTCTTCTTAGTGTGTGTGAAAGTAGGAGTGAATGTGATTGTGGGTGACTGTGTGTGTTGTAGTGTGCAGGTGTGTGAGTATGTGCAGGTGTGTGTGACTGAGTGTGTTTGGATTGGCGTGTGAATGCTCATTTGGGTGCAGGTGTGGGAATTTGTGTCCAAGAGATTGTGTTAGTGTGTTCAGGTGTGTGATTGATGTAGAGGGGTTATGTGGACGAGTAGGAGACTGAGTGTGTCTTCGTATGTTAGTGTTGTTGCTTGTGTGTATTCACGTGTATGTGAGTACACGTGTGTGTTTGTATGTGTGAGGATGTTTTTAGGTGTTTGTGAATGTGACTGCAGATGTATGTGTGTGTGATGGCTTGTTTGTCTGTTCAGTTGTGTGGATGTGAGTGTTTGTATATATCTATTGGTGTTTTTGTGTTTGTATGTGTGTATGAGCGTGTATGTATGTATGTTCAGGTGGGTGGCGTATGTGTCTGTGTACATGGGTACGTGTGTGAATTTTTGAATATGTGCAGGAGTGAGAGTGTGCATGAGGGTGTGTGTTTCTGTAGGTTTGAGTATGTCAGTGGTTATATATGTGAGGTTTATGGGTGTGAGTTTTTGTTAGTGAGTGTATATGTGTTTACATGATGTGAGTGTGTGTGAGTGTGTATGATAGTGTGTGGGAGAGTTTAGGTGTGAGTGTACGTGAGGGGGATGGTGTAAGTGTGTGAATGTGTGTACACGTGTATGATTGTTGATGTTTGTGAGTATGTGTGACTGCATGTGTGTGTGAGTGTGTCTATGTAGGTGAGTGAGACTGTGTGTGTGAGTGCATGTGTGGGTGAGTGTGAGTGTGAGTGAGTCTTGGAGCGTGTGTATGTGTGTGGGCGCTGTTTGTGTATATCTATGTGTGTTTGTGTGTGTTTGTATGTTTATGAGTGTGAGTGAGTTTTTGGGTCCAGTTGATAAATGACTAAGTTAACCCAAGCATTGTGGCCCATGCCTTGCTTCTTAGGCATTAGGAATGCTGAGTTTAGCAGCATTGTTTGTGGAGACTAGCCTAGAAATCAAATCTCACCATGAAAAATAAGCTGGATCTGTCCTACACCTTTCATTCCAGCAATGGGATGCTGGGATTAGCAGGCGAGCAGTTGTAGGCCACCACGTTCAAAAAAATTGCCAATGGAGGGAAAATGAAACTGGAAAAGGTGTGTCAAAGACTGTTTTCCAAGCTAATGTAGAAAGCTGAAATTTGGGGGATTGTGGTGTCAGATTGTGTATGTGTGTGTGTGTGTGTGCGTGCGTGTGCATGCGTGTGTGTGAGTTTGAGTAAGTGTGTGAGTCTGTGAATGTAAGTGTGTGTGTTCAAGTGTGGGTGAGTGTGTGAGTGTGTCTGAGTGTGTGTATTTGTGTGTTTATTTGTGTGAGTCTATTTTTGAGTGAGTGTGAAGGTGTGAGTGCGTCTGTGTGTACATGTGTATTGGAAGGTGAGTTTGAGTGGGTGTGTGTTCTTTTACGTTAATGTGTTGACATCTGGGTATTCACGTGGGAGTGAGAATGTATGTGTGTGTCTGTGTGAGGGTGTTTTTGGGTGGGTGTGTGAATGTGAAAGTAGGGGCATGTGTGTGTGTTTGCTTGTTTGTGTTCACGTTTGTGTTACTGTTTATGTATATCTACATGTGTTTGTATGGGTCAATGAGAGTGTGTGTATGTGTGTTTGTGCATGTGTCTGTGTACTTGTGTAAGAGTGTGAATTTGTGAATGTGTGTGAGTGAATGTGTGCATGCAGGTGTGTGTTTCTGTATCACTGATTGTATGAGTGTGCACTGAGGTGAGTGTTTATGTGTGTGAGTGTGATTGTGAGTCAGCCTGTGTGAGTTTCTGTGTGTATGTGTTGTGAGAGTTTGTGTTTGGTGGTGTGTTTTTGAGTCAGTGTGTGAGTGTATATGTGGGTACTTGTGAGTAAGTGTGGGAGTGTGCATGACGGTGTGTGGGAGAGAATGTGTGAGAGTATACGAGGCTGAAGGTGTGAGTGAGTGTGTGAATGTGTGTACATGTGTTTGTTGGTAGGTGATTGTTTGTCTGACTGATTTTGTGTGTGTGTTTCTGTGAGTGAGAGTGTGAAAGTTGTAGGTGTGTACATGTGTGTGAGTGTGAAAATGTGTGTGAGTGTGTGAAAGTGTGTGTTTCTGTAAGTGAGGGTTTAATTGTAATTGGATGATTCTGTCAGAGTGTGTGTGTAAATGAGTGTGTTTGCTTGTTTGTGGTTGTGAGCCTGTGTATTTGAATTTGTGTATGATTGTGTATTTTTGTGTCTCTGTGTGAGACAGTTTGCATGTGTATGGGCATATGTGTGTAAGTATGTTTATCTGTGTGTTGTGTGTGTGTGTGAGAATGTGCAGGTGTGTGTGGTGAGTGAAAGTGTGTTTGGGTCAGAGTGTGAGTGGGTGTTCGGTGCAGGTGTGTGAGTGTGTGTCTGTCTGTGAGTGTGCTGAGATTATTTTTGTGAGTATAACAGTGAGTCTGTGTCTTCGTTTGTTTGTGTTAGTTGAGTGTATTCAGGTGTGTTTGGTATGCCTGAGTGGATGTACATGTGTGTGTGTGTGAGGGTGAGAGTGTGAGTGGTTTTTTTTGTGTGTGATCATGTGTGAGTGAGAGCTGGCATCTGTGTATGTGTGTTTTAGTTTGTGGTTCTGTAGGTTTGTGAGTGTGACTTTGTGTGTGTGTTTGTGTGTGAGTCTATTTTTGAGTGTGAGTGTGAATATGGGAGTGCATTTGTGTGTCCATGTGTATTTGAAAGGGATTTTCTTCTTTGTGTGTGTGAGAGTAGGAGAGAATGTGATTGTGGGTGACTGTGTGTGTTGTTGAGTGCAGGTGTGTGAGTATGTGCAGGTGTGTGTAATTGAGTGTGTTTGGATTGGCGTGTGAATGCTCATTTGGGTGCAGGTGTGGGAATTTGTGTCCAAGAGATTGTGTTAGTGTGTTCAGGTGTGTGATTGATGTAGAGGGGTTATGTGGACGAGTAGGAGACTGAGTGTGTCTTCGTATGTTAGTGTTGTTGCTTGTGTGTATTCACGTGTATGTGAGTACACGTGTGTGTTTGTATGTGTGAGGATGTTTTTAGGTGTTTGTGAATGTGACTGCAGATGTATGTGGGTGTGATGGCTTGTTTGTCTGTTCAGTTGTGTGGATGTGAGTGTTTGTATATATCTATTGGTGTTTTTGTGTTTGTATGTGTGTATGAGCGTGTATGTATGTATGTTCAGGTGGGTGGCGTATGTGTCTGTGTACATGGGTACGTGTGTGAATTTTTGAATATGTGCAGGAGTGAGAGTGTGCATGAGGGTGTGTGTTTCTGTAGGTTTGAGTATGTCAGTGGTTATATATGTGAGGTTTATGGGTGTGAGTTTTTGTTAGTGAGTGTATATGTGTTTACATGATGTGAGTGTGTGTGAGTGTGTATGATAGTGTGTGGGAGAGTTTAGGTGTGAGTGTACGTGAGGGGGATGGTGTAAGTGTGTGAATGTGTGTACACGTGTATGATTGTTGATGTTTGTGAGTATGTGTGACTGCATGTGTGTGTGAGTGTGTCTATGTAGGTGAGTGAGACTGTGTGTGTGAGTGCATGTGTGGGTGAGTGTGAGTGTGAGTGAGTCTTGGAGCGTGTGTATGTGTGTGGGCGCTGTTTGTGTATATCTATGTGTGTTTGTGTGTGTTTGTATGTTTATGAGTGTGAGTGAGTTTTTGGGTCCAGTTGATAAATGACTAAGTTAACCCAAGCATTGTGGCCCATGCCTTGCTTCTTAGGCATTAGGAATGCTGAGTTTAGCAGCATTGTTTGTGGAGACTAGCCTAGAAATCAAATCTCACCATGAAAAATAAGCTGGATCTGTCCTACACCTTTCATTCCAGCAATGGGATGCTGGGATTAGCAGGCGAGCAGTTGTAGGCCACCACGTTCAAAAAAATTGCCAATGGAGGGAAAATGAAACTGGAAAAGGTGTGTCAAAGACTGTTTTCCAAGCTAATGTAGAAAGCTGAAATTTGGGGGATTGTGGTGTCAGATTGTGTATGTGTGTGTGTGTGTGTGTGCGTGCGTGTGCATGCGTGTGTGTGAGTTTGAGTAAGTGTGTGAGTCTGTGAATGTAAGTGTGTGTGTTCAAGTGTGGGTGAGTGTGTGAGTGTGTCTGAGTGTGTGTATTTGTGTGTTTATTTGTGTGAGTCTATTTTTGAGTGAGTGTGAAGGTGTGAGTGCGTCTGTGTGTACATGTGTATTGGAAGGTGAGTTTGAGTGGGTGTGTGTTCTTTTACGTTAATGTGTTGACATCTGGGTATTCACGTGGGAGTGAGAATGTATGTGTGTGTCTGTGTGAGGGTGTTTTTGGGTGGGTGTGTGAATGTGAAAGTAGGGGCATGTGTGTGTGTTTGCTTGTTTGTGTTCACGTTTGTGTTACTGTTTATGTATATCTACATGTGTTTGTATGGGTCAATGAGAGTGTGTGTATGTGTGTTTGTGCATGTGTCTGTGTACTTGTGTAAGAGTGTGAATTTGTGAATGTGTGTGAGTGAATGTGTGCATGCAGGTGTGTGTTTCTGTATCACTGATTGTATGAGTGTGCACTGAGGTGAGTGTTTATGTGTGTGAGTGTGATTGTGAGTCAGCCTGTGTGAGTTTCTGTGTGTATGTGTTGTGAGAGTTTGTGTTTGGTGGTGTGTTTTTGAGTCAGTGTGTGAGTGTATATGTGGGTACTTGTGAGTAAGTGTGGGAGTGTGCATGACGGTGCGTGGGAGAGAATGTGTGAGAGTATACGAGGCTGAAGGTGTGAGTGAGTGTGTGAATGTGTGTACATGTGTTTGTTGGTAGGTGATTGTTTGTCTGACTGATTTTGTGTGTGTGTTTCTGTGAGTGAGAGTGTGAAAGTTGTAGGTGTGCACATGTGTGTGAGTGTGAAAATGTGTGTGAGTGTGTGAAAGTGTGTGTTTCTGTAAGTGAGGGTTTAATTGTAATTGGATGATTCTGTCAGAGTGTGTGTGTAAATGAGTGTGTTTGCTTGTTTGTGGTTGTGAGCCTGTGTATTTGAATTTGTGTATGATTGTGTATTTTTGTGTCTCTGTGTGAGACAGTTTGCATGTGTATGGGCATATGTGTGTAAGTATGTTTATCTGTGTGTTGTGTGTGTGTGTGAGAATGTGCAGGTGTGTGTGGTGAGTGAAAGTGTGTTTGGGTCAGAGTGTGAGTGGGTGTTCGGTGCAGGTGTGTGAGTGTGTGTCTGTCTGTGAGTGTGCTGAGATTATTTTTGTGAGTATAACAGTGAGTCTGTGTCTTCGTTTGTTTGTGTTAGTTGAGTGTATTCAGGTGTGTTTGGTATGCCTGTGTGGATGTACATGTGTGTGTGTGTGAGGGTGAGAGTGTGAGTGGTTTTTTTTGTGTGTGATCATGTGTGAGTGAGAGCTGGCATCTGTGTATGTGTGTTTTAGTTTGTGGTTCTGTAGGTTTGTGAGTGTGACTTTGTGTGTGTGTTTGTGTGTGAGTCTATTTTTGAGTGTGAGTGTGAATATGGGAGTGCATTTGTGTGTCCATGTGTATTTGAAAGGGATTTTCTTCTTTGTGTGTGTGAGAGTAGGAGAGAATGTGATTGTGGGTGACTGTGTGTGTTGTTGAGTGCAGGTGTGTGAGTATGTGCAGGTGTGTGTAATTGAGTGTGTTTGGATTGGCGTGTGAATGCTCATTTGGGTGCAGGTGTGGGAATTTGTGTCCAAGAGATTGTGTTAGTGTGTTCAGGTGTGTGATTGATGTAGAGGGGTTATGTGGACGAGTAGGAGACTGAGTGTGTCTTCGTATGTTAGTGTTGTTGCTTGTGTGTATTCACGTGTATGTGAGTACACGTGTGTGTTTGTATGTGTGAGGATGTTTTTAGGTGTTTGTGAATGTGACTGCAGATGTATGTGGGTGTGATGGCTTGTTTGTCTGTTCAGTTGTGTGGATGTGAGTGTTTGTATATATCTATTGGTGTTTTTGTGTTTGTATGTGTGTATGAGCGTGTATGTATGTATGTTCAGGTGGGTGGCGTATGTGTCTGTGTACATGGGTACGTGTGTGAATTTTTGAATATGTGCAGGAGTGAGAGTGTGCATGAGGGTGTGTGTTTCTGTAGGTTTGAGTATGTCAGTGGTTATATATGTGAGGTTTATGGGTGTGAGTTTTTGTTAGTGAGTGTATATGTGTTTACATGATGTGAGTGTGTGTGAGTGTGTATGATAGTGTGTGTTAGAGTTTAGGTGTGAGTGTACGTGAGGGGGATGGTGTAAGTGTGTGAATGTGTGTACACGTGTATGATTGTTGATGTTTGTGAGTATGTGTGACTGCATGTGTGTGTGAGTGTGTCTATGTAGGTGAGTGAGACTGTGTGTGTGATTGCATGTGTGGGTGAGTGTGAGTGTGAGTGAGTCTTGGAGCGTGTGTATGTGTGTGGGCGCTGTTTGTGTATATCTATGTGTGTTTGTGTGTGTTTGTATGTTTATGAGTGTGAGTGAGTTTTTGGGTCCAGTTGATAAATGACTAAGTTAACCCAAGCATTGTGGCCCATGCCTTGCTTCTTAGGCATTAGGAATGCTGAGTTTAGCAGCATTGTTTGTGGAGACTAGCCTAGAAATCAAATCTCACCATGAAAAATAAGCTGGATCTGTCCTACACCTTTCATTCCAGCAATGGGATGCTGGGATTAGCAGGCGAGCAGTTGTAGGCCACCACGTTCAAAAAAATTGCCAATGGAGGGAAAATGAAACTGGAAAAGGTGTGTCAAAGACTGTTTTCCAAGCTAATGTAGAAAGCTGAAATTTGGGGGATTGTGGTGTCGGATTGTGTATGTGTGTGTGTGTGTGTGCGTGCGTGTGCATGCGTGTGTGTGAGTTTGAGTAAGTGTGTGAGTCTGTGAATGTAAGTGTGTGTGTTCAAGTGTGGGTGAGTGTGTGAGTGTGTCTGAGTGTGTGTATTTGTGTGTTTATTTGTGTGAGTCTCTTTTTGAGTGAGTGTGAAGGTGTGAGTGCGTCTCTGTGTACATGTGTATTGGAAGGTGAGTTTGAGTGGGTGTGTGTTCTTTTACGTTAATGTGTTGACATCTGGGTATTCACGTGGGAGTGAGAATGTATGTGTGTGTCTGTGTGAGGGTGTTTTTGGGTGGGTGTGTGAATGTGAAAGTAGGGGCATGTGTGTGTGTTTGCTTGTTTGTGTTCACGTTTGTGTTACTGTTTATGTATATCTACATGTGTTTGTATGGGTCAATGAGAGTGTGTGTATGTGTGTTTGTGCATGTGTCTGTGTACTTGTGTAAGAGTGTGAATTTGTGAATGTGTGTGAGTGAATGTGTGCATGCAGGTGTGTGTTTCTGTATCACTGATTGTATGAGTGTGCACTGAGGTGAGTGTTTATGTGTGTGAGTGTGATTGTGAGTCAGCCTGTGTGAGTTTCTGTGTGTATGTGTTGTGAGAGTTTGTGTTTGGTGGTGTGTTTTTGAGTCAGTGTGTGAGTGTATATGTGGGTACTTGTGAGTAAGTGTGGGAGTGTGCATGACGGTGTGTGGGAGAGAATGTGTGAGAGTATACGAGGCTGAAGGTGTGAGTGAGTGTGTGAATGTGTGTACATGTGTTTGTTGGTAGGTTTTTGTTTGTCTGACTGATTTTGTGTGTATGTTTCTGTGAGTGAGAGTGTGAAAGTTGTAGGTGTGTACATGTGTGTGAGTGTGAAAATGTGTGTGAGTGTGTGAAAGTGTGTGTTTCTGTAAGTGAGGGTTTAATTGTAATTGGATGATTCTGTCAGAGTGTGTGTGTAAATGAGTGTGTTTGCTTGTTTGTGGTTGTGAGCCTGTGTATTTGAATTTGTGTATGATTGTGTATTTTTGTGTCTCTGTGTGAGACAGTTTGCATGTGTATGGGCATATGTGTGTAAGTATGTTTATCTGTGTGTTGTGTGTGAGTGTGTGTGAGAATGTGCAGGTGTGTGTGGTGAGTGAAAGTGTGTTTGGGTCAGAGTGTGAGTGGGTGTTCGGTGCAGGTGTGTGAGTGTGTGTCTGTCTGTGAGTGTGCTGCGATTATTTTTGTGAGTATAACAGTGAGTCTGTGTCTTCGTTTGTTTGTGTTAGTTGAGTGTATTCAGGTGTGTTTGGTATGCCTGTGTGGATGTACATGTGTGTGTGTGTGAGGGTGAGAGTGTGAGTGGTTTTTTTTGTGTGTGATCATGTGTGAGTGAGAGCTGGCATCTGTGTATGTGTGTTTTAGTTTGTGGTTCTGTAGGTTTGTGAGTGTGACTTTGTGTGTGTGTTTGTGTGTGAGTCTATTTTTGAGTGTGAGTGTGAATATGGGAGTGCATTTGTGTGTCCATGTGTATTTGAAAGGGATTTTCTTCTTTGTGTGTGTGAGAGTAGGAGAGAATGTGATTTTGGGTGACTGTGTGTGTTGTTGAGTGCAGGTGTGTGAGTATGTGCAGGTGTGTGTAATTGAGTGTGTTTGGATTGGCGTGTGAATGCTCATTTGGGTGCAGGTGTGGGAATTTGTGTCCAAGAGATTGTGTTAGTGTGTTCAGGTGTGTGATTGATGTAGAGGGGTTATGTGGACGAGTAGGAGACTGAGTGTGTCTTCGTATGTTAGTGTTGTTGCTTGTGTGTATTCACGTGTATGTGAGTACACGTGTGTGTTTGTATGTGTGAGGATGTTTTTAGGTGTTTGTGAATGTGACTGCAGATGTATGTGTGTGTGATGGCTTGTTTGTCTGTTCAGTTGTGTGGATGTGAGTGTTTGTATATATCTATTGGTGTTTTTGTGTTTGTATGTGTGTATGAGCATGTATGTATGTATGTTCAGGTGGGTGGCGTATGTGTCTGTGTACATGGGTACGTGTGTGAATTTTTGAATATGTGCAGGAGTGAGAGTGTGCATGAGGGTGTGTGTTTCTGTAGGTTTGAGTATGTCAGTGGTTATATATGTGAGGTTTATGGGTGTGAGTTTTTGTTAGTGAGTATATATGTGTTTACATGATGTGAGTGTGTGTGAGTGTGTATGATAGTGTGTGGAAGAGTTTAGGTGTGAGTGTACGTGAGGGGGATGGTGTAAGTGTGTGAATGTGTGTACACGTGTATGATTGTTGATGTTTGTGAGTATGTGTGACTGCATGTGTGTGTGAGTGTGTCTATGTAGGTGAGTGAGACTGTGTGTGTGATTGCATGTGTGGGTGAGTGTGAGTGTGAGTGAGTCTTGGAGCGTGTGTATGTGTGTGGGCGCTGTTTGTGTATATCTATGTGTGTTTGTGTGTGTTTGTATGTTTATGAGTGTGAGTGAGTTTTTGGGTCCAGTTGATAAATGACTAAGTTAACCCAAGCATTGTGGCCCATGCCTTGCTTCTTAGGCATTAGGAATGCTGAGTTTAGCAGCATTGTTTGTGGAGACTAGCCTAGAAATCAAATCTCACCATGAAAAATAAGCTGGATCTGTCCTACACCTTTCATTCCAGCAATGGGATGCTGGGATTAGCAGGCGAGCAGTTGTAGGCCACCACGTTCAAAAAAATTGCCAATGGAGGGAAAATGAAACTGGAAAAGGTGTGTCAAAGACTGTTTTCCAAGCTAATGTAGAAAGCTGAAATTTGGGGGATTGTGGTGTCGGATTGTGTATGTGTGTGTGTGTGTGTGCGTGCGTGTGCATGCGTGTGTGTGAGTTTGAGTAAGTGTGTGAGTCTGTGAATGTAAGTGTGTGTGTTCAAGTGTGGGTGAGTGTGTGAGTGTGTCTGAGTGTGTGTATTTGTGTGTTTATTTGTGTGAGTCTATTTTTGAGTGAGTGTGAAGGTGTGAGTGCGTCTGTGTGTACATGTGTATTGGAAGGTGAGTTTGAGTGGGTGTGTGTTCTTTTACGTTAATGTGTTGTCATCTGGGTATTCACGTGGGAGTGAGAATGTATGTGTGTGTCTGTGTGAGGGTGTTTTTGGGTGGGTGTGTGAATGTGAAAGTAGGGGCATGTGTGTGTGTTTGCTTGTTTGTGTTCACGTTTGTGTTACTGTTTATGTATATCTACATGTGTTTGTATGGGTCAATGAGAGTGTGTGTATGTGTGTTTGTGCATGTGTCTCTGTACTTGTGTAAGAGTGTGAATTCGTGAATGTGTGTGAGTGAATGTGTGCATGCAGGTGTGTGTTTCTGTATCACTGATTGTATGAGTGTGCACTGAGGTGAGTGTTTATGTGTGTGAGTGTGATTGTGAGTCAGCCTGTGTGAGTTTCTGTGTGTATGTGTTGTGAGAGTTTTTGTTTGGTGGTGTGTTTTTGAGTCAGTGTGTGAGTGTATATGTGGGTACTTGTGAGTAAGTGTGGGAGTGTGCATGACGGTGTGTGGGAGAGAATGTGTGAGAGTATACGAGGCTGAAGGTGTGAGTGAGTGTGTGAATGTGTGTACATGTGTTTGTTGGTAGGTGATTGTTTGTCTGACTGATTTTGTGTGTGTGTTTCTGTGAGTGAGAGTGTGAAAGTTGTAGGTGTGTACATGTGTGTGAGTGTGAAAATGTGTGTGAGTGTGTGAAAGTGTGTGTTTCTGTAAGTGATGGTTTAATTGTAATTGGATGATTCTGTCAGAGTGTGTGTGTAAATGAGTGTGTTTGCTTGTTTGTGGTTGTGAGCCTGTGTATTTGAATTTGTGTATGATTGTGTATTTTTGTGTCTCTGTGTGAGACAGTTTGCATGTGTATGGGCATATGTGTGTAAGTATGTTTATCTGTGTGTTGTGTGTGAGTGTGTGTGAGAATGTGCAGGTGTGTGTGGTGAGTGAAAGTGTGTTTGGGTCAGAGTGTGAGTGGGTGTTCGGTGCAGGTGTGTGAGTGTGTGTCTGTCTGTGAGTGTGCTGAGATTATTTTTGTGAGTATAACAGTGAGTCTGTGTCTTCGTTTGTTTGTGTTAGTTGAGTGTATTCAGGTGTGTTTGGTATGCCTGTGTGGATGTACATGTGTGTGTGTGTGAGGGTGAGAGTGTGAGTGGTTTTTTTTGTGTGTGATCATGTGTGAGTGAGAGCTGGCATCTGTGTATGTGTGTTTTAGTTTGTGGTTCTGTAGGTTTGTGAGTGTGACTTTGTGTGTGTGTTTGTGTGTGAGTCTATTTTTGAGTGTGAGTGTGAATATGGGAGTGCATTTGTGTGTCCATGTGTATTTGAAAGGGATTTTCTTCTTTGTGTGTGTGAGAGTAGGAGAGAATGTGATTTTGGGTGACTGTGTGTGTTGTTGAGTGCAGGTGTGTGAGTATGTGCAGGTGTGTGTAATTGAGTGTGTTTGGATTGGCGTGTGAATGCTCATTTGGGTGCAGGTGTGGGAATTTGTGTCCAAGAGATTGTGTTAGTGTGTTCAGGTGTGTGATTGATGTAGAGGGGTTATGTGGACGAGTAGGAGACTGAGTGTGTCTTCGTATGTTAGTGTTGTTGCTTGTGTGTATTCACGTGTATGTGAGTACACGTGTGTGTTTGTATGTGTGAGGATGTTTTTAGGTGTTTGTGAATGTGACTGCAGATGTATGTGTGTGTGATGGCTTGTTTGTCTGTTCAGTTGTGTGGATGTGAGTGTTTGTATATATCTATTGGTGTTTTTGTGTTTGTATGTGTGTATGAGCATGTATGTATGTATGTTCAGGTGGGTGGCGTATGTGTCTGTGTACATGGGTACGTGTGTGAATTTTTGAATATGTGCAGGAGTGAGAGTGTGCATGAGGGTGTGTGTTTCTGTAGGTTTGAGTATGTCAGTGGTTATATATGTGAGGTTTATGGGTGTGAGTTTTTGTTAGTGAGTGTATATGTGTTTACATGATGTGAGTGTGTGTGAGTGTGTATGATAGTGTGTGGGAGAGTTTAGGTGTGAGTGTACGTGAGGGGGATGGTGTAAGTGTGTGAATGTGTGTACACGTGTATGATTGTTGATGTTTGTGAGTATGTGTGACTGCATGTGTGTGTGAGTGTGTCTATGTAGGTGAGTGAGACTGTGTGTGTGATTGCATGTGTGGGTGAGTGTGAGTGTGAGTGAGTCTTGGAGCGTGTGTATGTGTGTGGGCGCTGTTTGTGTATATCTATGTGTGTTTGTGTGTGTTTGTATGTTTATGAGTGTGAGTGAGTTTTTGGGTCCAGTTGATAAATGACTAAGTTAACCCAAGCATTGTGGCCCATGCCTTGCTTCTTAGGCATTAGGAATGCTGAGTTTAGCAGCATTGTTTGTGGAGACTAGCCTAGAAATCAAATCTCACCATGAAAAATAAGCTGGATCTGTCCTACACCTTTCATTCCAGCAATGGGATGCTGGGATTAGCAGGCGAGCAGTTGTAGGCCACCACGTTCAAAAAAATTGCCAATGGAGGGAAAATGAAACTGGAAAAGGTGTGTCAAAGACTGTTTTCCAAGCTAATGTAGAAAGCTGAAATTTGGGGGATTGTGGTGTCGGATTGTGTATGTGTGTGTGTGTGTGCGTGCGTGTGCATGCGTGTGTGTGAGTTTGAGTAAGTGTGTGAGTCTGTGAATGTAAGTGTGTGTGTTCAAGTGTGGGTGAGTGTGTGAGTGTGTCTGAGTGTGTGTATTTGTGTGTTTATTTGTGTGAGTCTATTTTTGAGTGAGTGTGAAGGTGTGAGTGCGTCTGTGTGTACATGTGTATTGGAAGGTGAGTTTGAGTGGGTGTGTGTTCTTTTACGTTAATGTGTTGACATCTGGGTATTCACGTGGGAGTGAGAATGTATGTGTGTGTCTGTGTGAGGGTGTTTTTGGGTGGGTGTGTGAATGTGAAAGTAGGGGCATGTGTGTGTGTTTGCTTGTTTGTGTTCACGTTTGTGTTACTGTTTATGTATATCTACATGTGTTTGTATGGGTCAATGAGAGTGTGTGTATGTGTGTTTGTGCATGTGTCTGTGTACTTGTGTAAGAGTGTGAATTTGTGAATGTGTGTGAGTGAATGTGTGCATGCAGGTGTGTGTTTCTGTATCACTGATTGTATGAGTGTGCACTGAGGTGAGTGTTTATGTGTGTGAGTGTGATTGTGAGTCAGCCTGTGTGAGTTTCTGTGTGTATGTGTTGTGAGAGTTTGTGTTTGGTGGTGTGTTTTTGAGTCAGTGTGTGAGTGTATATGTGGGTACTTGTGAGTAAGTGTGGGAGTGTGCATGACGGTGCGTGGGAGAGAATGTGTGAGAGTATACGAGGCTGAAGGTGTGAGTGAGTGTGTGAATGTGTGTACATGTGTTTGTTGGTAGGTGATTGTTTGTCTGACTGATTTTGTGTGTGTGTTTCTGTGAGTGAGAGTGTGAAAGTTGTAGGTGTGCACATGTGTGTGAGTGTGAAAATGTGTGTGAGTGTGTGAAAGTGTGTGTTTCTGTAAGTGAGGGTTTAATTGTAATTGGATGATTCTGTCAGAGTGTGTGTGTAAATGAGTGTGTTTGCTTGTTTGTGGTTGTGAGCCTGTGTATTTGAATTTGTGTATGATTGTGTATTTTTGTGTCTCTGTGTGAGACAGTTTGCATGTGTATGGGCATATGTGTGTAAGTATGTTTATCTGTGTGTTGTGTGTGTGTGTGAGAATGTGCAGGTGTGTGTGGTGAGTGAAAGTGTGTTTGGGTCAGAGTGTGAGTGGGTGTTCGGTGCAGGTGTGTGAGTGTGTGTCTGTCTGTGAGTGTGCTGAGATTATTTTTGTGAGTATAACAGTGAGTCTGTGTCTTCGTTTGTTTGTGTTAGTTGAGTGTATTCAGGTGTGTTTGGTATGCCTGTGTGGATGTACATGTGTGTGTGTGTGAGGGTGAGAGTGTGAGTGGTTTTTTTTGTGTGTGATCATGTGTGAGTGAGAGCTGGCATCTGTGTATGTGTGTTTTAGTTTGTGGTTCTGTAGGTTTGTGAGTGTGACTTTGTGTGTGTGTTTGTGTGTGAGTCTATTTTTGAGTGTGAGTGTGAATATGGGAGTGCATTTGTGTGTCCATGTGTATTTGAAAGGGATTTTCTTCTTTGTGTGTGTGAGAGTAGGAGAGAATGTGATTGTGGGTGACTGTGTGTGTTGTTGAGTGCAGGTGTGTGAGTATGTGCAGGTGTGTGTAATTGAGTGTGTTTGGATTGGCGTGTGAATGCTCATTTGGGTGCAGGTGTGGGAATTTGTGTCCAAGAGATTGTGTTAGTGTGTTCAGGTGTGTGATTGATGTAGAGGGGTTATGTGGACGAGTAGGAGACTGAGTGTGTCTTCGTATGTTAGTGTTGTTGCTTGTGTGTATTCACGTGTATGTGAGTACACGTGTGTGTTTGTATGTGTGAGGATGTTTTTAGGTGTTTGTGAATGTGACTGCAGATGTATGTGGGTGTGATGGCTTGTTTGTCTGTTCAGTTGTGTGGATGTGAGTGTTTGTATATATCTATTGGTGTTTTTGTGTTTGTATGTGTGTATGAGCGTGTATGTATGTATGTTCAGGTGGGTGGCGTATGTGTCTGTGTACATGGGTACGTGTGTGAATTTTTGAATATGTGCAGGAGTGAGAGTGTGCATGAGGGTGTGTGTTTCTGTAGGTTTGAGTATGTCAGTGGTTATATATGTGAGGTTTATGGGTGTGAGTTTTTGTTAGTGAGTGTATATGTGTTTACATGATGTGAGTGTGTGTGAGTGTGTATGATAGTGTGTGTTAGAGTTTAGGTGTGAGTGTACGTGAGGGGGATGGTGTAAGTGTGTGAATGTGTGTACACGTGTATGATTGTTGATGTTTGTGAGTATGTGTGACTGCATGTGTGTGTGAGTGTGTCTATGTAGGTGAGTGAGACTGTGTGTGTGATTGCATGTGTGGGTGAGTGTGAGTGTGAGTGAGTCTTGGAGCGTGTGTATGTGTGTGGGCGCTGTTTGTGTATATCTATGTGTGTTTGTGTGTGTTTGTATGTTTATGAGTGTGAGTGAGTTTTTGGGTCCAGTTGATAAATGACTAAGTTAACCCAAGCATTGTGGCCCATGCCTTGCTTCTTAGGCATTAGGAATGCTGAGTTTAGCAGCATTGTTTGTGGAGACTAGCCTAGAAATCAAATCTCACCATGAAAAATAAGCTGGATCTGTCCTACACCTTTCATTCCAGCAATGGGATGCTGGGATTAGCAGGCGAGCAGTTGTAGGCCACCACGTTCAAAAAAATTGCCAATGGAGGGAAAATGAAACTGGAAAAGGTGTGTCAAAGACTGTTTTCCAAGCTAATGTAGAAAGCTGAAATTTGGGGGATTGTGGTGTCGGATTGTGTATGTGTGTGTGTGTGTGCGTGCGTGTGCATGCGTGTGTGTGAGTTTGAGTAAGTGTGTGAGTCTGTGAATGTAAGTGTGTGTGTTCAAGTGTGGGTGAGTGTGTGAGTGTGTCTGAGTGTGTGTATTTGTGTGTTTATTTGTGTGAGTCTATTTTTGAGTGAGTGTGAAGGTGTGAGTGCGTCTCTGTGTACATGTGTATTGGAAGGTGAGTTTGAGTGGGTGTGTGTTCTTTTACGTTAATGTGTTGACATCTGGGTATTCACGTGGGAGTGAGAATGTATGTGTGTGTCTGTGTGAGGGTGTTTTTGGGTGGGTGTGTGAATGTGAAAGTAGGGGCATGTGTGTGTGTTTGCTTGTTTGTGTTCACGTTTGTGTTACTGTTTATGTATATCTACATGTGTTTGTATGGGTCAATGAGAGTGTGTGTATGTGTGTTTGTGCATGTGTCTGTGTACTTGTGTAAGAGTGTGAATTTGTGAATGTGTGTGAGTGAATGTGTGCATGCAGGTGTGTGTTTCTGTATCACTGATTGTATGAGTGTGCACTGAGGTGAGTGTTTATGTGTGTGAGTGTGATTGTGAGTCAGCCTGTGTGAGTTTCTGTGTGTATGTGTTGTGAGAGTTTGTGTTTGGTGGTGTGTTTTTGAGTCAGTGTGTGAGTGTATATGTGGGTACTTGTGAGTAAGTGTGGGAGTGTGCATGACGGTGTGTGGGAGAGAATGTGTGAGAGTATACGAGGCTGAAGGTGTGAGTGAGTGTGTGAATGTGTGTACATGTGTTTGTTGGTAGGTTTTTGTTTGTCTGACTGATTTTGTGTGTATGTTTCTGTGAGTGAGAGTGTGAAAGTTGTAGGTGTGTACATGTGTGTGAGTGTGAAAATGTGTGTGAGTGTGTGAAAGTGTGTGTTTCTGTAAGTGAGGGTTTAATTGTAATTGGATGATTCTGTCAGAGTGTGTGTGTAAATGAGTGTGTTTGCTTGTTTGTGGTTGTGAGCCTGTGTATTTGAATTTGTGTATGATTGTGTATTTTTGTGTCTCTGTGTGAGACAGTTTGCATGTGTATGGGCATATGTGTGTAAGTATGTTTATCTGTGTGTTGTGTGTGAGTGTGTGTGAGAATGTGCAGGTGTGTGTGGTGAGTGAAAGTGTGTTTGGGTCAGAGTGTGAGTGGGTGTTCGGTGCAGGTGTGTGAGTGTGTGTCTGTCTGTGAGTGTGCTGCGATTATTTTTGTGAGTATAACAGTGAGTCTGTGTCTTCGTTTGTTTGTGTTAGTTGAGTGTATTCAGGTGTGTTTGGTATGCCTGTGTGGATGTACATGTGTGTGTGTGTGAGGGTGAGAGTGTGAGTGGTTTTTTTTGTGTGTGATCATGTGTGAGTGAGAGCTGGCATCTGTGTATGTGTGTTTTAGTTTGTGGTTCTGTAGGTTTGTGAGTGTGACTTTGTGTGTGTGTTTGTGTGTGAGTCTATTTTTGAGTGTGAGTGTGAATATGGGAGTGCATTTGTGTGTCCATGTGTATTTGAAAGGGATTTTCTTCTTTGTGTGTGTGAGAGTAGGAGAGAATGTGATTGTGGGTGACTGTGTGTGTTGTTGAGTGCAGGTGTGTGAGTATGTGCAGGTGTGTGTAATTGAGTGTGTTTGGATTGGCGTGTGAATGCTCATTTGGGTGCAGGTGTGGGAATTTGTGTCCAAGAGATTGTGTTAGTGTGTTCAGGTGTGTGATTGATGTAGAGGGGTTATGTGGACGAGTAGGAGACTGAGTGTGTCTTCGTATGTTAGTGTTGTTGCTTGTGTGTATTCACGTGTATGTGAGTACACGTGTGTGTTTGTATGTGTGAGGATGTTTTTAGGTGTTTGTGAATGTGACTGCAGATGTATGTGGGTGTGATGGCTTGTTTGTCTGTTCAGTTGTGTGGATGTGAGTGTTTGTATATATCTATTGGTGTTTTTGTGTTTGTATGTGTGTATGAGCGTGTATGTATGTATGTTCAGGTGGGTGGCGTATGTGTCTGTGTACATGGGTACGTGTGTGAATTTTTGAATATGTGCAGGAGTGAGAGTGTGCATGAGGGTGTGTGTTTCTGTAGGTTTGAGTATGTCAGTGGTTATATATGTGAGGTTTATGGGTGTGAGTTTTTGTTAGTGAGTGTATATGTGTTTACATGATGTGAGTGTGTGTGAGTGTGTATGATAGTGTGTGTTAGAGTTTAGGTGTGAGTGTACGTGAGGGGGATGGTGTAAGTGTGTGAATGTGTGTACACGTGTATGATTGTTGATGTTTGTGAGTATGTGTGACTGCATGTGTGTGTGAGTGTGTCTATGTAGGTGAGTGAGACTGTGTGTGTGATTGCATGTGTGGGTGAGTGTGAGTGTGAGTGAGTCTTGGAGCGTGTGTATGTGTGTGGGCGCTGTTTGTGTATATCTATGTGTGTTTGTGTGTGTTTGTATGTTTATGAGTGTGAGTGAGTTTTTGGGTCCAGTTGATAAATGACTAAGTTAACCCAAGCATTGTGGCCCATGCCTTGCTTCTTAGGCATTAGGAATGCTGAGTTTAGCAGCATTGTTTGTGGAGACTAGCCTAGAAATCAAATCTCACCATGAAAAATAAGCTGGATCTGTCCTACACCTTTCATTCCAGCAATGGGATGCTGGGATTAGCAGGCGAGCAGTTGTAGGCCACCACGTTCAAAAAAATTGCCAATGGAGGGAAAATGAAACTGGAAAAGGTGTGTCAAAGACTGTTTTCCAAGCTAATGTAGAAAGCTGAAATTTGGGGGATTGTGGTGTCGGATTGTGTATGTGTGTGTGTGTGTGTGCGTGCGTGTGCATGCGTGTGTGTGAGTTTGAGTAAGTGTGTGAGTCTGTGAATGTAAGTGTGTGTGTTCAAGTGTGGGTGAGTGTGTGAGTGTGTCTGAGTGTGTGTATTTGTGTGTTTATTTGTGTGAGTCTATTTTTGAGTGAGTGTGAAGGTGTGAGTGCGTCTGTGTGTACATGTGTATTGGAAGGTGAGTTTGAGTGGGTGTGTGTTCTTTTACGTTAATGTGTTGACATCTGGGTATTCACGTGGGAGTGAGAATGTATGTGTGTGTCTGTGTGAGGGTGTTTTTGGGTGGGTGTGTGAATGTGAAAGTAGGGGCATGTGTGTGTGTTTGCTTGTTTGTGTTCACGTTTGTGTTACTGTTTATGTATATCTACATGTGTTTGTATGGGTCAATGAGAGTGTGTGTATGTGTGTTTGTGCATGTGTCTGTGTACTTGTGTAAGAGTGTGAATTTGTGAATGTGTGTGAGTGAATGTGTGCATGCAGGTGTGTGTTTCTGTATCACTGATTGTATGAGTGTGCACTGAGGTGAGTGTTTATGTGTGTGAGTGTGATTGTGAGTCAGCCTGTGTGAGTTTCTGTGTGTATGTGTTGTGAGAGTTTGTGTTTGGTGGTGTGTTTTTGAGTCAGTGTGTGAGTGTATATGTGGGTACTTGTGAGTAAGTGTGGGAGTGTGCATGACGGTGTGTGGGAGAGAATGTGTGAGAGTATACGAGGCTGAAGGTGTGAGTGAGTGTGTGAATGTGTGTACATGTGTTTGTTGGTAGGTTTTTGTTTGTCTGACTGATTTTGTGTGTATGTTTCTGTGAGTGAGAGTGTGAAAGTTGTAGGTGTGTACATGTGTGTGAGTGTGAAAATGTGTGTGAGTGTGTGAAAGTGTGTGTTTCTGTAAGTGAGGGTTTAATTGTAATTGGATGATTCTGTCAGAGTGTGTGTGTAAATGAGTGTGTTTGCTTGTTTGTGGTTGTGAGCCTGTGTATTTGAATTTGTGTATGATTGTGTATTTTTGTGTCTCTGTGTGAGAC
Source organism: Castor canadensis (assembly GCF_047511655.1). NCBI lineage: Eukaryota > Metazoa > Chordata > Mammalia > Rodentia > Castoridae > Castor > Castor canadensis. Next base: position 110,934,842 of record NC_133398.1, on the reverse strand, counting down.
AGTTTGCATGTGTATGGGCATATGTGTGTAAGTATGTTTATCTGTGTGTTGTGTGTGAGTGTGTGTGAGAATGTGCAGGTGTGTGTGGTGAGTGAAAGTGTGTTTGGGTCAGAGTGTGAGTGGGTGTTCGGTGCAGGTGTGTGAGTGTGTGTCTGTCTGTGAGTGTGCTGCGATTATTTTTGTGAGTATAACAGTGAGTCTGTGTCTTCGTTTGTTTGTGTTAGTTGAGTGTATTCAGGTGTGTTTGGTATGCCTGTGTGGATGTACATGTGTGTGTGTGTGAGGGTGAGAGTGTGAGTGGTTTTTTTTGTGTGTGATCATGTGTGAGTGAGAGCTGGCATCTGTGTATGTGTGTTTTAGTTTGTGGTTCTGTAGGTTTGTGAGTGTGACTTTGTGTGTGTGTTTGTGTGTGAGTCTATTTTTGAGTGTGAGTGTGAATATGGGAGTGCATTTGTGTGTCCATGTGTATTTGAAAGGGATTTTCTTCTTTGTGTGTGTGAGAGTAGGAGAGAATGTGATTTTGGGTGACTGTGTGTGTTGTTGAGTGCAGGTGTGTGAGTATGTGCAGGTGTGTGTAATTGAGTGTGTTTGGATTGGCGTGTGAATGCTCATTTGGGTGCAGGTGTGGGAATTTGTGTCCAAGAGATTGTGTTAGTGTGTTCAGGTGTGTGATTGATGTAGAGGGGTTATGTGGACGAGTAGGAGACTGAGTGTGTCTTCGTATGTTAGTGTTGTTGCTTGTGTGTATTCACGTGTATGTGAGTACACGTGTGTGTTTGTATGTGTGAGGATGTTTTTAGGTGTTTGTGAATGTGACTGCAGATGTATGTGTGTGTGATGGCTTGTTTGTCTGTTCAGTTGTGTGGATGTGAGTGTTTGTATATATCTATTGGTGTTTTTGTGTTTGTATGTGTGTATGAGCATGTATGTATGTATGTTCAGGTGGGTGGCGTATGTGTCTGTGTACATGGGTACGTGTGTGAATTTTTGAATATGTGCAGGAGTGAGAGTGTGCATGAGGGTGTGTGTTTCTGTAGGTTTGAGTATGTCAGTGGTTATATATGTGAGGTTTATGGGTGTGAGTTTTTGTTAGTGAGTATATATGTGTTTACATGATGTGAGTGTGTGTGAGTGTGTATGATAGTGTGTGGAAGAGTTTAGGTGTGAGTGTACGTGAGGGGGATGGTGTAAGTGTGTGAATGTGTGTACACGTGTATGATTGTTGATGTTTGTGAGTATGTGTGACTGCATGTGTGTGTGAGTGTGTCTATGTAGGTGAGTGAGACTGTGTGTGTGATTGCATGTGTGGGTGAGTGTGAGTGTGAGTGAGTCTTGGAGCGTGTGTATGTGTGTGGGCGCTGTTTGTGTATATCTATGTGTGTTTGTGTGTGTTTGTATGTTTATGAGTGTGAGTGAGTTTTTGGGTCCAGTTGATAAATGACTAAGTTAACCCAAGCATTGTGGCCCATGCCTTGCTTCTTAGGCATTAGGAATGCTGAGTTTAGCAGCATTGTTTGTGGAGACTAGCCTAGAAATCAAATCTCACCATGAAAAATAAGCTGGATCTGTCCTACACCTTTCATTCCAGCAATGGGATGCTGGGATTAGCAGGCGAGCAGTTGTAGGCCACCACGTTCAAAAAAATTGCCAATGGAGGGAAAATGAAACTGGAAAAGGTGTGTCAAAGACTGTTTTCCAAGCTAATGTAGAAAGCTGAAATTTGGGGGATTGTGGTGTCGGATTGTGTATGTGTGTGTGTGTGTGTGCGTGCGTGTGCATGCGTGTGTGTGAGTTTGAGTAAGTGTGTGAGTCTGTGAATGTAAGTGTGTGTGTTCAAGTGTGGGTGAGTGTGTGAGTGTGTCTGAGTGTGTGTATTTGTGTGTTTATTTGTGTGAGTCTATTTTTGAGTGAGTGTGAAGGTGTGAGTGCGTCTGTGTGTACATGTGTATTGGAAGGTGAGTTTGAGTGGGTGTGTGTTCTTTTACGTTAATGTGTTGACATCTGGGTATTCACGTGGGAGTGAGAATGTATGTGTGTGTCTGTGTGAGGGTGTTTTTGGGTGGGTGTGTGAATGTGAAAGTAGGGGCATGTGTGTGTGTTTGCTTGTTTGTGTTCACGTTTGTGTTACTGTTTATGTATATCTACATGTGTTTGTATGGGTCAATGAGAGTGTGTGTATGTGTGTTTGTGCATGTGTCTGTGTACTTGTGTAAGAGTGTGAATTCGTGAATGTGTGTGAGTGAATGTGTGCATGCAGGTGTGTGTTTCTGTATCACTGATTGTATGAGTGTGCACTGAGGTGAGTGTTTATGTGTGTGAGTGTGATTGTGAGTCAGCCTGTGTGAGTTTCTGTGTGTATGTGTTGTGAGAGTTTTTGTTTGGTGGTGTGTTTTTGAGTCAGTGTGTGAGTGTATATGTGGGTACTTGTGAGTAAGTGTGGGAGTGTGCATGACGGTGTGTGGGAGAGAATGTGTGAGAGTATACGAGGCTGAAGGTGTGAGTGAGTGTGTGAATGTGTGTACATGTGTTTGTTGGTAGGTGATTGTTTGTCTGACTGATTTTGTGTGTGTGTTTCTGTGAGTGAGAGTGTGAAAGTTGTAGGTGTGTACATGTGTGTGAGTGTGAAAATGTGTGTGAGTGTGTGAAAGTGTGTGTTTCTGTAAGTGATGGTTTAATTGTAATTGGATGATTCTGTCAGAGTGTGTGTGTAAATGAGTGTGTTTGCTTGTTTGTGGTTGTGAGCCTGTGTATTTGAATTTGTGTATGATTGTGTATTTTTGTGTCTCTGTGTGAGACAGTTTGCATGTGTATGGGCATATGTGTGTAAGTATGTTTATCTGTGTGTTGTGTGTGAGTGTGTGTGAGAATGTGCAGGTGTGTGTGGTGAGTGAAAGTGTGTTTGGGTCAGAGTGTGAGTGGGTGTTCGGTGCAGGTGTGTGAGTGTGTGTCTGTCTGTGAGTGTGCTGAGATTATTTTTGTGAGTATAACAGTGAGTCTGTGTCTTCGTTTGTTTGTGTTAGTTGAGTGTATTCAGGTGTGTTTGGTATGCCTGTGTGGATGTACATGTGTGTGTGTGTGAGGGTGAGAGTGTGAGTGGTTTTTTTTGTGTGTGATCATGTGTGAGTGAGAGCTGGCATCTGTGTATGTGTGTTTTAGTTTGTGGTTCTGTAGGTTTGTGAGTGTGACTTTGTGTGTGTGTTTGTGTGTGAGTCTATTTTTGAGTGTGAGTGTGAATATGGGAGTGCATTTGTGTGTCCATGTGTATTTGAAAGGGATTTTCTTCTTTGTGTGTGTGAGAGTAGGAGAGAATGTGATTTTGGGTGACTGTGTGTGTTGTTGAGTGCAGGTGTGTGAGTATGTGCAGGTGTGTGTAATTGAGTGTGTTTGGATTGGCATGTGAATGCTCATTTGGGTGCAGGTGTGGGAATTTGTGTCCAAGAGATTGTGTTAGTGTGTTCAGGTGTGTGATTGATGTAGAGGGGTTATGTGGACGAGTAGGAGACTGAGTGTGTTTTCGTATGTTAGTGTTGTTGCTTGTGTGTATTCACGTGTATGTGAGTACACGTGTGTGTTTGTATGTGTGAGGATGTTTTTAGGTGTTTGTGAATGTGACTGCAGATGTATGTGTGTGTGATGGCTTGTTTGTCTGTTCAGTTGTGTGGATGTGAGTGTTTGTATATATCTATTGGTGTTTTTGTGTTTGTATGTGTGTATGAGCATGTATGTATGTATGTTCAGGTGGGTGGCGTATGTGTCTGTGTACATGGGTACGTGTGTGAATTTTTGAATATGTGCAGGAGTGAGAGTGTGCATGAGGGTGTGTGTTTCTGTAGGTTTGAGTATGTCAGTGGTTATATATGTGAGGTTTATGGGTGTGAGTTTTTGTTAGTGAGTGTATATGTGTTTACATGATGTGAGTGTGTGTGAGTGTGTATGATAGTGTGTGGGAGAGTTTAGGTGTGAGTGTACGTGAGGGGGATGGTGTAAGTGTGTGAATGTGTGTACACGTGTATGATTGTTGATGTTTGTGAGTATGTGTGACTGCATGTGTGTGTGAGTGTGTCTATGTAGGTGAGTGAGACTGTGTGTGTGATTGCATGTGTGGGTGAGTGTGAGTGTGAGTGAGTCTTGGAGCGTGTGTATGTGTGTGGGCGCTGTTTGTGTATATCTATGTGTGTTTGTGTGTGTTTGTATGTTTATGAGTGTGAGTGAGTTTTTGGGTCCAGTTGATAAATGACTAAGTTAACCCAAGCATTGTGGCCCATGCCTTGCTTCTTAGGCATTAGGAATGCTGAGTTTAGCAGCATTGTTTGTGGAGACTAGCCTAGAAATCAAATCTCACCATGAAAAATAAGCTGGATCTGTCCTACACCTTTCATTCCAGCAATGGGATGCTGGGATTAGCAGGCGAGCAGTTGTAGGCCACCACGTTCAAAAAAATTGCCAATGGAGGGAAAATGAAACTGGAAAAGGTGTGTCAAAGACTGTTTTCCAAGCTAATGTAGAAAGCTGAAATTTGGGGGATTGTGGTGTCGGATTGTGTATGTGTGTGTGTGTGCGTGCGTGTGCATGCGTGTGTGTGAGTTTGAGTAAGTGTGTGAGTCTGTGAATGTAAGTGTGTGTGTTCAAGTGTGGGTGAGTGTGTGAGTGTGTCTGAGTGTGTGTATTTGTGTGTTTATTTGTGTGAGTCTATTTTTGAGTGAGTGTGAAGGTGTGAGTGCGTCTGTGTGTACATGTGTATTGGAAGGTGAGTTTGAGTGGGTGTGTGTTCTTTTACGTTAATGTGTTGACATCTGGGTATTCACGTGGGAGTGAGAATGTATGTGTGTGTCTGTGTGAGGGTGTTTTTGGGTGGGTGTGTGAATGTGAAAGTAGGGGCATGTGTGTGTGTTTGCTTGTTTGTGTTCACGTTTGTGTTACTGTTTATGTATATCTACATGTGTTTGTATGGGTCAATGAGAGTGTGTGTATGTGTGTTTGTGCATGTGTCTGTGTACTTGTGTAAGAGTGTGAATTTGTGAATGTGTGTGAGTGAATGTGTGCATGCAGGTGTGTGTTTCTGTATCACTGATTGTATGAGTGTGCACTGAGGTGAGTGTTTATGTGTGTGAGTGTGATTGTGAGTCAGCCTGTGTGAGTTTCTGTGTGTATGTGTTGTGAGAGTTTGTGTTTGGTGGTGTGTTTTTGAGTCAGTGTGTGAGTGTATATGTGGGTACTTGTGAGTAAGTGTGGGAGTGTGCATGACGGTGTGTGGGAGAGAATGTGTGAGAGTATACGAGGCTGAAGGTGTGAGTGAGTGTGTGAATGTGTGTACATGTGTTTGTTGGTAGGTGTTTGTTTGTCTGACTGATTTTGTGTGTGTGTTTCTGTGAGTGAGAGTGTGAAAGTTGTAGGTGTGTACATGTGTGTGAGTGTGAAAATGTGTGTGAGTGTGTGAAAGTGTGTGTTTCTGTAAGTGAGGGTTTAATTGTAATTGGATGATTCTGTCAGAGTGTGTGTGTAAATGAGTGTGTTTGCTTGTTTGTGGTTGTGAGCCTGTGTATTTGAATTTGTGTATGATTGTGTATTTTTGTGTCTCTGTGTGAGACAGTTTGCATGTGTATGGGCATATGTGTGTAAGTATGTTTATCTGTGTGTTGTGTGTGAGTGTGTGTGAGAATGTGCAGGTGTGTGTGGTGAGTGAAAGTGTGTTTGGGTCAGAGTGTGAGTGGGTGTTCGGTGCAGGTGTGTGAGTGTGTGTCTGTCTGTGAGTGTGCTGAGATTATTTTTGTGAGTATAACAGTGAGTCTGTGTCTTCGTTTGTTTGTGTTAGTTGAGAGTATTCAGGTGTGTTTGGTATGCCTGTGTGGATGTACATGTGTGTGTGTGTGAGGGTGAGAGTGTGAGTGGTTTTTTTTGTGTGTGATCATGTGTGAGTGAGAGCTGGCATCTGTGTATGTGTGTTTTAGTTTGTGGTTCTGTAGGTTTGTGAGTGTGACTTTGTGTGTGTGTTTGTGTGTGAGTCTATTTTTGAGTGTGAGTGTGAATATGGGAGTGCATTTGTGTGTCCATGTGTATTTGAAAGGGATTTTCTTCTTTGTGTGTGTGAGAGTAGGAGAGAATGTGATTGTGGGTGACTGTGTGTGTTGTTGAGTGCAGGTGTGTGAGTATGTGCAGGTGTGTGTAATTGAGTGTGTTTGGATTGGCGTGTGAATGCTCATTTGGGTGCAGGTGTGGGAATTTGTGTCCAAGAGATTGTGTTAGTGTGTTCAGGTGTGTGATTGATGTAGAGGGGTTATGTGGACGAGTAGGAGACTGAGTGTGTCTTCGTATGTTAGTGTTGTTGCTTGTGTGTATTCACGTGTATGTGAGTACACGTGTGTGTTTGTATGTGTGAGGATGTTTTTAGGTGTTTGTGAATGTGACTGCAGATGTATGTGTGTGTGATGGCTTGTTTGTCTGTTCAGTTGTGTGGATGTGAGTGTTTTTATATATCTATTGGTGTTTTTGTGTTTGTATGTGTGTATGAGCGTGTATGTATGTATGTTCAGGTGGGTGGCGTATGTGTCTGTGTACATGGGTACGTGTGTGAATTTTTGAATATGTGCAGAAGTGACAGTGTGCATGAGGGTGTGTGTTTCTGTAGGTTTGAGTATGTCAGTGGTTATATATGTGAGGTTTATGGGTGAGTTTTTGTTAGTGAGTGTATATGTGTTTACATGATGTGAGTGTGTGTGAGTGTGTATGATAGTGTGTGGGAGAGTTTAGGTGTGAGTGTACGTGAGGGGGATGGTGTAAGTGTGTGAATGTGTGTACACGTGTATGATTGTTGATGTTTGTGAGTATGTGTGACTGCATGTGTGTGTGAGTGTGTCTGTAGGTGAGTGAGACTGTGTGTGTGAGTGCATGTGTGGGTGAGTGTGAGTGTGAGTGAGTCTTGGAGCGTGTGTATGTGTGTGGGCGCTGTTTGTGTATATCTATGTGTGTTTGTGTGTGTTTGTATGTTTATGAGTGTGAGTGAGTTTTTGGGTCCAGTTGATAAATGACTAAGTTAACCCAAGCATTGTGGCCCATGCCTTGCTTCTTAGGCATTAGGAATGCTGAGTTTAGCAGCATTGTTTGTGGAGACTAGCCTAGAAATCAAATCTCACCATGAAAAATAAGCTGGATCTGTCCTACACCTTTCATTCCAGCAATGGGATGCTGGGATTAGCAGGCGAGCAGTTGTAGGCCACCACGTTCAAAAAAATTGCCAATGGAGGGAAAATGAAACTGGAAAAGGTGTGTCAAAGACTGTTTTCCAAGCTAATGTAGAAAGCTGAAATTTGGGGGATTGTGGTGTCAGATTGTGTATGTGTGTGTGTGTGTGTGCGTGCGTGTGCATGCGTGTGTGTGAGTTTGAGTAAGTGTGTGAGTCTGTGAATGTAAGTGTGTGTGTTCAAGTGTGGGTGAGTGTGTGAGTGTGTCTGAGTGTGTGTATTTGTGTGTTTATTTGTGTGAGTCTATTTTTGAGTGAGTGTGAAGGTGTGAGTGCGTCTGTGTGTACATGTGTATTGGAAGGTGAGTTTGAGTGGGTGTGTGTTCTTTTACGTTAATGTGTTGACATCTGGGTATTCACGTGGGAGTGAGAATGTATGTGTGTGTCTGTGTGAGGGTGTTTTTGGGTGGGTGTGTGAATGTGAAAGTAGGGGCATGTGTGTGTGTTTGCTTGTTTGTGTTCACGTTTGTGTTACTGTTTATGTATATCTACATGTGTTTGTATGGGTCAATGAGAGTGTGTGTATGTGTGTTTGTGCATGTGTCTGTGTACTTGTGTAAGAGTGTGAATTTGTGAATGTGTGTGAGTGAATGTGTGCATGCAGGTGTGTGTTTCTGTATCACTGATTGTATGAGTGTGCACTGAGGTGAGTGTTTATGTGTGTGAGTGTGATTGTGAGTCAGCCTGTGTGAGTTTCTGTGTGTATGTGTTGTGAGAGTTTGTGTTTGGTGGTGTGTTTTTGAGTCAGTGTGTGAGTGTATATGTGGGTACTTGTGAGTAAGTGTGGGAGTGTGCATGACGGTGTGTGGGAGAGAATGTGTGAGAGTATACGAGGCTGAAGGTGTGAGTGAGTGTGTGAATGTGTGTACATGTGTTTGTTGGTAGGTGTTTGTTTGTCTGACTGATTTTGTGTGTGTGTTTCTGTGAGTGAGAGTGTGAAAGTTGTAGGTGTGTACATGTGTGTGAGTGTGAAAATGTGTGTGAGTGTGTGAAAGTGTGTGTTTCTGTAAGTGAGGGTTTAATTGCAATTGGATGATTCTGTCAGCGTGTGTGTGTAAATGAGTGTGTTTGCTTGTTTGTGGTTGTGAGCCTGTGTATTTGAATTTGTGTATGATTGTGTATTTTTGTGTCTCTGTGTGAGACAGTTTGCATGTGTATGGGCATATGTGTGTAAGTATGTTTATCTGTGTGTTGTGTGTGAGTGTGTGTGAGAATGTGCAGGTGTGTGTGGTGAGTGAAAGTGTGTTTGGGTCAGAGTGTGAGTGGGTGTTCGGTGCAGGTGTGTGAGTGTGTGTCTGTCTGTGAGTGTGCTGAGATTATTTTTGTGAGTATAACAGTGAGTCTGTGTCTTCGTTTGTTTGTGTTAGTTGAGTGTATTCAGGTGTGTTTGGTATGCCTGTGTGGATGTACATGTGTGTGTGTGTGAGGGTGAGAGTGTGAGTGGTTTTTTTTGTGTGTGATCATGTGTGAGTGAGAGCTGGCATCTGTGTATGTGTGTTTTAGTTTGTGGTTCTGTAGGTTTGTGAGTGTGACTTTGTGTGTGTGTTTGTGTGTGAGTCTATTTTTGAGTGTGAGTGTGAATATGGGAGTGCATTTGTGTGTCCATGTGTATTTGAAAGGGATTTTCTTCTTTGTGTGTGTGAGAGTAGGAGAGAATGTGATTGTGGGTGACTGTGTGTGTTGTTGAGTGCAGGTGTGTGAGTATGTGCAGGTGTGTGTAATTGAGTGTGTTTGGATTGGCGTGTGAATGCTCATTTGGGTGCAGGTGTGGGAATTTGTGTCCAAGAGATTGTGTTAGTGTGTTCAGGTGTGTGATTGATGTAGAGGGGTTATGTGGACGAGTAGGAGACTGAGTGTGTCTTCGTATGTTAGTGTTGTTGCTTGTGTGTATTCACGTGTATGTGAGTACACGTGTGTGTTTGTATGTGTGAGGATGTTTTTAGGTGTTTGTGAATGTGACTGCAGATGTATGTGGGTGTGATGGCTTGTTTGTCTGTTCAGTTGTGTGGATGTGAGTGTTTGTATATATCTATTGGTGTTTTTGTGTTTGTATGTGTGTATGAGCGTGTATGTATGTATGTTCAGGTGGGTGGCGTATGTGTCTGTGTACATGGGTACGTGTGTGAATTTTTGAATATGTGCAGAAGTGACAGTGTGCATGAGGGTGTGTGTTTCTGTAGGTTTGAGTATGTCAGTGGTTATATATGTGAGGTTTATGGGTGTGAGTTTTTGTTAGTGAGTGTATATGTGTTTACATGATGTGAGTGTGTGTGAGTGTGTATGATAGTGTGTGTTAGAGTTTAGGTGTGAGTGTACGTGAGGGGGATGGTGTAAGTGTGTGAATGTGTGTACACGTGTATGATTGTTGATGTTTGTGAGTATGTGTGACTGCATGTGTGTGTGAGTGTGTCTATGTAGGTGAGTGAGACTGTGTGTGTGAGTGCATGTGTGGGTGAGTGTGAGTGTGAGTGAGTCTTGGAGCGTGTGTATGTGTGTGGGCGCTGTTTGTGTATATCTATGTGTGTTTGTGTGTGTTTGTATGTTTATGAGTGTGAGTGAGTTTTTGGGTCCAGTTGATAAATGACTAAGTTAACCCAAGCATTGTGGCCCATGCCTTGCTTCTTAGGCATTAGGAATGCTGAGTTTAGCAGCATTGTTTGTGGAGACTAGCCTAGAAATCAAATCTCACCATGAAAAATAAGCTGGATCTGTCCTACACCTTTCATTCCAGCAATGGGATGCTGGGATTAGCAGGCGAGCAGTTGTAGGCCACCACGTTCAAAAAAATTGCCAATGGAGGGAAAATGAAACTGGAAAAGGTGTGTCAAAGACTGTTTTCCAAGCTAATGTAGAAAGCTGAAATTTGGGGGATTGTGGTGTCGGATTGTGTATGTGTGTGTGTGTGTGTGTGCGTGCGTGTGCATGCGTGTGTGTGAGTTTGAGTAAGTGTGTGAGTCTGTGAATGTAAGTGTGTGTGTTCAAGTGTGGGTGAGTGTGTGAGTGTGTCTGAGTGTGTGTATTTGTGTGTTTATTTGTGTGAGTCTATTTTTGAGTGAGTGTGAAGGTGTGAGTGCGTCTGTGTGTACATGTGTATTGGAAGGTGAGTTTGAGTGGGTGTGTGTTCTTTTACGTTAATGTGTTGACATCTGGGTATTCACGTGGGAGTGAGAATGTATGTGTGTGTCTGTGTGAGGGTGTTTTTGGGTGGGTGTGTGAATGTGAAAGTAGGGGCATGTGTGTGTGTTTGCTTGTTTGTGTTCACGTTTGTGTTACTGTTTATGTATATCTACATGTGTTTGTATGGGTCAATGAGAGTGTGTGTATGTGTGTTTGTGCATGTGTCTGTGTACTTGTGTAAGAGTGTGAATTTGTGAATGTGTGTGAGTGAATGTGTGCATGCAGGTGTGTGTTTCTGTATCACTGATTGTATGAGTGTGCACTGAGGTGAGTGTTTATGTGTGTGAGTGTGATTGTGAGTCAGCCTGTGTGAGTTTCTGTGTGTATGTGTTGTGAGAGTTTGTGTTTGGTGGTGTGTTTTTGAGTCAGTGTGTGAGTGTATATGTGGGTACTTGTGAGTAAGTGTGGGAGTGTGCATGACGGTGTGTGGGAGAGAATGTGTGAGAGTATACGAGGCTGAAGGTGTGAGTGAGGGTGTGAATGTGTGTACATGTGTTTGTTGGTAGGTTTTTGTTTGTCTGACTGATTTTGTGTGTGTGTTTCTGTGAGTGAGAGTGTGAAAGTTGTAGGTGTGTACATGTGTGTGAGTGTGAAAATGTGTGTGAGTGTGTGAAAGTGTGTGTTTCTGTAAGTGAGGGTTTAATTGTAATTGGATGATTCTGTCAGAGTGTGTGTGTAAATGAGTGTGTTTGCTTGTTTGTGGTTGTGAGCCTGTGTATTTGAATTTTTGTATGATTGTGTATTTTTGTGTCTCTGTGTGAGAGAGTTTGCATGTGTATGGGCATATGTGTGTAAGTATGTTTATCTGTGTGTTGTGTGTGAGTGTGTGTGAGAATGTGCAGGTGTGTGTGGTGAGTGAAAGTGTGTTTGGGTCAGAGTGTGAGTGGGTGTTCGGTGCAGGTGTGTGAGTGTGTATCTGTCTGTGAGTGTGCTGAGATTATTTTTGTGAGTATAACAGTGAGTCTGTGTCTTCGTTTGTTTGTGTTAGTTGAGTGTATTCAGGTGTGTTTGGTATGCCTGTGTGGATGTACATGTGTGTGTGTGTGAGGGTGAGAGTGTGAGTGGTTTTTTTTGTGTGTGATCATGTGTGAGTGAGAGCTGGCATCTGTGTATGTGTGTTTTAGTTTGTGGTTCTGTAGGTTTGTGAGTGTGACTTTGTGTGTGTGTTTGTGTGTGAGTCTATTTTTGAGTGTGAGTGTGAATATGGGAGTGCATTTGTGTGTCCATGTGTATTTGAAAGGGATTTTCTTCTTTGTGTGTGTGAGAGTAGGAGAGAATGTGATTGTGGGTGACTGTGTGTGTTGTTGAGTGCAGGTGTGTGAGTATGTGCAGGTGTGTGTAATTGAGTGTGTTTGGATTGGCGTGTGAATGCTCATTTGGGTGCAGGTGTGGGAATTTGTGTCCAAGAGATTGTGTTAGTGTGTTCAGGTGTGTGATTGATGTAGAGGGGTTATGTGGACGAGTAGGAGACTGAGTGTGTCTTCGTATGTTAGTGTTGTTGCTTGTGTGTATTCACGTGTATGTGAGTACACGTGTGTGTTTGTATGTGTGAGGATGTTTTTAGGTGTTTGTGAATGTGACTGCAGATGTATGTGTGTGTGATGGCTTGTTTGTCTGTTCAGTTGTGTGGATGTGAGTGTTTGTATATATCTATTGGTGTTTTTGTGTTTGTATGTGTGTATGAGCATGTATGTATGTATGTTCAGGTGGGTGGCGTATGTGTCTGTGTACATGGGTACGTGTGTGAATTTTTGAATATGTGCAGGAGTGAGAGTGTGCATGAGGGTGTGTGTTTCTGTAGGTTTGAGTATGTCAGTGGTTATATATGTGAGGTTTATGGGTGTGAGTTTTTGTTAGTGAGTGTATATGTGTTTACATGATGTGAGTGTGTGTGAGTGTGTATGATAGTGTGTGTTAGAGTTTAGGTGTGAGTGTACGTGAGGGGGATGGTGTAAGTGTGTGAATGTGTGTACACGTGTATGATTGTTGATGTTTGTGAGTATGTGTGACTGCATGTGTGTGTGAGTGTGTCTATGTAGGTGAGTGAGACTGTGTGTGTGATTGCATGTGTGGGTGAGTGTGAGTGTGAGTGAGTCTTGGAGCGTGTGTATGTGTGTGGGCGCTGTTTGTGTATATCTATGTGTGTTTGTGTGTGTTTGTATGTTTATGAGTGTGAGTGAGTTTTTGGGTCCAGTTGATAAATGACTAAGTTAACCCAAGCATTGTGGCCCATGCCTTGCTTCTTAGGCATTAGGAATGCTGAGTTTAGCAGCATTGTTTGTGGAGACTAGCCTAGAAATCAAATCTCACCATGAAAAATAAGCTGGATCTGTCCTACACCTTTCATTCCAGCAATGGGATGCTGGGATTAGCAGGCGAGCAGTTGTAGGCCACCACGTTCAAAAAAATTGCCAATGGAGGGAAAATGAAACTGGAAAAGGTGTGTCAAAGACTGTTTTCCAAGCTAATGTAGAAAGCTGAAATTTGGGGGATTGTGGTGTCGGATTGTGTATGTGTGTGTGTGTGTGCGTGCGTGTGCATGCGTGTGTGTGAGTTTGAGTAAGTGTGTGAGTCTGTGAATGTAAGTGTGTGTGTTCAAGTGTGGGTGAGTGTGTGAGTGTGTCTGAGTGTGTGTATTTGTGTGTTTATTTGTGTGAGTCTCTTTTTGAGTGAGTGTGAAGGTGTGAGTGCGTCTGTGTGTACATGTGTATTGGAAGGTGAGTTTGAGTGGGTGTGTGTTCTTTTACGTTAATGTGTTGACATCTGGGTATTCACGTGGGAGTGAGAATGTATGTGTGTGTCTGTGTGAGGGTGTTTTTGGGTGGGTGTGTGAATGTGAAAGTAGGGGCATGTGTGTGTGTTTGCTTGTTTGTGTTCACGTTTGTGTTACTGTTTATGTATATCTACATGTGTTTGTATGGGTCAATGAGAGTGTGTGTATGTGTGTTTGTGCATGTGTCTGTGTACTTGTGTAAGAGTGTGAATTTGTGAATGTGTGTGAGTGAATGTGTGCATGCAGGTGTGTGTTTCTGTATCACTGATTGTATGAGTGTGCACTGAGGTGAGTGTTTATGTGTGTGAGTGTGATTGTGAGTCAGCCTGTGTGAGTTTCTGTGTGTATGTGTTGTGAGAGTTTGTGTTTGGTGGTGTGTTTTTGAGTCAGTGTGTGAGTGTATATGTGGGTACTTGTGAGTAAGTGTGGGAGTGTGCATGACGGTGTGTGGGAGAGAATGTGTGAGAGTATACGAGGCTGAAGGTGTGAGTGAGTGTGTGAATGTGTGTACATGTGTTTGTTGGTAGGTGTTTGTTTGTCTGACTGATTTTGTGTGTGTGTTTCTGTGAGTGAGAGTGTGAAAGTTGTAGGTGTGTACATGTGTGTGAGTGTGAAAATGTGTGTGAGTGTGTGAAAGTGTGTGTTTCTGTAAGTGAGGGTTTAATTGCAATTGGATGATTCTGTCAGCGTGTGTGTGTAAATGAGTGTGTTTGCTTGTTTGTGGTTGTGAGCCTGTGTATTTGAATTTGTGTATGATTGTGTATTTTTGTGTCTCTGTGTGAGACAGTTTGCATGTGTATGGGCATATGTGTGTAAGTATGTTTATCTGTGTGTTGTGTGTGAGTGTGTGTGAGAATGTGCAGGTGTGTGTGGTGAGTGAAAGTGTGTTTGGGTCAGAGTGTGAGTGGGTGTTCGGTGCAGGTGTGTGAGTGTGTGTCTGTCTGTGAGTGTGCTGAGATTATTTTTGTGAGTATAACAGTGAGTCTGTGTCTTCGTTTGTTTGTGTTAGTTGAGTGTATTCAGGTGTGTTTGGTATGCCTGTGTGGATGTACATGTGTGTGTGTGTGAGGGTGAGAGTGTGAGTGGTTTTTTTTGTGTGTGATCATGTGTGAGTGAGAGCTGGCATCTGTGTATGTGTGTTTTAGTTTGTGGTTCTGTAGGTTTGTGAGTGTGACTTTGTGTGTGTGTTTGTGTGTGAGTCTATTTTTGAGTGTGAGTGTGAATATGGGAGTGCATTTGTGTGTCCATGTGTATTTGAAAGGGATTTTCTTCTTTGTGTGTGTGAGAGTAGGAGAGAATGTGATTGTGGGTGACTGTGTGTGTTGTTGAGTGCAGGTGTGTGAGTATGTGCAGGTGTGTGTAATTGAGTGTGTTTGGATTGGCGTGTGAATGCTCATTTGGGTGCAGGTGTGGGAATTTGTGTCCAAGAGATTGTGTTAGTGTGTTCAGGTGTGTGATTGATGTAGAGGGGTTATGTGGACGAGTAGGAGACTGAGTGTGTCTTCGTATGTTAGTGTTGTTGCTTGTGTGTATTCACGTGTATGTGAGTACACGTGTGTGTTTGTATGTGTGAGGATGTTTTTAGGTGTTTGTGAATGTGACTGCAGATGTATGTGGGTGTGATGGCTTGTTTGTCTGTTCAGTTGTGTGGATGTGAGTGTTTGTATATATCTATTGGTGTTTTTGTGTTTGTATGTGTGTATGAGCGTGTATGTATGTATGTTCAGGTGGGTGGCGTATGTGTCTGTGTACATGGGTACGTGTGTGAATTTTTGAATATGTGCAGGAGTGAGAGTGTGCATGAGGGTGTGTGTTTCTGTAGGTTTGAGTATGTCAGTGGTTATATATGTGAGGTTTATGGGTGTGAGTTTTTGTTAGTGAGTGTATATGTGTTTACATGATGTGAGTGTGTGTGAGTGTGTATGATAGTGTGTGGGAGAGTTTAGGTGTGAGTGTACGTGAGGGGGATGGTGTAAGTGTGTGAATGTGTGTACACGTGTATGATTGTTGATGTTTGTGAGTATGTGTGACTGCATGTGTGTGTGAGTGTGTCTATGTAGGTGAGTGAGACTGTGTGTGTGAGTGCATGTGTGGGTGAGTGTGAGTGTGAGTGAGTCTTGGAGTGTGTGTATGTGTGTGGGCGCTGTTTGTGTATATCTATGTGTGTTTCTGTGTGTTTGTATGTTTATGAGTGTGAGTGAGTTTTTGGGTCCAGTTGATAAATGACTAAGTTAACCCAAGCATTGTGGCCCATGCCTTGCTTCTTAGGCATTAGGAATGCTGAGTTTAGCAGCATTGTTTGTGGAGACTAGCCTAGAAATCAAATCTCACCATGAAAAATAAGCTGGATCTGTCCTACACCTTTCATTCCAGCAATGGGATGCTGGGATTAGCAGGCGAGCAGTTGTAGGCCACCACGTTCAAAAAAATTGCCAATGGAGGGAAAATGAAACTGGAAAAGGTGTGTCAAAGACTGTTTTCCAAGCTAATGTAGAAAGCTGAAATTTGGGGAATTGTGGTGTCAGATTGTGTATGTGTGTGTGTGTGTGTGCGTGCGTGTGCATGCGTGTGTGTGAGTTTGAGTAAGTGTGTGAGTCTGTGAATGTAAGTGTGTGTGTTCAAGTGTGGGTGAGTGTGTGAGTGTGTCTGAGTGTGTGTATTTGTGTGTTTATTTGTGTGAGTCTATTTTTGAGTGAGTGTGAAGGTGTGAGTGCGTCTGTGTGTACATGTGTATTGGAAGGTGAGTTTGAGTGGGTGTGTGTTCTTTTACGTTAATGTGTTGACATCTGGGTATTCACGTGGGAGTGAGAATGTATGTGTGTGTCTGTGTGAGGGTGTTTTTGGGTGGGTGTGTGAATGTGAAAGTAGGGGCATGTGTGTGTGTTTGCTTGTTTGTGTTCACGTTTGTGTTACTGTTTATGTATATCTACATGTGTTTGTATGGGTCAATGAGAGTGTGTGTATGTGTGTTTGTGCATGTGTCTGTGTACTTGTGTAAGAGTGTGAATTCGTGAATGTGTGTGAGTGAATGTGTGCATGCAGGTGTGTGTTTCTGTATCACTGATTGTATGAGTGTGCACCGAGGTGAGTGTTTATGTGTGTGAGTGTGATTGTGAGTCAGCCTGTGTGAGTTTCTGTGTGTATGTGTTGTGAGAGTTTGTGTTTGGTGGTGTGTTTTTGAGTCAGTGTGTGAGTGTATATGTGGGTACTTGTGAGTAAGTGTGGGAGTGTGCATGACGGTGTGTGGGAGAGAATGTGTGAGAGTATACGAGGCTGAAGGTGTGAGTGAGTGTGTGAATGTGTGTACATGTGTTTGTTGGTAGGTGTTTGTTTGTCTGACTGATTTTGTGTGTGTGTTTCTGTGAGTGAGAGTGTGAAAGTTGTAGGTGTGTACATGTGTGTGAGTGTGAAAATGTGTGTGAGTGTGTGAAAGTGTGTGTTTCTGTAAGTGAGGGTTTAATTGCAATTGGATGATTCTGTCAGCGTGTGTGTGTAAATGAGTGTGTTTGCTTGTTTGTGGTTGTGAGCCTGTGTATTTGAATTTGTGTATGATTGTGTATTTTTGTGTCTCTGTGTGAGACAGTTTGCATGTGTATGGGCATATGTGTGTAAGTATGTTTATCTGTGTGTTGTGTGTGAGTGTGTGTGAGAATGTGCAGGTGTGTGTGGTGAGTGAAAGTGTGTTTGGGTCAGAGTGTGAGTGGGTGTTCGGTGCAGGTGTGTGAGTGTGTGTCTGTCTGTGAGTGTGCTGAGATTATTTTTGTGAGTATAACAGTGAGTCTGTGTCTTCGTTTGTTTGTGTTAGTTGAGTGTATTCAGGTGTGTTTGGTATGCCTGTGTGGATGTACATGTGTGTGTGTGTGAGGGTGAGAGTGTGAGTGGTTTTTTTTGTGTGTGATCATGTGTGAGTGAGAGCTGGCATCTGTGTATGTGTGTTTTAGTTTGTGGTTCTGTAGGTTTGTGAGTGTGACTTTGTGTGTGTGTTTGTGTGTGAGTC
Organism: Castor canadensis; assembly: GCF_047511655.1. Taxonomy (NCBI): domain Eukaryota; kingdom Metazoa; phylum Chordata; class Mammalia; order Rodentia; family Castoridae; genus Castor; species Castor canadensis. Next base: position 110,917,658 of record NC_133398.1, on the reverse strand, counting down.
TATTTTTGAGTGTGAGTGTGAATATGGGAGTGCATTTGTGTGTCCATGTGTATTTGAAAGGGATTTTCTTCTTTGTGTGTGTGAGAGTAGGAGAGAATGTGATTGTGGGTGACTGTGTGTGTTGTTGAGTGCAGGTGTGTGAGTATGTGCAGGTGTGTGTAATTGAGTGTGTTTGGATTGGCGTGTGAATGCTCATTTGGGTGCAGGTGTGGGAATTTGTGTCCAAGAGATTGTGTTAGTGTGTTCAGGTGTGTGATTGATGTAGAGGGGTTATGTGGACGAGTAGGAGACTGAGTGTGTCTTCGTATGTTAGTGTTGTTGCTTGTGTGTATTCACGTGTATGTGAGTACACGTGTGTGTTTGTATGTGTGAGGATGTTTTTAGGTGTTTGTGAATGTGACTGCAGATGTATGTGGGTGTGATGGCTTGTTTGTCTGTTCAGTTGTGTGGATGTGAGTGTTTGTATATATCTATTGGTGTTTTTGTGTTTGTATGTGTGTATGAGCGTGTATGTATGTATGTTCAGGTGGGTGGCGTATGTGTCTGTGTACATGGGTACGTGTGTGAATTTTTGAATATGTGCAGGAGTGAGAGTGTGCATGAGGGTGTGTGTTTCTGTAGGTTTGAGTATGTCAGTGGTTATATATGTGAGGTTTATGGGTGTGAGTTTTTGTTAGTGAGTGTATATGTGTTTACATGATGTGAGTGTGTGTGAGTGTGTATGATAGTGTGTGGGAGAGTTTAGGTGTGAGTGTACGTGAGGGGGATGGTGTAAGTGTGTGAATGTGTGTACACATGTATGATTGTTGATGTTTGTGAGTATGTGTGACTGCATGTGTGTGTGAGTGTGTCTATGTAGGTGAGTGAGACTGTGTGTGTGAGTGCATGTGTGGGTGAGTGTGAGTGTGAGTGAGTCTTGGAGTGTGTGTATGTGTGTGGGCGCTGTTTGTGTATATCTATGTGTGTTTCTGTGTGTTTGTATGTTTATGAGTGTGAGTGAGTTTTTGGGTCCAGTTGATAAATGACTAAGTTAACCCAAGCATTGTGGCCCATGCCTTGCTTCTTAGGCATTAGGAATGCTGAGTTTAGCAGCATTGTTTGTGGAGACTAGCCTAGAAATCAAATCTCACCATGAAAAATAAGCTGGATCTGTCCTACACCTTTCATTCCAGCAATGGGATGCTGGGATTAGCAGGCGAGCAGTTGTAGGCCACCACGTTCAAAAAAATTGCCAATGGAGGGAAAATGAAACTGGAAAAGGTGTGTCAAAGACTGTTTTCCAAGCTAATGTAGAAAGCTGAAATTTGGGGAATTGTGGTGTCAGATTGTGTATGTGTGTGTGTGTGTGTGCGTGCGTGTGCATGCGTGTGTGTGAGTTTGAGTAAGTGTGTGAGTCTGTGAATGTAAGTGTGTGTGTTCAAGTGTGGGTGAGTGTGTGAGTGTGTCTGAGTGTGTGTATTTGTGTGTTTATTTGTGTGAGTCTATTTTTGAGTGAGTGTGAAGGTGTGAGTGCGTCTGTGTGTACATGTGTATTGGAAGGTGAGTTTGAGTGGGTGTGTGTTCTTTTACGTTAATGTGTTGACATCTGGGTATTCACGTGGGAGTGAGAATGTATGTGTGTGTCTGTGTGAGGGTGTTTTTGGGTGGGTGTGTGAATGTGAAAGTAGGGGCATGTGTGTGTGTTTGCTTGTTTGTGTTCACGTTTGTGTTACTGTTTATGTATATCTACATGTGTTTGTATGGGTCAATGAGAGTGTGTGTATGTGTGTTTGTGCATGTGTCTGTGTACTTGTGTAAGAGTGTGAATTCGTGAATGTGTGTGAGTGAATGTGTGCATGCAGGTGTGTGTTTCTGTATCACTGATTGTATGAGTGTGCACCGAGGTGAGTGTTTATGTGTGTGAGTGTGATTGTGAGTCAGCCTGTGTGAGTTTCTGTGTGTATGTGCTGTGAGAGTTTGTGTTTGGTGGTGTGTTTTTGAGTCAGTGTGTGAGTGTATATGTGGGTACTTGTGAGTAAGTGTGGGAGTGTGCATGACGGTGTGTGGGAGAGAATGTGTGAGAGTATACGAGGCTGAAGGTGTGAGTGAGTGTGTGAATGTGTGTACATGTGTTTGTTGGTAGGTGTTTGTTTGTCTGACTGATTTTGTGTGTGTGTTTCTGTGAGTGAGAGTGTGAAAGTTGTAGGTGTGTACATGTGTGTGAGTGTGAAAATGTGTGTGAGTGTGTGAAAGTGTGTGTTTCTGTAAGTGAGGGTTTAATTGTAATTGCATGATTCTGTCAGAGTGTGTGTGTAAATGAGTGTGTTTGCTTGTTTGTGGTTGTGAGCCTGTGTATTTGAATTTGTGTATGATTGTGTATTTTTGTGTCTCTGTGTGAGACAGTTTGCATGTGTATGGGCATATGTGTGTAAGTATGTTTATCTGTGTGTTGTGTGTGAGTGTGTGTGAGAATGTGCAGGTGTGTGTGGTGAGTGAAAGTGTGTTTGGGTCAGAGTGTGAGTGGGTGTTCGGTGCAGGTGTGTGAGTGTGTGTCTGTCTGTGAGTGTGCTGAGATTATTTTTGTGAGTATAACAGTGAGTCTGTGTCTTCGTTTGTTTGTGTTAGTTGAGTGTATTCAGGTGTGTTTGGTATGCCTGTGTGGATGTACATGTGTGTGTGTGTGAGGGTGAGAGTGTGAGTGGTTTTTTTTGTGTGTGATCATGTGTGAGTGAGAGCTGGCATCTGTGTATGTGTGTTTTAGTTTGTGGTTCTGTAGGTTTGTGAGTGTGACTTTGTGTGTGTGTTTGTGTGTGAGTCTATTTTTGAGTGTGAGTGTGAATATGGGAGTGCATTTGTGTGTCCATGTGTATTTGAAAGGGATTTTCTTCTTTGTGTGTGTGAGAGTAGGAGAGAATGTGATTGTGGGTGACTGTGTGTGTTGTTGAGTGCAGGTGTGTGAGTATGTGCAGGTGTGTGTAATTGAGTGTGTTTGGATTGGCGTGTGAATGCTCATTTGGGTGCAGGTGTGGGAATTTGTGTCCAAGAGATTGTGTTAGTGTGTTCAGGTGTGTGATTGATGTAGAGGGGTTATGTGGACGAGTAGGAGACTGAGTGTGTCTTCGTATGTTAGTGTTGTTGCTTGTGTGTATTCACGTGTATGTGAGTACACGTGTGTGTTTGTATGTGTGAGGATGTTTTTAGGTGTTTGTGAATGTGACTGCAGATGTATGTGTGTGTGATGGCTTGTTTGTCTGTTCAGTTGTGTGGATGTGAGTGTTTGTATATATCTATTGGTGTTTTTGTGTTTGTATGTGTGTATGAGCGTGTATGTATGTATGTTCAGGTGGGTGGCGTATGTGTCTGTGTACATGGGTACGTGTGTGAATTTTTGAATATGTGCAGGAGTGAGAGTGTGCATGAGGGTGTGTGTTTCTGTAGGTTTGAGTATGTCAGTGGTTATATATGTGAGGTTTATGGGTGTGAGTTTTTGTTAGTGAGTGTATATGTGTTTACATGATGTGAGTGTGTGTGAGTGTGTATGATAGTGTGTGGGAGAGTTTAGGTGTGAGTGTACGTGAGGGGGATGGTGTAAGTGTGTGAATGTGTGTACACGTGTATGATTGTTGATGTTTGTGAGTATGTGTGACTGCATGTGTGTGTGAGTGTGTCTATGTAGGTGAGTGAGACTGTGTGTGTGAGTGCATGTGTGGGTGAGTGTGAGTGTGAGTGAGTCTTGGAGCGTGTGTATGTGTGTGGGCGCTGTTTGTGTATATCTATGTGTGTTTGTGTGTGTTTGTATGTTTATGAGTGTGAGTGAGTTTTTGGGTCCAGTTGATAAATGACTAAGTTAACCCAAGCATTGTGGCCCATGCCTTGCTTCTTAGGCATTAGGAATGCTGAGTTTAGCAGCATTGTTTGTGGAGACTAGCCTAGAAATCAAATCTCACCATGAAAAATAAGCTGGATCTGTCCTACACCTTTCATTCCAGCAATGGGATGCTGGGATTAGCAGGCGAGCAGTTGTAGGCCACCACGTTCAAAAAAATTGCCAATGGAGGGAAAATGAAACTGGAAAAGGTGTGTCAAAGACTGTTTTCCAAGCTAATGTAGAAAGCTGAAATTTGGGGGATTGTGGTGTCAGATTGTGTATGTGTGTGTGTGTGTGTGTGCGTGCGTGTGCATGCGTGTGTGTGAGTTTGAGTAAGTGTGTGAGTCTGTGAATGTAAGTGTGTGTGTTCAAGTGTGGGTGAGTGTGTGAGTGTGTCTGAGTGTGTGTATTTGTGTGTTTATTTGTGTGAGTCTATTTTTGAGTGAGTGTGAAGGTGTGAGTGCGTCTGTGTGTACATGTGTATTGGAAGGTGAGTTTGAATGGGTGTGTGTTCTTTTACGTTAATGTGTTGACATCTGGGTATTCACGTGGGAGTGAGAATGTATGTGTGTGTCTGTGTGAGGGTGTTTTTGGGTGGGTGTGTGAATGTGAAAGTAGGGGCATGTGTGTGTGTTTGCTTGTTTGTGTTCACGTTTGTGTTACTGTTTATGTATATCTACATGTGTTTGTATGGGTCAATGAGAGTGTGTGTATGTGTGTTTGTGCATGTGTCTGTGTACTTGTGTAAGAGTGTGAATTTGTGAATGTGTGTGAGTGAATGTGTGCATGCAGGTGTGTGTTTCTGTATCACTGATTGTATGAGTGTGCACTGAGGTGAGTGTTTATGTGTGTGAGTGTGATTGTGAGTCAGCCTGTGTGAGTTTCTGTGTGTATGTGTTGTGAGAGTTTGTGTTTGGTGGTGTGTTTTTGAGTCAGTGTGTGAGTGTATATGTGGGTACTTGTGAGTAAGTGTGGGAGTGTGCATGACGGTGTGTGGGAGAGAATGTGTGAGAGTATACGAGGCTGAAGGTGTGAGTGAGTGTGTGAATGTGTGTACATGTGTTTGTTGGTAGGTGATTGTTTGTCTGACTGATTTTGTGTGTGTGTTTCTGTGAGTGAGAGTGTGAAAGTTGTAGGTGTGTACATGTGTGTGAGTGTGAAAATGTGTGTGAGTGTGTGAAAGTGTGTGTTTCTGTAAGTGAGGGTTTAATTGTAATTGGATGATTCTGTCAGAGTGTGTGTGTAAATGAGTGTGTTTGCTTGTTTGTGGTTGTGAGCCTGTGTATTTGAATTTGTGTATGATTGTGTATTTTTGTGTCTCTGTGTGAGACAGTTTGCATGTGTATGGGCATATGTGTGTAAGTATGTTTATCTGTGTGTTGTGTGTGTGTGTGAGAATGTGCAGGTGTGTGTGGTGAGTGAAAGTGTGTTTGGGTCAGAGTGTGAGTGGGTGTTCGGTGCAGGTGTGTGAGTGTGTGTCTGTCTGTGAGTGTGCTGAGATTATTTTTGTGAGTATAACAGTGAGTCTGTGTCTTCGTTTGTTTGTGTTAGTTGAGTGTATTCAGGTGTGTTTGGTATGCCTGTGTGGATGTACATGTGTGTGTGTGTGAGGGTGAGAGTGTGAGTGGTTTTTTTTGTGTGTGATCATGTGTGAGTGAGAGCTGGCATCTGTGTATGTGTGTTTTAGTTTGTGGTTCTGTAGGTTTGTGAGTGTGACTTTGTGTGTGTGTTTGTGTGTGAGTCTATTTTTGAGTGTGAGTGTGAATATGGGAGTGCATTTGTGTGTCCATGTGTATTTGAAAGGGATTTTCTTCTTTGTGTGTGTGAGAGTAGGAGAGAATGTGATTGTGGGTGACTGTGTGTGTTGTTGAGTGCAGGTGTGTGAGTATGTGCAGGTGTGTGTAATTGAGTGTGTTTGGATTGGCGTGTGAATGCTCATTTGGGTGCAGGTGTGGGAATTTGTGTCCAAGAGATTGTGTTAGTGTGTTCAGGTGTGTGATTGATGTAGAGGGGTTATGTGGACGAGTAGGAGACTGAGTGTGTCTTCGTATGTTAGTGTTGTTGCTTGTGTGTATTCACGTGTATGTGAGTACACGTGTGTGTTTGTATGTGTGAGGATGTTTTTAGGTGTTTGTGAATGTGACTGCAGATGTATGTGTGTGTGATGGCTTGTTTGTCTGTTCAGTTGTGTGGATGTGAGTGTTTGTATATATCTATTGGTGTTTTTGTGTTTGTATGTGTGTATGAGCGTGTATGTATGTATGTTCAGGTGGGTGGCGTATGTGTCTGTGTACATGGGTACGTGTGTGAATTTTTGAATATGTGCAGGAGTGACAGTGTGCATGAGGGTGTGTGTTTCTGTAGGTTTGAGTATGTCAGTGGTTATATATGTGAGGTTTATGGGTGAGTTTTTGTTAGTGAGTGTATATGTGTTTACATGATGTGAGTGTGTGTGAGTGTGTATGATAGTGTGTGGGAGAGTTTAGGTGTGAGTGTACGTGAGGGGGATGGTGTAAGTGTGTGAATGTGTGTACACGTGTATGATTGTTGATGTTTGTGAGTATGTGTGACTGCATGTGTGTGTGAGTGTGTCTGTAGGTGAGTGAGACTGTGTGTGTGAGTGCATGTGTGGGTGAGTGTGAGTGTGAGTGAGTCTTGGAGCGTGTGTATGTGTGTGGGCGCTGTTTGTGTATATCTATGTGTGTTTGTGTGTGTTTGTATGTTTATGAGTGTGAGTGAGTTTTTGGGTCCAGTTGATAAATGACTAAGTTAACCCAAGCATTGTGGCCCATGCCTTGCTTCTTAGGCATTAGGAATGCTGAGTTTAGCAGCATTGTTTGTGGAGACTAGCCTAGAAATCAAATCTCACCATGAAAAATAAGCTGGATCTGTCCTACACCTTTCATTCCAGCAATGGGATGCTGGGATTAGCAGGCGAGCAGTTGTAGGCCACCACGTTCAAAAAAATTGCCAATGGAGGGAAAATGAAACTGGAAAAGGTGTGTCAAAGACTGTTTTCCAAGCTAATGTAGAAAGCTGAAATTTGGGGGATTGTGGTGTCAGATTGTGTATGTGTGTGTGTGTGTGTGCGTGCGTGTGCATGCGTGTGTGTGAGTTTGAGTAAGTGTGTGAGTCTGTGAATGTAAGTGTGTGTGTTCAAGTGTGGGTGAGTGTGTGAGTGTGTCTGAGTGTGTGTATTTGTGTGTTTATTTGTGTGAGTCTATTTTTGAGTGAGTGTGAAGGTGTGAGTGCGTCTGTGTGTACATGTGTATTGGAAGGTGAGTTTGAGTGGGTGTGTGTTCTTTTACGTTAATGTGTTGACATCTGGGTATTCACGTGGGAGTGAGAATGTATGTGTGTGTCTGTGTGAGGGTGTTTTTGGGTGGGTGTGTGAATGTGAAAGTAGGGGCATGTGTGTGTGTTTGCTTGTTTGTGTTCACGTTTGTGTTACTGTTTATGTATATCTACATGTGTTTGTATGGGTCAATGAGAGTGTGTGTATGTGTGTTTGTGCATGTGTCTGTGTACTTGTGTAAGAGTGTGAATTTGTGAATGTGTGTGAGTGAATGTGTGCATGCAGGTGTGTGTTTCTGTATCACTGATTGTATGAGTGTGCACTGAGGTGAGTGTTTATGTGTGTGAGTGTGATTGTGAGTCAGCCTGTGTGAGTTTCTGTGTGTATGTGTTGTGAGAGTTTGTGTTTGGTGGTGTGTTTTTGAGTCAGTGTGTGAGTGTATATGTGGGTACTTGTGAGTAAGTGTGGGAGTGTGCATGACGGTGTGTGGGAGAGAATGTGTGAGAGTATACGAGGCTGAAGGTGTGAGTGAGTGTGTGAATGTGTGTACATGTGTTTGTTGGTAGGTGTTTGTTTGTCTGACTGATTTTGTGTGTGTGTTTCTGTGAGTGAGAGTGTGAAAGTTGTAGGTGTGTACATGTGTGTGAGTGTGAAAATGTGTGTGAGTGTGTGAAAGTGTGTGTTTCTGTAAGTGAGGGTTTAATTGCAATTGGATGATTCTGTCAGCGTGTGTGTGTAAATGAGTGTGTTTGCTTGTTTGTGGTTGTGAGCCTGTGTATTTGAATTTGTGTATGATTGTGTATTTTTGTGTCTCTGTGTGAGACAGTTTGCATGTGTATGGGCATATGTGTGTAAGTATGTTTATCTGTGTGTTGTGTGTGAGTGTGTGTGAGAATGTGCAGGTGTGTGTGGTGAGTGAAAGTGTGTTTGGGTCAGAGTGTGAGTGGGTGTTCGGTGCAGGTGTGTGAGTGTGTGTCTGTCTGTGAGTGTGCTGAGATTATTTTTGTGAGTATAACAGTGAGTCTGTGTCTTCGTTTGTTTGTGTTAGTTGAGTGTATTCAGGTGTGTTTGGTATGCCTGTGTGGATGTACATGTGTGTGTGTGTGAGGGTGAGAGTGTGAGTGGTTTTTTTTGTGTGTGATCATGTGTGAGTGAGAGCTGGCATCTGTGTATGTGTGTTTTAGTTTGTGGTTCTGTAGGTTTGTGAGTGTGACTTTGTGTGTGTGTTTGTGTGTGAGTCTATTTTTGAGTGTGAGTGTGAATATGGGAGTGCATTTGTGTGTCCATGTGTATTTGAAAGGGATTTTCTTCTTTGTGTGTGTGAGAGTAGGAGAGAATGTGATTGTGGGTGACTGTGTGTGTTGTTGAGTGCAGGTGTGTGAGTATGTGCAGGTGTGTGTAATTGAGTGTGTTTGGATTGGCGTGTGAATGCTCATTTGGGTGCAGGTGTGGGAATTTGTGTCCAAGAGATTGTGTTAGTGTGTTCAGGTGTGTGATTGATGTAGAGGGGTTATGTGGACGAGTAGGAGACTGAGTGTGTCTTCGTATGTTAGTGTTGTTGCTTGTGTGTATTCACGTGTATGTGAGTACACGTGTGTGTTTGTATGTGTGAGGATGTTTTTAGGTGTTTGTGAATGTGATTGCAGATGTATGTGTGTGTGATGGCTTGTTTGTCTGTTCAGTTGTGTGGATGTGAGTGTTTTTATATATCTATTGGTGTTTTTGTGTTTGTATGTGTGTATGAGCGTGTATGTATGTATGTTCAGGTGGGTGGCGTATGTGTCTGTGTACATGGGTACGTGTGTGAATTTTTGAATATGTGCAGGAGTGACAGTGTGCATGAGGGTGTGTGTTTCTGTAGGTTTGAGTATGTCAGTGGTTATATATGTGAGGTTTATGGGTGAGTTTTTGTTAGTGAGTGTATATGTGTTTACATGATGTGAGTGTGTGTGAGTGTGTATGATAGTGTGTGGGAGAGTTTAGGTGTGAGTGTACGTGAGGGGGATGGTGTAAGTGTGTGAATGTGTGTACACGTGTATGATTGTTGATGTTTGTGAGTATGTGTGACTGCATGTGTGTGTGAGTGTGTCTGTAGGTGAGTGAGACTGTGTGTGTGAGTGCATGTGTGGGTGAGTGTGAGTGTGAGTGAGTCTTGGAGCGTGTGTATGTGTGTGGGCGCTGTTTGTGTATATCTATGTGTGTTTGTGTGTGTTTGTATGTTTATGAGTGTGAGTGAGTTTTTGGGTCCAGTTGATAAATGACTAAGTTAACCCAAGCATTGTGGCCCATGCCTTGCTTCTTAGGCATTAGGAATGCTGAGTTTAGCAGCATTGTTTGTGGAGACTAGCCTAGAAATCAAATCTCACCATGAAAAATAAGCTGGATCTGTCCTACACCTTTCATTCCAGCAATGGGATGCTGGGATTAGCAGGCGAGCAGTTGTAGGCCACCACGTTCAAAAAAATTGCCAATGGAGGGAAAATGAAACTGGAAAAGGTGTGTCAAAGACTGTTTTCCAAGCTAATGTAGAAAGCTGAAATTTGGGGGATTGTGGTGTCAGATTGTGTATGTGTGTGTGTGTGTGTGCGTGCGTGTGCATGCGTGTGTGTGAGTTTGAGTAAGTGTGTGAGTCTGTGAATGTAAGTGTGTGTGTTCAAGTGTGGGTGAGTGTGTGAGTGTGTCTGAGTGTGTGTATTTGTGTGTTTATTTGTGTGAGTCTATTTTTGAGTGAGTGTGAAGGTGTGAGTGCGTCTGTGTGTACATGTGTATTGGAAGGTGAGTTTGAGTGGGTGTGTGTTCTTTTACGTTAATGTGTTGACATCTGGGTATTCACGTGGGAGTGAGAATGTATGTGTGTGTCTGTGTGAGGGTGTTTTTGGGTGGGTGTGTGAATGTGAAAGTAGGGGCATGTGTGTGTGTTTGCTTGTTTGTGTTCACGTTTGTGTTACTGTTTATGTATATCTACATGTGTTTGTATGGGTCAATGAGAGTGTGTGTATGTGTGTTTGTGCATGTGTCTGTGTACTTGTGTAAGAGTGTGAATTTGTGAATGTGTGTGAGTGAATGTGTGCATGCAGGTGTGTGTTTCTGTATCACTGATTGTATGAGTGTGCACTGAGGTGAGTGTTTATGTGTGTGAGTGTGATTGTGAGTCAGCCTGTGTGAGTTTCTGTGTGTATGTGTTGTGAGAGTTTGTGTTTGGTGGTGTGTTTTTGAGTCAGTGTGTGAGTGTATATGTGGGTACTTGTGAGTAAGTGTGGGAGTGTGCATGACGGTGTGTGGGAGAGAATGTGTGAGAGTATACGAGGCTGAAGGTGTGAGTGAGTGTGTGAATGTGTGTACATGTGTTTGTTGGTAGGTGTTTGTTTGTCTGACTGATTTTGTGTGTGTGTTTCTGTGAGTGAGAGTGTGAAAGTTGTAGGTGTGTACATGTGTGTGAGTGTGAAAATGTGTGTGAGTGTGTGAAAGTGTGTGTTTCTGTAAGTGAGGGTTTAATTGCAATTGGATGATTCTGTCAGCGTGTGTGTGTAAATGAGTGTGTTTGCTTGTTTGTGGTTGTGAGCCTGTGTATTTGAATTTGTGTATGATTGTGTATTTTTGTGTCTCTGTGTGAGACAGTTTGCATGTGTATGGGCATATGTGTGTAAGTATGTTTATCTGTGTGTTGTGTGTGAGTGTGTGTGAGAATGTGCAGGTGTGTGTGGTGAGTGAAAGTGTGTTTGGGTCAGAGTGTGAGTGGGTGTTCGGTGCAGGTGTGTGAGTGTGTGTCTGTCTGTGAGTGTGCTGAGATTATTTTTGTGAGTATAACAGTGAGTCTGTGTCTTCGTTTGTTTGTGTTAGTTGAGTGTATTCAGGTGTGTTTGGTATGCCTGTGTGGATGTACATGTGTGTGTGTGTGAGGGTGAGAGTGTGAGTGGTTTTTTTTGTGTGTGATCATGTGTGAGTGAGAGCTGGCATCTGTGTATGTGTGTTTTAGTTTGTGGTTCTGTAGGTTTGTGAGTGTGACTTTGTGTGTGTGTTTGTGTGTGAGTCTATTTTTGAGTGTGAGTGTGAATATGGGAGTGCATTTGTGTGTCCATGTGTATTTGAAAGGGATTTTCTTCTTTGTGTGTGTGAGAGTAGGAGAGAATGTGATTGTGGGTGACTGTGTGTGTTGTTGAGTGCAGGTGTGTGAGTATGTGCAGGTGTGTGTAATTGAGTGTGTTTGGATTGGCGTGTGAATGCTCATTTGGGTGCAGGTGTGGGAATTTGTGTCCAAGAGATTGTGTTAGTGTGTTCAGGTGTGTGATTGATGTAGAGGGGTTATGTGGACGAGTAGGAGACTGAGTGTGTCTTCGTATGTTAGTGTTGTTGCTTGTGTGTATTCACGTGTATGTGAGTACACGTGTGTGTTTGTATGTGTGAGGATGTTTTTAGGTGTTTGTGAATGTGACTGCAGATGTATGTGGGTGTGATGGCTTGTTTGTCTGTTCAGTTGTGTGGATGTGAGTGTTTGTATATATCTATTGGTGTTTTTGTGTTTGTATGTGTGTATGAGCGTGTATGTATGTATGTTCAGGTGGGTGGCGTATGTGTCTGTGTACATGGGTACGTGTGTGAATTTTTGAATATGTGCAGGAGTGAGAGTGTGCATGAGGGTGTGTGTTTCTGTAGGTTTGAGTATGTCAGTGGTTATATATGTGAGGTTTATGGGTGTGAGTTTTTGTTAGTGAGTGTATATGTGTTTACATGATGTGAGTGTGTGTGAGTGTGTATGATAGTGTGTGGGAGAGTTTAGGTGTGAGTGTACGTGAGGGGGATGGTGTAAGTGTGTGAATGTGTGTACACATGTATGATTGTTGATGTTTGTGAGTATGTGTGACTGCATGTGTGTGTGAGTGTGTCTATGTAGGTGAGTGAGACTGTGTGTGTGAGTGCATGTGTGGGTGAGTGTGAGTGTGAGTGAGTCTTGGAGTGTGTGTATGTGTGTGGGCGCTGTTTGTGTATATCTATGTGTGTTTCTGTGTGTTTGTATGTTTATGAGTGTGAGTGAGTTTTTGGGTCCAGTTGATAAATGACTAAGTTAACCCAAGCATTGTGGCCCATGCCTTGCTTCTTAGGCATTAGGAATGCTGAGTTTAGCAGCATTGTTTGTGGAGACTAGCCTAGAAATCAAATCTCACCATGAAAAATAAGCTGGATCTGTCCTACACCTTTCATTCCAGCAATGGGATGCTGGGATTAGCAGGCGAGCAGTTGTAGGCCACCACGTTCAAAAAAATTGCCAATGGAGGGAAAATGAAACTGGAAAAGGTGTGTCAAAGACTGTTTTCCAAGCTAATGTAGAAAGCTGAAATTTGGGGGATTGTGGTGTCGGATTGTGTATGTGTGTGTGTGTGTGTGTGCGTGCGTGTGCATGCGTGTGTGTGAGTTTGAGTAAGTGTGTGAGTCTGTGAATGTAAGTGTGTGTGTTCAAGTGTGGGTGAGTGTGTGAGTGTGTCTGAGTGTGTGTATTTGTGTGTTTATTTGTGTGAGTCTATTTTTGAGTGAGTGTGAAGGTGTGAGTGCGTCTCTGTGTACATGTGTATTGGAAGGTGAGTTTGAGTGGGTGTGTGTTCTTTTACGTTAATGTGTTGACATCTGGGTATTCACGTGGGAGTGAGAATGTATGTGTGTGTCTGTGTGAGGGTGTTTTTGGGTGGGTGTGTGAATGTGAAAGTAGGGGCATGTGTGTGTGTTTGCTTGTTTGTGTTCACGTTTGTGTTACTGTTTATGTATATCTACATGTGTTTGTATGGGTCAATGAGAGTGTGTGTATGTGTGTTTGTGCATGTGTCTGTGTACTTGTGTAAGAGTGTGAATTCGTGAATGTGTGTGAGTGAATGTGTGCATGCAGGTGTGTGTTTCTGTATCACTGATTGTATGAGTGTGCACCGAGGTGAGTGTTTATGTGTGTGAGTGTGATTGTGAGTCAGCCTGTGTGAGTTTCTGTGTGTATGTGTTGTGAGAGTTTGTGTTTGGTGGTGTGTTTTTGAGTCAGTGTGTGAGTGTATATGTGGGTACTTGTGAGTAAGTGTGGGAGTGTGCATGACGGTGTGTGGGAGAGAATGTGTGAGAGTATACGAGGCTGAAGGTGTGAGTGAGTGTGTGAATGTGTGTACATGTGTTTGTTGGTAGGTGTTTGTTTGTCTGACTGATTTTGTGTGCGTGTTTCTGTGAGTGAGAGTGTGAAAGTTGTAGGTGTGTACATGTGTGTGAGTGTGAAAATGTGTGTGAGTGTGTGAAAGTGTGTGTTTCTGTAAGTGAGGGTTTAATTGTAATTGGATGATTCTGTCAGAGTGTGTGTGTAAATGAGTGTGTTTGCTTGTTTGTGGTTGTGAGCCTGTGTATTTGAATTTGTGTATGATTGTGTATTTTTGTGTCTCTGTGTGAGACAGTTTGCATGTGTATGGGCATATGTGTGTAAGTATGTTTATCTGTGTGTTGTGTGTGTGTGTGAGAATGTGCAGGTGTGTGTGGTGAGTGAAAGTGTGTTTGGGTCAGAGTGTGAGTGGGTGTTCGGTGCAGGTGTGTGAGTGTGTGTCTGTCTGTGAGTGTGCTGAGATTATTTTTGTGAGTATAACAGTGAGTCTGTGTCTTCGTTTGTTTGTGTTAGTTGAGTGTATTCAGGTGTGTTTGGTATGCCTGAGTGGATGTACATGTGTGTGTGTGTGAGGGTGAGAGTGTGAGTGGTTTTTTTTGTGTGTGATCATGTGTGAGTGAGAGCTGGCATCTGTGTATGTGTGTTTTAGTTTGTGGTTCTGTAGGTTTGTGAGTGTGACTTTGTGTGTGTGTTTGTGTGTGAGTCTATTTTTGAGTGTGAGTGTGAATATGGGAGTGCATTTGTGTGTCCATGTGTATTTGAAAGGGATTTTCTTCTTTGTGTGTGTGAGAGTAGGAGAGAATGTGATTGTGGGTGACTGTGTGTGTTGTTGAGTGCAGGTGTGTGAGTATGTGCAGGTGTGTGTAATTGAGTGTGTTTGGATTGGCGTGTGAATGCTCATTTGGGTGCAGGTGTGGGAATTTGTGTCCAAGAGATTGTGTTAGTGTGTTCAGGTGTGTGATTGATGTAGAGGGGTTATGTGGACGAGTAGGAGACTGAGTGTGTCTTCGTATGTTAGTGTTGTTGCTTGTGTGTATTCACGTGTATGTGAGTACACGTGTGTGTTTGTATGTGTGAGGATGTTTTTAGGTGTTTGTGAATGTGACTGCAGATGTATGTGTGTGTGATGGCTTGTTTGTCTGTTCAGTTGTGTGGATGTGAGTGTTTGTATATATCTATTGGTGTTTTTGTGTTTGTATGTGTGTATGAGCGTGTATGTATGTATGTTCAGGTGGGTGGCGTATGTGTCTGTGTACATGGGTACGTGTGTGAATTTTTGAATATGTGCAGGAGTGAGAGTGTGCATGAGGGTGTGTGTTTCTGTAGGTTTGAGTATGTCAGTGGTTATATATGTGAGGTTTATGGGTGTGAGTTTTTGTTAGTGAGTGTATATGTGTTTACATGATGTGAGTGTGTGTGAGTGTGTATGATAGTGTGTGGGAGAGTTTAGGTGTGAGTGTACGTGAGGGGGATGGTGTAAGTGTGTGAATGTGTGTACACGTGTATGATTGTTGATGTTTGTGAGTATGTGTGACTGCATGTGTGTGTGAGTGTGTCTATGTAGGTGAGTGAGACTGTGTGTGTGAGTGCATGTGTGGGTGAGTGTGAGTGTGAGTGAGTCTTGGAGCGTGTGTATGTGTGTGGGCGCTGTTTGTGTATATCTATGTGTGTTTCTGTGTGTTTGTATGTTTATGAGTGTGAGTGAGTTTTTGGGTCCAGTTGATAAATGACTAAGTTAACCCAAGCATTGTGGCCCATGCCTTGCTTCTTAGGCATTAGGAATGCTGAGTTTAGCAGCATTGTTTGTGGAGACTAGCCTAGAAATCAAATCTCACCATGAAAAATAAGCTGGATCTGTCCTACACCTTTCATTCCAGCAATGGGATGCTGGGATTAGCAGGCGAGCAGTTGTAGGCCACCACGTTCAAAAAAATTGCCAATGGAGGGAAAATGAAACTGGAAAAGGTGTGTCAAAGACTGTTTTCCAAGCTAATGTAGAAAGCTGAAATTTGGGGGATTGTGGTGTCAGATTGTGTATGTGTGTGTGTGTGTGTGTGCGTGCGTGTGCATGCGTGTGTGTGAGTTTGAGTAAGTGTGTGAGTCTGTGAATGTAAGTGTGTGTGTTCAAGTGTGGGTGAGTGTGTGAGTGTGTCTGAGTGTGTGTATTTGTGTGTTTATTTGTGTGAGTCTATTTTTGAGTGAGTGTGAAGGTGTGAGTGCGTCTGTGTGTACATGTGTATTGGAAGGTGAGTTTGAGTGGGTGTGTGTTCTTTTACGTTAATGTGTTGACATCTGGGTATTCACGTGGGAGTGAGAATGTATGTGTGTGTCTGTGTGAGGGTGTTTTTGGGTGGGTGTGTGAATGTGAAAGTAGGGGCATGTGTGTGTGTTTGCTTGTTTGTGTTCACGTTTGTGTTACTGTTTATGTATATCTACATGTGTTTGTATGGGTCAATGAGAGTGTGTGTATGTGTGTTTGTGCATGTGTCTGTGTACTTGTGTAAGAGTGTGAATTTGTGAATGTGTGTGAGTGAATGTGTGCATGCAGGTGTGTGTTTCTGTATCACTGATTGTATGAGTGTGCACTGAGGTGAGTGTTTATGTGTGTGAGTGTGATTGTGAGTCAGCCTGTGTGAGTTTCTGTGTGTATGTGTTGTGAGAGTTTGTGTTTGGTGGTGTGTTTTTGAGTCAGTGTGTGAGTGTATATGTGGGTACTTGTGAGTAAGTGTGGGAGTGTGCATGACGGTGTGTGGGAGAGAATGTGTGAGAGTATACGAGGCTGAAGGTGTGAGTGAGTGTGTGAATGTGTGTACATGTGTTTGTTGGTAGGTGATTGTTTGTCTGACTGATTTTGTGTGTGTGTTTCTGTGAGTGAGAGTGTGAAAGTTGTAGGTGTGTACATGTGTGTGAGTGTGAAAATGTGTGTGAGTGTGTGAAAGTGTGTGTTTCTGTAAGTGAGGGTTTAATTGTAATTGGATGATTCTGTCAGAGTGTGTGTGTAAATGAGTGTGTTTGCTTGTTTGTGGTTGTGAGCCTGTGTATTTGAATTTGTGTATGATTGTGTATTTTTGTGTCTCTGTGTGAGACAGTTTGCATGTGTATGGGCATATGTGTGTAAGTATGTTTATCTGTGTGTTGTGTGTGTGTGTGAGAATGTGCAGGTGTGTGTGGTGAGTGAAAGTGTGTTTGGGTCAGAGTGTGAGTGGGTGTTCGGTGCAGGTGTGTGAGTGTGTGTCTGTCTGTGAGTGTGCTGAGATTATTTTTGTGAGTATAACAGTGAGTCTGTGTCTTCGTTTGTTTGTGTTAGTTGAGTGTATTCAGGTGTGTTTGGTATGCCTGAGTGGATGTACATGTGTGTGTGTGTGAGGGTGAGAGTGTGAGTGGTTTTTTTTGTGTGTGATCATGTGTGAGTGAGAGCTGGCATCTGTGTATGTGTGTTTTAGTTTGTGGTTCTGTAGGTTTGTGAGTGTGACTTTGTGTGTGTGTTTGTGTGTGAGTCTATTTTTGAGTGTGAGTGTGAATATGGGAGTGCATTTGTGTGTCCATGTGTATTTGAAAGGGATTTTCTTCTTTGTGTGTGTGAGAGTAGGAGAGAATGTGATTGTGGGTGACTGTGTGTGTTGTTGAGTGCAGGTGTGTGAGTATGTGCAGGTGTGTGTAATTGAGTGTGTTTGGATTGGCGTGTGAATGCTCATTTGGGTGCAGGTGTGGGAATTTGTGTCCAAGAGATTGTGTTAGTGTGTTCAGGTGTGTGATTGATGTAGAGGGGTTATGTGGACGAGTAGGAGACTGAGTGTGTCTTCGTATGTTAGTGTTGTTGCTTGTGTGTATTCACGTGTATGTGAGTACACGTGTGTGTTTGTATGTGTGAGGATGTTTTTAGGTGTTTGTGAATGTGACTGCAGATGTATGTGGGTGTGATGGCTTGTTTGTCTGTTCAGTTGTGTGGATGTGAGTGTTTGTATATATCTATTGGTGTTTTTGTGTTTGTATGTGTGTATGAGCGTGTATGTATGTATGTTCAGGTGGGTGGCGTATGTGTCTGTGTACATGGGTACGTGTGTGAATTTTTGAATATGTGCAGGAGTGAGAGTGTGCATGAGGGTGTGTGTTTCTGTAGGTTTGAGTATGTCAGTGGTTATATATGTGAGGTTTATGGGTGTGAGTTTTTGTTAGTGAGTGTATATGTGTTTACATGATGTGAGTGTGTGTGAGTGTGTATGATAGTGTGTGGGAGAGTTTAGGTGTGAGTGTACGTGAGGGGGATGGTGTAAGTGTGTGAATGTGTGTACACGTGTATGATTGTTGATGTTTGTGAGTATGTGTGACTGCATGTGTGTGTGAGTGTGTCTATGTAGGTGAGTGAGACTGTGTGTGTGAGTGCATGTGTGGGTGAGTGTGAGTGTGAGTGAGTCTTGGAGCGTGTGTATGTGTGTGGGCGCTGTTTGTGTATATCTATGTGTGTTTGTGTGTGTTTGTATGTTTATGAGTGTGAGTGAGTTTTTGGGTCCAGTTGATAAATGACTAAGTTAACCCAAGCATTGTGGCCCATGCCTTGCTTCTTAGGCATTAGGAATGCTGAGTTTAGCAGCATTGTTTGTGGAGACTAGCCTAGAAATCAAATCTCACCATGAAAAATAAGCTGGATCTGTCCTACACCTTTCATTCCAGCAATGGGATGCTGGGATTAGCAGGCGAGCAGTTGTAGGCCACCACGTTCAAAAAAATTGCCAATGGAGGGAAAATGAAACTGGAAAAGGTGTGTCAAAGACTGTTTTCCAAGCTAATGTAGAAAGCTGAAATTTGGGGGATTGTGGTGTCAGATTGTGTATGTGTGTGTGTGTGTGTGTGCGTGCGTGTGCATGCGTGTGTGTGAGTTTGAGTAAGTGTGTGAGTCTGTGAATGTAAGTGTGTGTGTTCAAGTGTGGGTGAGTGTGTGAGTGTGTCTGAGTGTGTGTATTTGTGTGTTTATTTGTGTGAGTCTATTTTTGAGTGAGTGTGAAGGTGTGAGTGCGTCTGTGTGTACATGTGTATTGGAAGGTGAGTTTGAGTGGGTGTGTGTTCTTTTACGTTAATGTGTTGACATCTGGGTATTCACGTGGGAGTGAGAATGTATGTGTGTGTCTGTGTGAGGGTGTTTTTGGGTGGGTGTGTGAATGTGAAAGTAGGGGCATGTGTGTGTGTTTGCTTGTTTGTGTTCACGTTTGTGTTACTGTTTATGTATATCTACATGTGTTTGTATGGGTCAATGAGAGTGTGTGTATGTGTGTTTGTGCATGTGTCTGTGTACTTGTGTAAGAGTGTGAATTTGTGAATGTGTGTGAGTGAATGTGTGCATGCAGGTGTGTGTTTCTGTATCACTGATTGTATGAGTGTGCACTGAGGTGAGTGTTTATGTGTGTGAGTGTGATTGTGAGTCAGCCTGTGTGAGTTTCTGTGTGTATGTGTTGTGAGAGTTTGTGTTTGGTGGTGTGTTTTTGAGTCAGTGTGTGAGTGTATATGTGGGTACTTGTGAGTAAGTGTGGGAGTGTGCATGACGGTGTGTGGGAGAGAATGTGTGAGAGTATACGAGGCTGAAGGTGTGAGTGAGTGTGTGAATGTGTGTACATGTGTTTGTTGGTAGGTGATTGTTTGTCTGACTGATTTTGTGTGTGTGTTTCTGTGAGTGAGAGTGTGAAAGTTGTAGGTGTGTACATGTGTGTGAGTGTGAAAATGTGTGTGAGTGTGTGAAAGTGTGTGTTTCTGTAAGTGAGGGTTTAATTGTAATTGGATGATTCTGTCAGAGTGTGTGTGTAAATGAGTGTGTTTGCTTGTTTGTGGTTGTGAGCCTGTGTATTTGAATTTGTGTATGATTGTGTATTTTTGTGTCTCTGTGTGAGACAGTTTGCATGTGTATGGGCATATGTGTGTAAGTATGTTTATCTGTGTGTTGTGTGTGTGTGTGAGAATGTGCAGGTGTGTGTGGTGAGTGAAAGTGTGTTTGGGTCAGAGTGTGAGTGGGTGTTCGGTGCAGGTGTGTGAGTGTGTGTCTGTCTGTGAGTGTGCTGAGATTATTTTTGTGAGTATAACAGTGAGTCTGTGTCTTCGTTTGTTTGTGTTAGTTGAGTGTATTCAGGTGTGTTTGGTATGCCTGAGTGGATGTACATGTGTGTGTGTGTGAGGGTGAGAGTGTGAGTGGTTTTTTTTGTGTGTGATCATGTGTGAGTGAGAGCTGGCATCTGTGTATGTGTGTTTTAGTTTGTGGTTCTGTAGGTTTGTGAGTGTGACTTTGTGTGTGTGTTTGTGTGTGAGTCTATTTTTGAGTGTGAGTGTGAATATGGGAGTGCATTTGTGTGTCCATGTGTATTTGAAAGGGATTTTCTTCTTTGTGTGTGTGAGAGTAGGAGAGAATGTGATTGTGGGTGACTGTGTGTGTTGTTGAGTGCAGGTGTGTGAGTATGTGCAGGTGTGTGTAATTGAGTGTGTTTGGATTGGCGTGTGAATGCTCATTTGGGTGCAGGTGTGGGAATTTGTGTCCAAGAGATTGTGTTAGTGTGTTCAGGTGTGTGATTGATGTAGAGGGGTTATGTGGACGAGTAGGAGACTGAGTGTGTCTTCGTATGTTAGTGTTGTTGCTTGTGTGTATTCACGTGTATGTGAGTACACGTGTGTGTTTGTATGTGTGAGGATGTTTTTAGGTGTTTGTGAATGTGACTGCAGATGTATGTGGGTGTGATGGCTTGTTTGTCTGTTCAGTTGTGTGGATGTGAGTGTTTGTATATATCTATTGGTGTTTTTGTGTTTGTATGTGTGTATGAGCGTGTATGTATGTATGTTCAGGTGGGTGGCGTATGTGTCTGTGTACATGGGTACGTGTGTGAATTTTTGAATATGTGCAGGAGTGAGAGTGTGCATGAGGGTGTGTGTTTCTGTAGGTTTGAGTATGTCAGTGGTTATATATGTGAGGTTTATGGGTGTGAGTTTTTGTTAGTGAGTGTATATGTGTTTACATGATGTGAGTGTGTGTGAGTGTGTATGATAGTGTGTGGGAGAGTTTAGGTGTGAGTGTACGTGAGGGGGATGGTGTAAGTGTGTGAATGTGTGTACACGTGTATGATTGTTGATGTTTGTGAGTATGTGTGACTGCATGTGTGTGTGAGTGTGTCTATGTAGGTGAGTGAGACTGTGTGTGTGAGTGCATGTGTGGGTGAGTGTGAGTGTGAGTGAGTCTTGGAGCGTGTGTATGTGTGTGGGCGCTGTTTGTGTATATCTATGTGTGTTTGTGTGTGTTTGTATGTTTATGAGTGTGAGTGAGTTTTTGGGTCCAGTTGATAAATGACTAAGTTAACCCAAGCATTGTGGCCCATGCCTTGCTTCTTAGGCATTAGGAATGCTGAGTTTAGCAGCATTGTTTGTGGAGACTAGCCTAGAAATCAAATCTCACCATGAAAAATAAGCTGGATCTGTCCTACACCTTTCATTCCAGCAATGGGATGCTGGGATTAGCAGGCGAGCAGTTGTAGGCCACCACGTTCAAAAAAATTGCCAATGGAGGGAAAATGAAACTGGAAAAGGTGTGTCAAAGACTGTTTTCCAAGCTAATGTAGAAAGCTGAAATTTGGGGGATTGTGGTGTCAGATTGTGTATGTGTGTGTGTGTGTGTGTGCGTGCGTGTGCATGCGTGTGTGTGAGTTTGAGTAAGTGTGTGAGTCTGTGAATGTAAGTGTGTGTGTTCAAGTGTGGGTGAGTGTGTGAGTGTGTCTGAGTGTGTGTATTTGTGTGTTTATTTGTGTGAGTCTATTTTTGAGTGAGTGTGAAGGTGTGAGTGCGTCTGTGTGTACATGTGTATTGGAAGGTGAGTTTGAGTGGGTGTGTGTTCTTTTACGTTAATGTGTTGACATCTGGGTATTCACGTGGGAGTGAGAATGTATGTGTGTGTCTGTGTGAGGGTGTTTTTGGGTGGGTGTGTGAATGTGAAAGTAGGGGCATGTGTGTGTGTTTGCTTGTTTGTGTTCACGTTTGTGTTACTGTTTATGTATATCTACATGTGTTTGTATGGGTCAATGAGAGTGTGTGTATGTGTGTTTGTGCATGTGTCTGTGTACTTGTGTAAGAGTGTGAATTTGTGAATGTGTGTGAGTGAATGTGTGCATGCAGGTGTGTGTTTCTGTATCACTGATTGTATGAGTGTGCACTGAGGTGAGTGTTTATGTGTGTGAGTGTGATTGTGAGTCAGCCTGTGTGAGTTTCTGTGTGTATGTGTTGTGAGAGTTTGTGTTTGGTGGTGTGTTTTTGAGTCAGTGTGTGAGTGTATATGTGGGTACTTGTGAGTAAGTGTGGGAGTGTGCATGACGGTGTGTGGGAGAGAATGTGTGAGAGTATACGAGGCTGAAGGTGTGAGTGAGTGTGTGAATGTGTGTACATGTGTTTGTTGGTAGGTGATTGTTTGTCTGACTGATTTTGTGTGTGTGTTTCTGTGAGTGAGAGTGTGAAAGTTGTAGGTGTGTACATGTGTGTGAGTGTGAAAATGTGTGTGAGTGTGTGAAAGTGTGTGTTTCTGTAAGTGAGGGTTTAATTGTAATTGGATGATTCTGTCAGAGTGTGTGTGTAAATGAGTGTGTTTGCTTGTTTGTGGTTGTGAGCCTGTGTATTTGAATTTGTGTATGATTGTGTATTTTTGTGTCTCTGTGTGAGACAGTTTGCATGTGTATGGGCATATGTGTGTAAGTATGTTTATCTGTGTGTTGTGTGTGTGTGTGAGAATGTGCAGGTGTGTGTGGTGAGTGAAAGTGTGTTTGGGTCAGAGTGTGAGTGGGTGTTCGGTGCAGGTGTGTGAGTGTGTGTCTGTCTGTGAGTGTGCTGAGATTATTTTTGTGAGTATAACAGTGAGTCTGTGTCTTCGTTTGTTTGTGTTAGTTGAGTGTATTCAGGTGTGTTTGGTATGCCTGTGTGGATGTACATGTGTGTGTGTGTGAGGGTGAGAGTGTGAGTGGTTTTTTTTGTGTGTGATCATGTGTGAGTGAGAGCTGGCATCTGTGTATGTGTGTTTTAGTTTGTGGTTCTGTAGGTTTGTGAGTGTGACTTTGTGTGTGTGTTTGTGTGTGAGTCTATTTTTGAGTGTGAGTGTGAATATGGGAGTGCATTTGTGTGTCCATGTGTATTTGAAAGGGATTTTCTTCTTTGTGTGTGTGAGAGTAGGAGAGAATGTGATTGTGGGTGACTGTGTGTGTTGTTGAGTGCAGGTGTGTGAGTATGTGCAGGTGTGTGTAATTGAGTGTGTTTGGATTGGCGTGTGAATGCTCATTTGGGTGCAGGTGTGGGAATTTGTGTCCAAGAGATTGTGTTAGTGTGTTCAGGTGTGTGATTGATGTAGAGGGGTTATGTGGACGAGTAGGAGACTGAGTGTGTCTTCGTATGTTAGTGTTGTTGCTTGTGTGTATTCACGTGTATGTGAGTACACGTGTGTGTTTGTATGTGTGAGGATGTTTTTAGGTGTTTGTGAATGTGACTGCAGATGTATGTGGGTGTGATGGCTTGTTTGTCTGTTCAGTTGTGTGGATGTGAGTGTTTGTATATATCTATTGGTGTTTTTGTGTTTGTATGTGTGTATGAGCGTGTATGTATGTATGTTCAGGTGGGTGGCGTATGTGTCTGTGTACATGGGTACGTGTGTGAATTTTTGAATATGTGCAGGAGTGAGAGTGTGCATGAGGGTGTGTGTTTCTGTAGGTTTGAGTATGTCAGTGGTTATATATGTGAGGTTTATGGGTGTGAGTTTTTGTTAGTGAGTGTATATGTGTTTACATGATGTGAGTGTGTGTGAGTGTGTATGATAGTGTGTGTTAGAGTTTAGGTGTGAGTGTACGTGAGGGGGATGGTGTAAGTGTGTGAATGTGTGTACACGTGTATGATTGTTGATGTTTGTGAGTATGTGTGACTGCATGTGTGTGTGAGTGTGTCTATGTAGGTGAGTGAGACTGTGTGTGTGATTGCATGTGTGGGTGAGTGTGAGTGTGAGTGAGTCTTGGAGCGTGTGTATGTGTGTGGGCGCTGTTTGTGTATATCTATGTGTGTTTGTGTGTGTTTGTATGTTTATGAGTGTGAGTGAGTTTTTGGGTCCAGTTGATAAATGACTAAGTTAACCCAAGCATTGTGGCCCATGCCTTGCTTCTTAGGCATTAGGAATGCTGAGTTTAGCAGCATTGTTTGTGGAGACTAGCCTAGAAATCAAATCTCACCATGAAAAATAAGCTGGATCTGTCCTACACCTTTCATTCCAGCAATGGGATGCTGGGATTAGCAGGCGAGCAGTTGTAGGCCACCACGTTCAAAAAAATTGCCAATGGAGGGAAAATGAAACTGGAAAAGGTGTGTCAAAGACTGTTTTCCAAGCTAATGTAGAAAGCTGAAATTTGGGGGATTGTGGTGTCGGATTGTGTATGTGTGTGTGTGTGTGTGCGTGCGTGTGCATGCGTGTGTGTGAGTTTGAGTAAGTGTGTGAGTCTGTGAATGTAAGTGTGTGTGTTCAAGTGTGGGTGAGTGTGTGAGTGTGTCTGAGTGTGTGTATTTGTGTGTTTATTTGTGTGAGTCTATTTTTGAGTGAGTGTGAAGGTGTGAGTGCGTCTCTGTGTACATGTGTATTGGAAGGTGAGTTTGAGTGGGTGTGTGTTCTTTTACGTTAATGTGTTGACATCTGGGTATTCACGTGGGAGTGAGAATGTATGTGTGTGTCTGTGTGAGGGTGTTTTTGGGTGGGTGTGTGAATGTGAAAGTAGGGGCATGTGTGTGTGTTTGCTTGTTTGTGTTCACGTTTGTGTTACTGTTTATGTATATCTACATGTGTTTGTATGGGTCAATGAGAGTGTGTGTATGTGTGTTTGTGCATGTGTCTGTGTACTTGTGTAAGAGTGTGAATTTGTGAATGTGTGTGAGTGAATGTGTGCATGCAGGTGTGTGTTTCTGTATCACTGATTGTATGAGTGTGCACTGAGGTGAGTGTTTATGTGTGTGAGTGTGATTGTGAGTCAGCCTGTGTGAGTTTCTGTGTGTATGTGTTGTGAGAGTTTGTGTTTGGTGGTGTGTTTTTGAGTCAGTGTGTGAGTGTATATGTGGGTACTTGTGAGTAAGTGTGGGAGTGTGCATGACGGTGTGTGGGAGAGAATGTGTGAGAGTATACGAGGCTGAAGGTGTGAGTGAGTGTGTGAATGTGTGTACATGTGTTTGTTGGTAGGTTTTTGTTTGTCTGACTGATTTTGTGTGTATGTTTCTGTGAGTGAGAGTGTGAAAGTTGTAGGTGTGTACATGTGTGTGAGTGTGAAAATGTGTGTGAGTGTGTGAAAGTGTGTGTTTCTGTAAGTGAGGGTTTAATTGTAATTGGATGATTCTGTCAGAGTGTGTGTGTAAATGAGTGTGTTTGCTTGTTTGTGGTTGTGAGCCTGTGTATTTGAATTTGTGTATGATTGTGTATTTTTGTGTCTCTGTGTGAGACAGTTTGCATGTGTATGGGCATATGTGTGTAAGTATGTTTATCTGTGTGTTGTGTGTGAGTGTGTGTGAGAATGTGCAGGTGTGTGTGGTGAGTGAAAGTGTGTTTGGGTCAGAGTGTGAGTGGGTGTTCGGTGCAGGTGTGTGAGTGTGTGTCTGTCTGTGAGTGTGCTGCGATTATTTTTGTGAGTATAACAGTGAGTCTGTGTCTTCGTTTGTTTGTGTTAGTTGAGTGTATTCAGGTGTGTTTGGTATGCCTGTGTGGATGTACATGTGTGTGTGTGTGAGGGTGAGAGTGTGAGTGGTTTTTTTTGTGTGTGATCATGTGTGAGTGAGAGCTGGCATCTGTGTATGTGTGTTTTAGTTTGTGGTTCTGTAGGTTTGTGAGTGTGACTTTGTGTGTGTGTTTGTGTGTGAGTCTATTTTTGAGTGTGAGTGTGAATATGGGAGTGCATTTGTGTGTCCATGTGTATTTGAAAGGGATTTTCTTCTTTGTGTGTGTGAGAGTAGGAGAGAATGTGATTTTGGGTGACTGTGTGTGTTGTTGAGTGCAGGTGTGTGAGTATGTGCAGGTGTGTGTAATTGAGTGTGTTTGGATTGGCGTGTGAATGCTCATTTGGGTGCAGGTGTGGGAATTTGTGTCCAAGAGATTGTGTTAGTGTGTTCAGGTGTGTGATTGATGTAGAGGGGTTATGTGGACGAGTAGGAGACTGAGTGTGTCTTCGTATGTTAGTGTTGTTGCTTGTGTGTATTCACGTGTATGTGAGTACACGTGTGTGTTTGTATGTGTGAGGATGTTTTTAGGTGTTTGTGAATGTGACTGCAG
Organism: Castor canadensis; assembly: GCF_047511655.1. Lineage (NCBI taxonomy): Eukaryota > Metazoa > Chordata > Mammalia > Rodentia > Castoridae > Castor > Castor canadensis. Next base: position 110,892,106 of record NC_133398.1, on the reverse strand, counting down.
ATGTATGTGTGTGTGATGGCTTGTTTGTCTGTTCAGTTGTGTGGATGTGAGTGTTTGTATATATCTATTGGTGTTTTTGTGTTTGTATGTGTGTATGAGCATGTATGTATGTATGTTCAGGTGGGTGGCGTATGTGTCTGTGTACATGGGTACGTGTGTGAATTTTTGAATATGTGCAGGAGTGAGAGTGTGCATGAGGGTGTGTGTTTCTGTAGGTTTGAGTATGTCAGTGGTTATATATGTGAGGTTTATGGGTGTGAGTTTTTGTTAGTGAGTGTATATGTGTTTACATGATGTGAGTGTGTGTGAGTGTGTATGATAGTGTGTGGGAGAGTTTAGGTGTGAGTGTACGTGAGGGGGATGGTGTAAGTGTGTGAATGTGTGTACACGTGTATGATTGTTGATGTTTGTGAGTATGTGTGACTGCATGTGTGTGTGAGTGTGTCTATGTAGGTGAGTGAGACTGTGTGTGTGATTGCATGTGTGGGTGAGTGTGAGTGTGAGTGAGTCTTGGAGCGTGTGTATGTGTGTGGGCGCTGTTTGTGTATATCTATGTGTGTTTGTGTGTGTTTGTATGTTTATGAGTGTGAGTGAGTTTTTGGGTCCAGTTGATAAATGACTAAGTTAACCCAAGCATTGTGGCCCATGCCTTGCTTCTTAGGCATTAGGAATGCTGAGTTTAGCAGCATTGTTTGTGGAGACTAGCCTAGAAATCAAATCTCACCATGAAAAATAAGCTGGATCTGTCCTACACCTTTCATTCCAGCAATGGGATGCTGGGATTAGCAGGCGAGCAGTTGTAGGCCACCACGTTCAAAAAAATTGCCAATGGAGGGAAAATGAAACTGGAAAAGGTGTGTCAAAGACTGTTTTCCAAGCTAATGTAGAAAGCTGAAATTTGGGGGATTGTGGTGTCGGATTGTGTATGTGTGTGTGTGTGTGTGCGTGCGTGTGCATGCGTGTGTGTGAGTTTGAGTAAGTGTGTGAGTCTGTGAATGTAAGTGTGTGTGTTCAAGTGTGGGTGAGTGTGTGAGTGTGTCTGAGTGTGTGTATTTGTGTGTTTATTTGTGTGAGTCTATTTTTGAGTGAGTGTGAAGGTGTGAGTGCGTCTGTGTGTACATGTGTATTGGAAGGTGAGTTTGAGTGGGTGTGTGTTCTTTTACGTTAATGTGTTGACATCTGGGTATTCACGTGGGAGTGAGAATGTATGTGTGTGTCTGTGTGAGGGTGTTTTTGGGTGGGTGTGTGAATGTGAAAGTAGGGGCATGTGTGTGTGTTTGCTTGTTTGTGTTCACGTTTGTGTTACTGTTTATGTATATCTACATGTGTTTGTATGGGTCAATGAGAGTGTGTGTATGTGTGTTTGTGCATGTGTCTGTGTACTTGTGTAAGAGTGTGAATTCGTGAATGTGTGTGAGTGAATGTGTGCATGCAGGTGTGTGTTTCTGTATCACTGATTGTATGAGTGTGCACCGAGGTGAGTGTTTATGTGTGTGAGTGTGATTGTGAGTCAGCCTGTGTGAGTTTCTGTGTGTATGTGTTGTGAGAGTTTGTGTTTGGTGGTGTGTTTTTGAGTCAGTGTGTGAGTGTATATGTGGGTACTTGTGAGTAAGTGTGGGAGTGTGCATGACGGTGTGTGGGAGAGAATGTGTGAGAGTATACGAGGCTGAAGGTGTGAGTGAGTGTGTGATTGTGTGTACATGTGTTTGTTGGTAGGTGTTTGTTTGTCTGACTGATTTTGTGTGTGTGTTTCTGTGAGTGAGAGTGTGAAAGTTGTAGGTGTGTACATGTGTGTGAGTGTGAAAATGTGTGTGAGTGTGTGAAAGTGTGTGTTTCTGTAAGTGAGGGTTTAATTGTAATTGGATGATTCTGTCAGCGTGTGTGTGTAAATGAGTGTGTTTGCTTGTTTGTGGTTGTGAGACTGTGTATTTGAATTTGTGTATGATTGTGTATTTTTGTGTCTCTGTGTGAGACAGTTTGCATGTGTATGGGCATATGTGTGTAAGTATGTTTATCTGTGTGTTGTGTGTGAGTGTGTGTGAGAATGTGCAGGTGTGTGTGGTGAGTGAAAGTGTGTTTGGGTCAGAGTGTGAGTGGGTGTTCGGTGCAGGTGTGTGAGTGTGTGTCTGTCTGTGAGTGTGCTGAGATTATTTTTGTGAGTATAACAGTGAGTCTGTGTCTTCGTTTGTTTGTGTTAGTTGAGTGTATTCAGGTGTGTTTGGTATGCCTGTGTGGATGTACATGTGTGTGTGTGTGAGGGTGAGAGTGTGAGTGGTTTTTTTTGTGTGTGATCATGTGTGAGTGAGAGCTGGCATCTGTGTATGTGTGTTTTAGTTTGTGGTTCTGTAGGTTTGTGAGTGTGACTTTGTGTGTGTGTTTGTGTGTGAGTCTATTTTTGAGTGTGAGTGTGAATATGGGAGTGCATTTGTGTGTCCATGTGTATTTGAAAGGGATTTTCTTCTTTGTGTGTGTGAGAGTAGGAGAGAATGTGATTGTGGGTGACTGTGTGTGTTGTTGAGTGCAGGTGTGTGAGTATGTGCAGGTGTGTGTAATTGAGTGTGTTTGGATTGGCGTGTGAATGCTCATTTGGGTGCAGGTGTGGGAATTTGTGTCCAAGAGATTGTGTTAGTGTGTTCAGGTGTGTGATTGATGTAGAGGGGTTATGTGGACGAGTAGGAGACTGAGTGTGTCTTCGTATGTTAGTGTTGTTGCTTGTGTGTATTCACGTGTATGTGAGTACACGTGTGTGTTTGTATGTGTGAGGATGTTTTTAGGTGTTTGTGAATGTGACTGCAGATGTATGTGGGTGTGATGGCTTGTTTGTCTGTTCAGTTGTGTGGATGTGAGTGTTTGTATATATCTATTGGTGTTTTTGTGTTTGTATGTGTGTATGAGCGTGTATGTATGTATGTTCAGGTGGGTGGCGTATGTGTCTGTGTACATGAGTACGTGTGTGAATTTTTGAATATGTGCAGGAGTGAGAGTGTGCATGAGGGTGTGTGTTTCTGTAGGTTTGAGTATGTCAGTGGTTATATATGTGAGGTTTATGGGTGTGAGTTTTTGTTAGTGAGTGTATATGTGTTTACATGATGTGAGTGTGTGTGAGTGTGTATGATAGTGTGTGGGAGAGTTTAGGTGTGAGTGTACGTGAGGGGGATGGTGTAAGTGTGTGAATGTGTGTACACATGTATGATTGTTGATGTTTGTGAGTATGTGTGACTGCATGTGTGTGTGAGTGTGTCTATGTAGGTGAGTGAGACTGTGTGTGTGAGTGCATGTGTGGGTGAGTGTGAGTGTGAGTGAGTCTTGGAGTGTGTGTATGTGTGTGGGCGCTGTTTGTGTATATCTATGTGTGTTTCTGTGTGTTTGTATGTTTATGAGTGTGAGTGAGTTTTTGGGTCCAGTTGATAAATGACTAAGTTAACCCAAGCATTGTGGCCCATGCCTTGCTTCTTAGGCATTAGGAATGCTGAGTTTAGCAGCATTGTTTGTGGAGACTAGCCTAGAAATCAAATCTCACCATGAAAAATAAGCTGGATCTGTCCTACACCTTTCATTCCAGCAATGGGATGCTGGGATTAGCAGGCGAGCAGTTGTAGGCCACCACGTTCAAAAAAATTGCCAATGGAGGGAAAATGAAACTGGAAAAGGTGTGTCAAAGACTGTTTTCCAAGCTAATGTAGAAAGCTGAAATTTGGGGGATTGTGGTGTCGGATTGTGTATGTGTGTGTGTGTGTGTGTGCGTGCGTGTGCATGCGTGTGTGTGAGTTTGAGTAAGTGTGTGAGTCTGTGAATGTAAGTGTGTGTGTTCAAGTGTGGGTGAGTGTGTGAGTGTGTCTGAGTGTGTGTATTTGTGTGTTTATTTGTGTGAGTCTATTTTTGAGTGAGTGTGAAGGTGTGAGTGCGTCTCTGTGTACATGTGTATTGGAAGGTGAGTTTGAGTGGGTGTGTGTTCTTTTACGTTAATGTGTTGACATCTGGGTATTCACGTGGGAGTGAGAATGTATGTGTGTGTCTGTGTGAGGGTGTTTTTGGGTGGGTGTGTGAATGTGAAAGTAGGGGCATGTGTGTGTGTTTGCTTGTTTGTGTTCACGTTTGTGTTACTGTTTATGTATATCTACATGTGTTTGTATGGGTCAATGAGAGTGTGTGTATGTGTGTTTGTGCATGTGTCTGTGTACTTGTGTAAGAGTGTGAATTCGTGAATGTGTGTGAGTGAATGTGTGCATGCAGGTGTGTGTTTCTGTATCACTGATTGTATGAGTGTGCACCGAGGTGAGTGTTTATGTGTGTGAGTGTGATTGTGAGTCAGCCTGTGTGAGTTTCTGTGTGTATGTGTTGTGAGAGTTTGTGTTTGGTGGTGTGTTTTTGAGTCAGTGTGTGAGTGTATATGTGGGTACTTGTGAGTAAGTGTGGGAGTGTGCATGACGGTGTGTGGGAGAGAATGTGTGAGAGTATACGAGGCTGAAGGTGTGAGTGAGTGTGTGAATGTGTGTACATGTGTTTGTTGGTAGGTGTTTGTTTGTCTGACTGATTTTGTGTGCGTGTTTCTGTGAGTGAGAGTGTGAAAGTTGTAGGTGTGTACATGTGTGTGAGTGTGAAAATGTGTGTGAGTGTGTGAAAGTGTGTGTTTCTGTAAGTGAGGGTTTAATTGTAATTGCATGATTCTGTCAGAGTGTGTGTGTAAATGAGTGTGTTTGCTTGTTTGTGGTTGTGAGCCTGTGTATTTGAATTTGTGTATGATTGTGTATTTTTGTGTCTCTGTGTGAGACAGTTTGCATGTGTATGGGCATATGTGTGTAAGTATGTTTATCTGTGTGTTGTGTGTGAGTGTGTGTGAGAATGTGCAGGTGTGTGTGGTGAGTGAAAGTGTGTTTGGGTCAGAGTGTGAGTGGGTGTTCGGTGCAGGTGTGTGAGTGTGTGTCTGTCTGTGAGTGTGCTGAGATTATTTTTGTGAGTATAACAGTGAGTCTGTGTCTTCGTTTGTTTGTGTTAGTTGAGTGTATTCAGGTGTGTTTGGTATGCCTGTGTGGATGTACATGTGTGTGTGTGTGAGGGTGAGAGTGTGAGTGGTTTTTTTTGTGTGTGATCATGTGTGAGTGAGAGCTGGCATCTGTGTATGTGTCTTTTAGTTTGTGGTTCTGTAGGTTTGTGAGTGTGACTTTGTGTGTGTGTTTGTGTGTGAGTCTATTTTTGAGTGTGAGTGTGAATATGGGAGTGCATTTGTGTGTCCATGTGTATTTGAAAGGGATTTTCTTCTTTGTGTGTGTGAGAGTAGGAGAGAATGTGATTGTGGGTGACTGTGTGTGTTGTTGAGTGCAGGTGTGTGAGTATGTGCAGGTGTGTGTAATTGAGTGTGTTTGGATTGGCGTGTGAATGCTCATTTGGGTGCAGGTGTGGGAATTTGTGTCCAAGAGATTGTGTTAGTGTGTTCAGGTGTGTGATTGATGTAGAGGGGTTATGTGGACGAGTAGGAGACTGAGTGTGTCTTCGTATGTTAGTGTTGTTGCTTGTGTGTATTCACGTGTATGTGAGTACACGTGTGTGTTTGTATGTGTGAGGATGTTTTTAGGTGTTTGTGAATGTGACTGCAGATGTATGTGTGTGTGATGGCTTGTTTGTCTGTTCAGTTGTGTGGATGTGAGTGTTTGTATATATCTATTGGTGTTTTTGTGTTTGTATGTGTGTATGAGCGTGTATGTATGTATGTTCAGGTGGGTGGCGTATGTGTCTGTGTACATGGGTACGTGTGTGAATTTTTGAATATGTGCAGGAGTGAGAGTGTGCATGAGGGTGTGTGTTTCTGTAGGTTTGAGTATGTCAGTGGTTATATATGTGAGGTTTATGGGTGTGAGTTTTTGTTAGTGAGTGTATATGTGTTTACATGATGTGAGTGTGTGTGAGTGTGTATGATAGTGTGTGGGAGAGTTTAGGTGTGAGTGTACGTGAGGGGGATGGTGTAAGTGTGTGAATGTGTGTACACGTGTATGATTGTTGATGTTTGTGAGTATGTGTGACTGCATGTGTGTGTGAGTGTGTCTATGTAGGTGAGTGAGACTGTGTGTGAGTGCATGTGTGGGTGAGTGTGAGTGTGAGTGAGTCTTGGAGCGTGTGTATGTGTGTGGGCGCTGTTTGTGTATATCTATGTGTGTTTGTGTGTGTTTGTATGTTTATGAGTGTGAGTGAGTTTTTGGGTCCAGTTGATAAATGACTAAGTTAACCCAAGCATTGTGGCCCATGCCTTGCTTCTTAGGCATTAGGAATGCTGAGTTTAGCAGCATTGTTTGTGGAGACTAGCCTAGAAATCAAATCTCACCATGAAAAATAAGCTGGATCTGTCCTACACCTTTCATTCCAGCAATGGGATGCTGGGATTAGCAGGCGAGCAGTTGTAGGCCACCACGTTCAAAAAAATTGCCAATGGAGGGAAAATGAAACTGGAAAAGGTGTGTCAAAGACTGTTTTCCAAGCTAATGTAGAAAGCTGAAATTTGGGGGATTGTGGTGTCAGATTGTGTATGTGTGTGTGTGTGTGTGTGCGTGCGTGTGCATGCGTGTGTGTGAGTTTGAGTAAGTGTGTGAGTCTGTGAATGTAAGTGTGTGTGTTCAAGTGTGGGTGAGTGTGTGAGTGTGTCTGAGTGTGTGTATTTGTGTGTTTATTTGTGTGAGTCTATTTTTGAGTGAGTGTGAAGGTGTGAGTGCGTCTGTGTGTACATGTGTATTGGAAGGTGAGTTTGAGTGGGTGTGTGTTCTTTTACGTTAATGTGTTGACATCTGGGTATTCACGTGGGAGTGAGAATGTATGCGTGTGTCTGTGTGAGGGTGTTTTTGGGTGGGTGTGTGAATGTGAAAGTAGGGGCATGTGTGTGTGTTTGCTTGTTTGTGTTCACGTTTGTGTTACTGTTTATGTATATCTACATGTGTTTGTATGGGTCAATGAGAGTGTGTGTATGTGTGTTTGTGCATGTGTCTGTGTACTTGTGTAAGAGTGTGAATTTGTGAATGTGTGTGAGTGAATGTGTGCATGCAGGTGTGTGTTTCTGTATCACTGATTGTATGAGTGTGCACTGAGGTGAGTGTTTATGTGTGTGAGTGTGATTGTGAGTCAGCCTGTGTGAGTTTCTGTGTGTATGTGTTGTGAGAGTTTGTGTTTGGTGGTGTGTTTTTGAGTCAGTGTGTGAGTGTATATGTGGGTACTTGTGAGTAAGTGTGGGAGTGTGCATGACGGTGTGTGGGAGAGAATGTGTGAGAGTATACGAGGCTGAAGGTGTGAGTGAGTGTGTGAATGTGTGTACATGTGTTTGTTGGTAGGTGATTGTTTGTCTGACTGATTTTGTGTGTGTGTTTCTGTGAGTGAGAGTGTGAAAGTTGTAGGTGTGTACATGTGTGTGAGTGTGAAAATGTGTGTGAGTGTGTGAAAGTGTGTGTTTCTGTAAGTGAGGGTTTAATTGTAATTGGATGATTCTGTCAGAGTGTGTGTGTAAATGAGTGTGTTTGCTTGTTTGTGGTTGTGAGCCTGTGTATTTGAATTTGTGTATGATTGTGTATTTTTGTGTCTCTGTGTGAGACAGTTTGCATGTGTATGGGCATATGTGTGTAAGTATGTTTATCTGTGTGTTGTGTGTGTGTGTGAGAATGTGCAGGTGTGTGTGGTGAGTGAAAGTGTGTTTGGGTCAGAGTGTGAGTGGGTGTTCGGTGCAGGTGTGTGAGTGTGTGTCTGTCTGTGAGTGTGCTGAGATTATTTTTGTGAGTATAACAGTGAGTCTGTGTCTTCGTTTGTTTGTGTTAGTTGAGTGTATTCAGGTGTGTTTGGTATGCCTGAGTGGATGTACATGTGTGTGTGTGTGAGGGTGAGAGTGTGAGTGGTTTTTTTTGTGTGTGATCATGTGTGAGTGAGAGCTGGCATCTGTGTATGTGTGTTTTAGTTTGTGGTTCTGTAGGTTTGTGAGTGTGACTTTGTGTGTGTGTTTGTGTGTGAGTCTATTTTTGAGTGTGAGTGTGAATATGGGAGTGCATTTGTGTGTCCATGTGTATTTGAAAGGGATTTTCTTCTTTGTGTGTGTGAGAGTAGGAGAGAATGTGATTGTGGGTGACTGTGTGTGTTGTTGAGTGCAGGTGTGTGAGTATGTGCAGGTGTGTGTAATTGAGTGTGTTTGGATTGGCGTGTGAATGCTCATTTGGGTGCAGGTGTGGGAATTTGTGTCCAAGAGATTGTGTTAGTGTGTTCAGGTGTGTGATTGATGTAGAGGGGTTATGTGGACGAGTAGGAGACTGAGTGTGTCTTCGTATGTTAGTGTTGTTGCTTGTGTGTATTCACGTGTATGTGAGTACACGTGTGTGTTTGTATGTGTGAGGATGTTTTTAGGTGTTTGTGAATGTGACTGCAGATGTATGTGGGTGTGATGGCTTGTTTGTCTGTTCAGTTGTGTGGATGTGAGTGTTTGTATATATCTATTGGTGTTTTTGTGTTTGTATGTGTGTATGAGCGTGTATGTATGTATGTTCAGGTGGGTGGCGTATGTGTCTGTGTACATGGGTACGTGTGTGAATTTTTGAATATGTGCAGGAGTGAGAGTGTGCATGAGGGTGTGTGTTTCTGTAGGTTTGAGTATGTCAGTGGTTATATATGTGAGGTTTATGGGTGTGAGTTTTTGTTAGTGAGTGTATATGTGTTTACATGATGTGAGTGTGTGTGAGTGTGTATGATAGTGTGTGGGAGAGTTTAGGTGTGAGTGTACGTGAGGGGGATGGTGTAAGTGTGTGAATGTGTGTACACGTGTATGATTGTTGATGTTTGTGAGTATGTGTGACTGCATGTGTGTGTGAGTGTGTCTATGTAGGTGAGTGAGACTGTGTGTGTGAGTGCATGTGTGGGTGAGTGTGAGTGTGAGTGAGTCTTGGAGCGTGTGTATGTGTGTGGGCGCTGTTTGTGTATATCTATGTGTGTTTGTGTGTGTTTGTATGTTTATGAGTGTGAGTGAGTTTTTGGGTCCAGTTGATAAATGACTAAGTTAACCCAAGCATTGTGGCCCATGCCTTGCTTCTTAGGCATTAGGAATGCTGAGTTTAGCAGCATTGTTTGTGGAGACTAGCCTAGAAATCAAATCTCACCATGAAAAATAAGCTGGATCTGTCCTACACCTTTCATTCCAGCAATGGGATGCTGGGATTAGCAGGCGAGCAGTTGTAGGCCACCACGTTCAAAAAAATTGCCAATGGAGGGAAAATGAAACTGGAAAAGGTGTGTCAAAGACTGTTTTCCAAGCTAATGTAGAAAGCTGAAATTTAGGGGATTGTGTTGTCAGATTGTGTATGTGTGTGTGTGTGTGTGTGCGTGCGTGTGCATGCGTGTGTGTGAGTTTGAGTAAGTGTGTGAGTCTGTGAATGTAAGTGTGTGTGTTCAAGTGTGGGTGAGTGTGTGAGTGTGTCTGAGTGTGTGTATTTGTGTGTTTATTTGTGTGAGTCTATTTTTGAGTGAGTGTGAAGGTGTGAGTGCGTCTGTGTGTACATGTGTATTGGAAGGTGAGTTTGAGTGGGTGTGTGTTCTTTTACGTTAATGTGTTGACATCTGGGTATTCACGTGGGAGTGAGAATGTATGTGTGTGTCTGTGTGAGGGTGTTTTTGGGTGGGTGTGTGAATGTGAAAGTAGGGGCATGTGTGTGTGTTTGCTTGTTTGTGTTCACGTTTGTGTTACTGTTTATGTATATCTACATGTGTTTGTATGGGTCAATGAGAGTGTGTGTATGTGTGTTTGTGCATGTGTCTGTGTACTTGTGTAAGAGTGTGAATTTGTGAATGTGTGTGAGTGAATGTGTGCATGCAGGTGTGTGTTTCTGTATCACTGATTGTATGAGTGTGCACTGAGGTGAGTGTTTATGTGTGTGAGTGTGATTGTGAGTCAGCCTGTGTGAGTTTCTGTGTGTATGTGTTGTGAGAGTTTGTGTTTGGTGGTGTGTTTTTGAGTCAGTGTGTGAGTGTATATGTGGGTACTTGTGAGTAAGTGTGGGAGTGTGCATGACGGTGTGTGGGAGAGAATGTGTGAGAGTATACGAGGCTGAAGGTGTGAGTGAGTGTGTGAATGTGTGTACATGTGTTTGTTGGTAGGTGATTGTTTGTCTGACTGATTTTGTGTGTGTGTTTCTGTGAGTGAGAGTGTGAAAGTTGTAGGTGTGTACATGTGTGTGAGTGTGAAAATGTGTGTGAGTGTGTGAAAGTGTGTGTTTCTGTAAGTGAGGGTTTAATTGTAATTGGATGATTCTGTCAGAGTGTGTGTGTAAATGAGTGTGTTTGCTTGTTTGTGGTTGTGAGCCTGTGTATTTGAATTTGTGTATGATTGTGTATTTTTGTGTCTCTGTGTGAGACAGTTTGCATGTGTATGGGCATATGTGTGTAAGTATGTTTATCTGTGTGTTGTGTGTGTGTGTGAGAATGTGCAGGTGTGTGTGGTGAGTGAAAGTGTGTTTGGGTCAGAGTGTGAGTGGGTGTTCGGTGCAGGTGTGTGAGTGTGTGTCTGTCTGTGAGTGTGCTGAGATTATTTTTGTGAGTATAACAGTGAGTCTGTGTCTTCGTTTGTTTGTGTTAGTTGAGTGTATTCAGGTGTGTTTGGTATGCCTGTGTGGATGTACATGTGTGTGTGTGTGAGGGTGAGAGTGTGAGTGGTTTTTTTTGTGTGTGATCATGTGTGAGTGAGAGCTGGCATCTGTGTATGTGTGTTTTAGTTTGTGGTTCTGTAGGTTTGTGAGTGTGACTTTGTGTGTGTGTTTGTGTGTGAGTCTATTTTTGAGTGTGAGTGTGAATATGGGAGTGCATTTGTGTGTCCATGTGTATTTGAAAGGGATTTTCTTCTTTGTGTGTGTGAGAGTAGGAGAGAATGTGATTGTGGGTGACTGTGTGTGTTGTTGAGTGCAGGTGTGTGAGTATGTGCAGGTGTGTGTAATTGAGTGTGTTTGGATTGGCGTGTGAATGCTCATTTGGGTGCAGGTGTGGGAATTTGTGTCCAAGAGATTGTGTTAGTGTGTTCAGGTGTGTGATTGATGTAGAGGGGTTATGTGGACGAGTAGGAGACTGAGTGTGTCTTCGTATGTTAGTGTTGTTGCTTGTGTGTATTCACGTGTATGTGAGTACACGTGTGTGTTTGTATGTGTGAGGATGTTTTTAGGTGTTTGTGAATGTGACTGCAGATGTATGTGGGTGTGATGGCTTGTTTGTCTGTTCAGTTGTGTGGATGTGAGTGTTTGTATATATCTATTGGTGTTTTTGTGTTTGTATGTGTGTATGAGCGTGTATGTATGTATGTTCAGGTGGGTGGCGTATGTGTCTGTGTACATGGGTACGTGTGTGAATTTTTGAATATGTGCAGGAGTGAGAGTGTGCATGAGGGTGTGTGTTTCTGTAGGTTTGAGTATGTCAGTGGTTATATATGTGAGGTTTATGGGTGTGAGTTTTTGTTAGTGAGTGTATATGTGTTTACATGATGTGAGTGTGTGTGAGTGTGTATGATAGTGTGTGTTAGAGTTTAGGTGTGAGTGTACGTGAGGGGGATGGTGTAAGTGTGTGAATGTGTGTACACGTGTATGATTGTTGATGTTTGTGAGTATGTGTGACTGCATGTGTGTGTGAGTGTGTCTATGTAGGTGAGTGAGACTGTGTGTGTGATTGCATGTGTGGGTGAGTGTGAGTGTGAGTGAGTCTTGGAGCGTGTGTATGTGTGTGGGCGCTGTTTGTGTATATCTATGTGTGTTTGTGTGTGTTTGTATGTTTATGAGTGTGAGTGAGTTTTTGGGTCCAGTTGATAAATGACTAAGTTAACCCAAGCATTGTGGCCCATGCCTTGCTTCTTAGGCATTAGGAATGCTGAGTTTAGCAGCATTGTTTGTGGAGACTAGCCTAGAAATCAAATCTCACCATGAAAAATAAGCTGGATCTGTCCTACACCTTTCATTCCAGCAATGGGATGCTGGGATTAGCAGGCGAGCAGTTGTAGGCCACCACGTTCAAAAAAATTGCCAATGGAGGGAAAATGAAACTGGAAAAGGTGTGTCAAAGACTGTTTTCCAAGCTAATGTAGAAAGCTGAAATTTGGGGGATTGTGGTGTCGGATTGTGTATGTGTGTGTGTGTGTGTGCGTGCGTGTGCATGCGTGTGTGTGAGTTTGAGTAAGTGTGTGAGTCTGTGAATGTAAGTGTGTGTGTTCAAGTGTGGGTGAGTGTGTGAGTGTGTCTGAGTGTGTGTATTTGTGTGTTTATTTGTGTGAGTCTATTTTTGAGTGAGTGTGAAGGTGTGAGTGCGTCTGTGTGTACATGTGTATTGGAAGGTGAGTTTGAGTGGGTGTGTGTTCTTTTACGTTAATGTGTTGACATCTGGGTATTCACGTGGGAGTGAGAATGTATGTGTGTGTCTGTGTGAGGGTGTTTTTGGGTGGGTGTGTGAATGTGAAAGTAGGGGCATGTGTGTGTGTTTGCTTGTTTGTGTTCACGTTTGTGTTACTGTTTATGTATATCTACATGTGTTTGTATGGGTCAATGAGAGTGTGTGTATGTGTGTTTGTGCATGTGTCTGTGTACTTGTGTAAGAGTGTGAATTTGTGAATGTGTGTGAGTGAATGTGTGCATGCAGGTGTGTGTTTCTGTATCACTGATTGTATGAGTGTGCACTGAGGTGAGTGTTTATGTGTGTGAGTGTGATTGTGAGTCAGCCTGTGTGAGTTTCTGTGTGTATGTGTTGTGAGAGTTTGTGTTTGGTGGTGTGTTTTTGAGTCAGTGTGTGAGTGTATATGTGGGTACTTGTGAGTAAGTGTGGGAGTGTGCATGACGGTGTGTGGGAGAGAATGTGTGAGAGTATACGAGGCTGAAGGTGTGAGTGAGTGTGTGAATGTGTGTACATGTGTTTGTTGGTAGGTTTTTGTTTGTCTGACTGATTTTGTGTGTATGTTTCTGTGAGTGAGAGTGTGAAAGTTGTAGGTGTGTACATGTGTGTGAGTGTGAAAATGTGTGTGAGTGTGTGAAAGTGTGTGTTTCTGTAAGTGAGGGTTTAATTGTAATTGGATGATTCTGTCAGAGTGTGTGTGTAAATGAGTGTGTTTGCTTGTTTGTGGTTGTGAGCCTGTGTATTTGAATTTGTGTATGATTGTGTATTTTTGTGTCTCTGTGTGAGACAGTTTGCATGTGTATGGGCATATGTGTGTAAGTATGTTTATCTGTGTGTTGTGTGTGAGTGTGTGTGAGAATGTGCAGGTGTGTGTGGTGAGTGAAAGTGTGTTTGGGTCAGAGTGTGAGTGGGTGTTCGGTGCAGGTGTGTGAGTGTGTGTCTGTCTGTGAGTGTGCTGCGATTATTTTTGTGAGTATAACAGTGAGTCTGTGTCTTCGTTTGTTTGTGTTAGTTGAGTGTATTCAGGTGTGTTTGGTATGCCTGTGTGGATGTACATGTGTGTGTGTGTGAGGGTGAGAGTGTGAGTGGTTTTTTTTGTGTGTGATCATGTGTGAGTGAGAGCTGGCATCTGTGTATGTGTGTTTTAGTTTGTGGTTCTGTAGGTTTGTGAGTGTGACTTTGTGTGTGTGTTTGTGTGTGAGTCTATTTTTGAGTGTGAGTGTGAATATGGGAGTGCATTTGTGTGTCCATGTGTATTTGAAAGGGATTTTCTTCTTTGTGTGTGTGAGAGTAGGAGAGAATGTGATTTTGGGTGACTGTGTGTGTTGTTGAGTGCAGGTGTGTGAGTATGTGCAGGTGTGTGTAATTGAGTGTGTTTGGATTGGCGTGTGAATGCTCATTTGGGTGCAGGTGTGGGAATTTGTGTCCAAGAGATTGTGTTAGTGTGTTCAGGTGTGTGATTGATGTAGAGGGGTTATGTGGACGAGTAGGAGACTGAGTGTGTCTTCGTATGTTAGTGTTGTTGCTTGTGTGTATTCACGTGTATGTGAGTACACGTGTGTGTTTGTATGTGTGAGGATGTTTTTAGGTGTTTGTGAATGTGACTGCAGATGTATGTGTGTGTGATGGCTTGTTTGTCTGTTCAGTTGTGTGGATGTGAGTGTTTGTATATATCTATTGGTGTTTTTGTGTTTGTATGTGTGTATGAGCATGTATGTATGTATGTTCAGGTGGGTGGCGTATGTGTCTGTGTACATGGGTACGTGTGTGAATTTTTGAATATGTGCAGGAGTGAGAGTGTGCATGAGGGTGTGTGTTTCTGTAGGTTTGAGTATGTCAGTGGTTATATATGTGAGGTTTATGGGTGTGAGTTTTTGTTAGTGAGTATATATGTGTTTACATGATGTGAGTGTGTGTGAGTGTGTATGATAGTGTGTGGAAGAGTTTAGGTGTGAGTGTACGTGAGGGGGATGGTGTAAGTGTGTGAATGTGTGTACACGTGTATGATTGTTGATGTTTGTGAGTATGTGTGACTGCATGTGTGTGTGAGTGTGTCTATGTAGGTGAGTGAGACTGTGTGTGTGATTGCATGTGTGGGTGAGTGTGAGTGTGAGTGAGTCTTGGAGCGTGTGTATGTGTGTGGGCGCTGTTTGTGTATATCTATGTGTGTTTGTGTGTGTTTGTATGTTTATGAGTGTGAGTGAGTTTTTGGGTCCAGTTGATAAATGACTAAGTTAACCCAAGCATTGTGGCCCATGCCTTGCTTCTTAGGCATTAGGAATGCTGAGTTTAGCAGCATTGTTTGTGGAGACTAGCCTAGAAATCAAATCTCACCATGAAAAATAAGCTGGATCTGTCCTACACCTTTCATTCCAGCAATGGGATGCTGGGATTAGCAGGCGAGCAGTTGTAGGCCACCACGTTCAAAAAAATTGCCAATGGAGGGAAAATGAAACTGGAAAAGGTGTGTCAAAGACTGTTTTCCAAGCTAATGTAGAAAGCTGAAATTTGGGGGATTGTGGTGTCGGATTGTGTATGTGTGTGTGTGTGTGTGTGTGCGTGCGTGTGCATGCGTGTGTGTGAGTTTGAGTAAGTGTGTGAGTCTGTGAATGTAAGTGTGTGTGTTCAAGTGTGGGTGAGTGTGTGAGTGTGTCTGAGTGTGTGTATTTGTGTGTTTATTTGTGTGAGTCTATTTTTGAGTGAGTGTGAAGGTGTGAGTGCGTCTGTGTGTACATGTGTATTGGAAGGTGAGTTTGAGTGGGTGTGTGTTCTTTTACGTTAATGTGTTGACATCTGGGTATTCACGTGGGAGTGAGAATGTATGTGTGTGTCTGTGTGAGGGTGTTTTTGGGTGGGTGTGTGAATGTGAAAGTAGGGGCATGTGTGTGTGTTTGCTTGTTTGTGTTCACGTTTGTGTTACTGTTTATGTATATCTACATGTGTTTGTATGGGTCAATGAGAGTGTGTGTATGTGTGTTTGTGCATGTGTCTCTGTACTTGTGTAAGAGTGTGAATTCGTGAATGTGTGTGAGTGAATGTGTGCATGCAGGTGTGTGTTTCTGTATCACTGATTGTATGAGTGTGCACTGAGGTGAGTGTTTATGTGTGTGAGTGTGATTGTGAGTCAGCCTGTGTGAGTTTCTGTGTGTATGTGTTGTGAGAGTTTTTGTTTGGTGGTGTGTTTTTGAGTCAGTGTGTGAGTGTATATGTGGGTACTTGTGAGTAAGTGTGGGAGTGTGCATGACGGTGTGTGGGAGAGAATGTGTGAGAGTATACGAGGCTGAAGGTGTGAGTGAGTGTGTGAATGTGTGTACATGTGTTTGTTGGTAGGTGATTGTTTGTCTGACTGATTTTGTGTGTGTGTTTCTGTGAGTGAGAGTGTGAAAGTTGTAGGTGTGTACATGTGTGTGAGTGTGAAAATGTGTGTGAGTGTGTGAAAGTGTGTGTTTCTGTAAGTGATGGTTTAATTGTAATTGGATGATTCTGTCAGAGTGTGTGTGTAAATGAGTGTGTTTGCTTGTTTGTGGTTGTGAGCCTGTGTATTTGAATTTGTGTATGATTGTGTATTTTTGTGTCTCTGTGTGAGACAGTTTGCATGTGTATGGGCATATGTGTGTAAGTATGTTTATCTGTGTGTTGTGTGTGAGTGTGTGTGAGAATGTGCAGGTGTGTGTGGTGAGTGAAAGTGTGTTTGGGTCAGAGTGTGAGTGGGTGTTCGGTGCAGGTGTGTGAGTGTGTGTCTGTCTGTGAGTGTGCTGAGATTATTTTTGTGAGTATAACAGTGAGTCTGTGTCTTCGTTTGTTTGTGTTAGTTGAGTGTATTCAGGTGTGTTTGGTATGCCTGTGTGGATGTACATGTGTGTGTGTGTGAGGGTGAGAGTGTGAGTGGTTTTTTTTGTGTGTGATCATGTGTGAGTGAGAGCTGGCATCTGTGTATGTGTGTTTTAGTTTGTGGTTCTGTAGGTTTGTGAGTGTGACTTTGTGTGTGTGTTTGTGTGTGAGTCTATTTTTGAGTGTGAGTGTGAATATGGGAGTGCATTTGTGTGTCCATGTGTATTTGAAAGGGATTTTCTTCTTTGTGTGTGTGAGAGTAGGAGAGAATGTGATTTTGGGTGACTGTGTGTGTTGTTGAGTGCAGGTGTGTGAGTATGTGCAGGTGTGTGTAATTGAGTGTGTTTGGATTGGCATGTGAATGCTCATTTGGGTGCAGGTGTGGGAATTTGTGTCCAAGAGATTGTGTTAGTGTGTTCAGGTGTGTGATTGATGTAGAGGGGTTATGTGGACGAGTAGGAGACTGAGTGTGTCTTCGTATGTTAGTGTTGTTGCTTGTGTGTATTCACGTGTATGTGAGTACACGTGTGTGTTTGTATGTGTGAGGATGTTTTTAGGTGTTTGTGAATGTGACTGCAGATGTATGTGTGTGTGATGGCTTGTTTGTCTGTTCAGTTGTGTGGATGTGAGTGTTTGTATATATCTATTGGTGTTTTTGTGTTTGTATGTGTGTATGAGCATGTATGTATGTATGTTCAGGTGGGTGGCGTATGTGTCTGTGTACATGGGTACGTGTGTGAATTTTTGAATATGTGCAGGAGTGAGAGTGTGCATGAGGGTGTGTGTTTCTGTAGGTTTGAGTATGTCAGTGGTTATATATGTGAGGTTTATGGGTGTGAGTTTTTGTTAGTGAGTGTATATGTGTTTACATGATGTGAGTGTGTGTGAGTGTGTATGATAGTGTGTGGGAGAGTTTAGGTGTGAGTGTACGTGAGGGGGATGGTGTAAGTGTGTGAATGTGTGTACACGTGTATGATTGTTGATGTTTGTGAGTATGTGTGACTGCATGTGTGTGTGAGTGTGTCTATGTAGGTGAGTGAGACTGTGTGTGTGATTGCATGTGTGGGTGAGTGTGAGTGTGAGTGAGTCTTGGAGCATGTGTATGTGTGTGGGCGCTGTTTGTGTATATCTATGTGTGTTTGTGTGTGTTTGTATGTTTATGAGTGTGAGTGAGTTTTTGGGTCCAGTTGATAAATGACTAAGTTAACCCAAGCATTGTGGCCCATGCCTTGCTTCTTAGGCATTAGGAATGCTGAGTTTAGCAGCATTGTTTGTGGAGACTAGCCTAGAAATCAAATCTCACCATGAAAAATAAGCTGGATCTGTCCTACACCTTTCATTCCAGCAATGGGATGCTGGGATTAGCAGGCGAGCAGTTGTAGGCCACCACGTTCAAAAAAATTGCCAATGGAGGGAAAATGAAACTGGAAAAGGTGTGTCAAAGACTGTTTTCCAAGCTAATGTAGAAAGCTGAAATTTGGGGGATTGTGGTGTCGGATTGTGTATGTGTGTGTGTGTGTGCGTGCGTGTGCATGCGTGTGTGTGAGTTTGAGTAAGTGTGTGAGTCTGTGAATGTAAGTGTGTGTGTTCAAGTGTGGGTGAGTGTGTGAGTGTGTCTGAGTGTGTGTATTTGTGTGTTTATTTGTGTGAGTCTATTTTTGAGTGAGTGTGAAGGTGTGAGTGCGTCTGTGTGTACATGTGTATTGGAAGGTGAGTTTGAGTGGGTGTGTGTTCTTTTACGTTAATGTGTTGACATCTGGGTATTCACGTGGGAGTGAGAATGTATGTGTGTGTCTGTGTGAGGGTGTTTTTGGGTGGGTGTGTGAATGTGAAAGTAGGGGCATGTGTGTGTGTTTGCTTGTTTGTGTTCACGTTTGTGTTACTGTTTATGTATATCTACATGTGTTTGTATGGGTCAATGAGAGTGTGTGTATGTGTGTTTGTGCATGTGTCTGTGTACTTGTGTAAGAGTGTGAATTTGTGAATGTGTGTGAGTGAATGTGTGCATGCAGGTGTGTGTTTCTGTATCACTGATTGTATGAGTGTGCACTGAGGTGAGTGTTTATGTGTGTGAGTGTGATTGTGAGTCAGCCTGTGTGAGTTTCTGTGTGTATGTGTTGTGAGAGTTTGTGTTTGGTGGTGTGTTTTTGAGTCAGTGTGTGAGTGTATATGTGGGTACTTGTGAGTAAGTGTGGGAGTGTGCATGACGGTGTGTGGGAGAGAATGTGTGAGAGTATACGAGGCTGAAGGTGTGAGTGAGTGTGTGAATGTGTGTACATGTGTTTGTTGGTAGGTGTTTGTTTGTCTGACTGATTTTGTGTGTGTGTTTCTGTGAGTGAGAGTGTGAAAGTTGTAGGTGTGTACATGTGTGTGAGTGTGAAAATGTGTGTGAGTGTGTGAAAGTGTGTGTTTCTGTAAGTGAGGGTTTAATTGTAATTGGATGATTCTGTCAGAGTGTGTGTAAATGAGTGTGTTTGCTTGTTTGTGGTTGTGAGCCTGTGTATTTGAATTTGTGTATGATTGTGTATTTTTGTGTCTCTGTGTGAGACAGTTTGCATGTGTATGGGCATATGTGTGTAAGTATGTTTATCTGTGTGTTGTGTGTGAGTGTGTGTGAGAATGTGCAGGTGTGTGTGGTGAGTGAAAGTGTGTTTGGGTCAGAGTGTGAGTGGGTGTTCGGTGCAGGTGTGTGAGTGTGTGTCTGTCTGTGAGTGTGCTGAGATTATTTTTGTGAGTATAACAGTGAGTCTGTGTCTTCGTTTGTTTGTGTTAGTTGAGAGTATTCAGGTGTGTTTGGTATGCCTGTGTGGATGTACATGTGTGTGTGTGTGAGGGTGAGAGTGTGAGTGGTTTTTTTTGTGTGTGATCATGTGTGAGTGAGAGCTGGCATCTGTGTATGTGTGTTTTAGTTTGTGGTTCTGTAGGTTTGTGAGTGTGACTTTGTGTGTGTGTTTGTGTGTGAGTCTATTTTTGAGTGTGAGTGTGAATATGGGAGTGCATTTGTGTGTCCATGTGTATTTGAAAGGGATTTTCTTCTTTGTGTGTGTGAGAGTAGGAGAGAATGTGATTGTGGGTGACTGTGTGTGTTGTTGAGTGCAGGTGTGTGAGTATGTGCAGGTGTGTGTAATTGAGTGTGTTTGGATTGGCGTGTGAATGCTCATTTGGGTGCAGGTGTGGGAATTTGTGTCCAAGAGATTGTGTTAGTGTGTTCAGGTGTGTGATTGATGTAGAGGGGTTATGTGGACGAGTAGGAGACTGAGTGTGTCTTCGTATGTTAGTGTTGTTGCTTGTGTGTATTCACGTGTATGTGAGTACACGTGTGTGTTTGTATGTGTGAGGATGTTTTTAGGTGTTTGTGAATGTGACTGCAGATGTATGTGTGTGTGATGGCTTGTTTGTCTGTTCAGTTGTGTGGATGTGAGTGTTTTTATATATCTATTGGTGTTTTTGTGTTTGTATGTGTGTATGAGCGTGTATGTATGTATGTTCAGGTGGGTGGCGTATGTGTCTGTGTACATGGGTACGTGTGTGAATTTTTGAATATGTGCAGAAGTGACAGTGTGCATGAGGGTGTGTGTTTCTGTAGGTTTGAGTATGTCAGTGGTTATATATGTGAGGTTTATGGGTGAGTTTTTGTTAGTGAGTGTATATGTGTTTACATGATGTGAGTGTGTGTGAGTGTGTATGATAGTGTGTGGGAGAGTTTAGGTGTGAGTGTACGTGAGGGGGATGGTGTAAGTGTGTGAATGTGTGTACACGTGTATGATTGTTGATGTTTGTGAGTATGTGTGACTGCATGTGTGTGTGAGTGTGTCTGTAGGTGAGTGAGACTGTGTGTGTGAGTGCATGTGTGGGTGAGTGTGAGTGTGAGTGAGTCTTGGAGCGTGTGTATGTGTGTGGGCGCTGTTTGTGTATATCTATGTGTGTTTGTGTGTGTTTGTATGTTTATGAGTGTGAGTGAGTTTTTGGGTCCAGTTGATAAATGACTAAGTTAACCCAAGCATTGTGGCCCATGCCTTGCTTCTTAGGCATTAGGAATGCTGAGTTTAGCAGCATTGTTTGTGGAGACTAGCCTAGAAATCAAATCTCACCATGAAAAATAAGCTGGATCTGTCCTACACCTTTCATTCCAGCAATGGGATGCTGGGATTAGCAGGCGAGCAGTTGTAGGCCACCACGTTCAAAAAAATTGCCAATGGAGGGAAAATGAAACTGGAAAAGGTGTGTCAAAGACTGTTTTCCAAGCTAATGTAGAAAGCTGAAATTTGGGGGATTGTGGTGTCGGATTGTGTATGTGTGTGTGTGTGTGCGTGCGTGTGCATGCGTGTGTGTGAGTTTGAGTAAGTGTGTGAGTCTGTGAATGTAAGTGTGTGTGTTCAAGTGTGGGTGAGTGTGTGAGTGTGTCTGAGTGTGTGTATTTGTGTGTTTATTTGTGTGAGTCTATTTTTGAGTGAGTGTGAAGGTGTGAGTGCGTCTGTGTGTACATGTGTATTGGAAGGTGAGTTTGAGTGGGTGTGTGTTCTTTTACGTTAATGTGTTGACATCTGGGTATTCACGTGGGAGTGAGAATGTATGTGTGTGTCTGTGTGAGGGTGTTTTTGGGTGGGTGTGTGAATGTGAAAGTAGGGGCATGTGTGTGTGTTTGCTTGTTTGTGTTCACGTTTGTGTTACTGTTTATGTATATCTACATGTGTTTGTATGGGTCAATGAGAGTGTGTGTATGTGTGTTTGTGCATGTGTCTGTGTACTTGTGTAAGAGTGTGAATTTGTGAATGTGTGTGAGTGAATGTGTGCATGCAGGTGTGTGTTTCTGTATCACTGATTGTATGAGTGTGCACTGAGGTGAGTGTTTATGTGTGTGAGTGTGATTGTGAGTCAGCCTGTGTGAGTTTCTGTGTGTATGTGTTGTGAGAGTTTGTGTTTGGTGGTGTGTTTTTGAGTCAGTGTGTGAGTGTATATGTGGGTACTTGTGAGTAAGTGTGGGAGTGTGCATGACGGTGTGTGGGAGAGAATGTGTGAGAGTATACGAGGCTGAAGGTGTGAGTGAGTGTGTGAATGTGTGTACATGTGTTTGTTGGTAGGTGTTTGTTTGTCTGACTGATTTTGTGTGTGTGTTTCTGTGAGTGAGAGTGTGAAAGTTGTAGGTGTGTACATGTGTGTGAGTGTGAAAATGTGTGTGAGTGTGTGAAAGTGTGTGTTTCTGTAAGTGAGGGTTTAATTGTAATTGGATGATTCTGTCAGAGTGTGTGTAAATGAGTGTGTTTGCTTGTTTGTGGTTGTGAGCCTGTGTATTTGAATTTGTGTATGATTGTGTATTTTTGTGTCTCTGTGTGAGACAGTTTGCATGTGTATGGGCATATGTGTGTAAGTATGTTTATCTGTGTGTTGTGTGTGAGTGTGTGTGAGAATGTGCAGGTGTGTGTGGTGAGTGAAAGTGTGTTTGGGTCAGAGTGTGAGTGGGTGTTCGGTGCAGGTGTGTGAGTGTGTGTCTGTCTGTGAGTGTGCTGAGATTATTTTTGTGAGTATAACAGTGAGTCTGTGTCTTCGTTTGTTTGTGTTAGTTGAGAGTATTCAGGTGTGTTTGGTATGCCTGTGTGGATGTACATGTGTGTGTGTGTGAGGGTGAGAGTGTGAGTGGTTTTTTTTGTGTGTGATCATGTGTGAGTGAGAGCTGGCATCTGTGTATGTGTGTTTTAGTTTGTGGTTCTGTAGGTTTGTGAGTGTGACTTTGTGTGTGTGTTTGTGTGTGAGTCTATTTTTGAGTGTGAGTGTGAATATGGGAGTGCATTTGTGTGTCCATGTGTATTTGAAAGGGATTTTCTTCTTTGTGTGTGTGAGAGTAGGAGAGAATGTGATTGTGGGTGACTGTGTGTGTTGTTGAGTGCAGGTGTGTGAGTATGTGCAGGTGTGTGTAATTGAGTGTGTTTGGATTGGCGTGTGAATGCTCATTTGGGTGCAGGTGTGGGAATTTGTGTCCAAGAGATTGTGTTAGTGTGTTCAGGTGTGTGATTGATGTAGAGGGGTTATGTGGACGAGTAGGAGACTGAGTGTGTCTTCGTATGTTAGTGTTGTTGCTTGTGTGTATTCACGTGTATGTGAGTACACGTGTGTGTTTGTATGTGTGAGGATGTTTTTAGGTGTTTGTGAATGTGACTGCAGATGTATGTGTGTGTGATGGCTTGTTTGTCTGTTCAGTTGTGTGGATGTGAGTGTTTTTATATATCTATTGGTGTTTTTGTGTTTGTATGTGTGTATGAGCGTGTATGTATGTATGTTCAGGTGGGTGGCGTATGTGTCTGTGTACATGGGTACGTGTGTGAATTTTTGAATATGTGCAGAAGTGACAGTGTGCATGAGGGTGTGTGTTTCTGTAGGTTTGAGTATGTCAGTGGTTATATATGTGAGGTTTATGGGTGAGTTTTTGTTAGTGAGTGTATATGTGTTTACATGATGTGAGTGTGTGTGAGTGTGTATGATAGTGTGTGGGAGAGTTTAGGTGTGAGTGTACGTGAGGGGGATGGTGTAAGTGTGTGAATGTGTGTACACGTGTATGATTGTTGATGTTTGTGAGTATGTGTGACTGCATGTGTGTGTGAGTGTGTCTGTAGGTGAGTGAGACTGTGTGTGTGAGTGCATGTGTGGGTGAGTGTGAGTGTGAGTGAGTCTTGGAGCGTGTGTATGTGTGTGGGCGCTGTTTGTGTATATCTATGTGTGTTTGTGTGTGTTTGTATGTTTATGAGTGTGAGTGAGTTTTTGGGTCCAGTTGATAAATGACTAAGTTAACCCAAGCATTGTGGCCCATGCCTTGCTTCTTAGGCATTAGGAATGCTGAGTTTAGCAGCATTGTTTGTGGAGACTAGCCTAGAAATCAAATCTCACCATGAAAAATAAGCTGGATCTGTCCTACACCTTTCATTCCAGCAATGGGATGCTGGGATTAGCAGGCGAGCAGTTGTAGGCCACCACGTTCAAAAAAATTGCCAATGGAGGGAAAATGAAACTGGAAAAGGTGTGTCAAAGACTGTTTTCCAAGCTAATGTAGAAAGCTGAAATTTGGGGGATTGTGGTGTCAGATTGTGTATGTGTGTGTGTGTGTGTGCGTGCGTGTGCATGCGTGTGTGTGAGTTTGAGTAAGTGTGTGAGTCTGTGAATGTAAGTGTGTGTGTTCAAGTGTGGGTGAGTGTGTGAGTGTGTCTGAGTGTGTGTATTTGTGTGTTTATTTGTGTGAGTCTATTTTTGAGTGAGTGTGAAGGTGTGAGTGCGTCTGTGTGTACATGTGTATTGGAAGGTGAGTTTGAGTGGGTGTGTGTTCTTTTACGTTAATGTGTTGACATCTGGGTATTCACGTGGGAGTGAGAATGTATGTGTGTGTCTGTGTGAGGGTGTTTTTGGGTGGGTGTGTGAATGTGAAAGTAGGGGCATGTGTGTGTGTTTGCTTGTTTGTGTTCACGTTTGTGTTACTGTTTATGTATATCTACATGTGTTTGTATGGGTCAATGAGAGTGTGTGTATGTGTGTTTGTGCATGTGTCTGTGTACTTGTGTAAGAGTGTGAATTTGTGAATGTGTGTGAGTGAATGTGTGCATGCAGGTGTGTGTTTCTGTATCACTGATTGTATGAGTGTGCACTGAGGTGAGTGTTTATGTGTGTGAGTGTGATTGTGAGTCAGCCTGTGTGAGTTTCTGTGTGTATGTGTTGTGAGAGTTTGTGTTTGGTGGTGTGTTTTTGAGTCAGTGTGTGAGTGTATATGTGGGTACTTGTGAGTAAGTGTGGGAGTGTGCATGACGGTGTGTGGGAGAGAATGTGTGAGAGTATATGAGGCTGAAGGTGTGAGTGAGTGTGTGAATGTGTGTACATGTGTTTGTTGGTAGGTGTTTGTTTGTCTGACTGATTTTGTGTGTGTGTTTCTGTGAGTGAGAGTGTGAAAGTTGTAGGTGTGTACATGTGTGTGAGTGTGAAAATGTGTGTGAGTGTGTGAAAGTGTGTGTTTCTGTAAGTGAGGGTTTAATTGCAATTGGATGATTCTGTCAGCGTGTGTGTGTAAATGAGTGTGTTTGCTTGTTTGTGGTTGTGAGCCTGTGTATTTGAATTTGTGTATGATTGTGTATTTTTGTGTCTCTGTGTGAGACAGTTTGCATGTGTATGGGCATATGTGTGTAAGTATGTTTATCTGTGTGTTGTGTGTGAGTGTGTGTGAGAATGTGCAGGTGTGTGTGGTGAGTGAAAGTGTGTTTGGGTCAGAGTGTGAGTGGGTGTTCGGTGCAGGTGTGTGAGTGTGTGTCTGTCTGTGAGTGTGCTGAGATTATTTTTGTGAGTATAACAGTGAGTCTGTGTCTTCGTTTGTTTGTGTTAGTTGAGTGTATTCAGGTGTGTTTGGTATGCCTGTGTGGATGTACATGTGTGTGTGTGTGAGGGTGAGAGTGTGAGTGGTTTTTTTTGTGTGTGATCATGTGTGAGTGAGAGCTGGCATCTGTGTATGTGTGTTTTAGTTTGTGGTTCTGTAGGTTTGTGAGTGTGACTTTGTGTGTGTGTTTGTGTGTGAGTCTATTTTTGAGTGTGAGTGTGAATATGGGAGTGCATTTGTGTGTCCATGTGTATTTGAAAGGGATTTTCTTCTTTGTGTGTGTGAGAGTAGGAGAGAATGTGATTGTGGGTGACTGTGTGTGTTGTTGAGTGCAGGTGTGTGAGTATGTGCAGGTGTGTGTAATTGAGTGTGTTTGGATTGGCGTGTGAATGCTCATTTGGGTGCAGGTGTGGGAATTTGTGTCCAAGAGATTGTGTTAGTGTGTTCAGGTGTGTGATTGATGTAGAGGGGTTATGTGGACGAGTAGGAGACTGAGTGTGTCTTCGTATGTTAGTGTTGTTGCTTGTGTGTATTCACGTGTATGTGAGTACACGTGTGTGTTTGTATGTGTGAGGATGTTTTTAGGTGTTTGTGAATGTGACTGCAGATGTATGTGGGTGTGATGGCTTGTTTGTCTGTTCAGTTGTGTGGATGTGAGTGTTTGTATATATCTATTGGTGTTTTTGTGTTTGTATGTGTGTATGAGCGTGTATGTATGTATGTTCAGGTGGGTGGCGTATGTGTCTGTGTACATGGGTACGTGTGTGAATTTTTGAATATGTGCAGGAGTGAGAGTGTGCATGAGGGTGTGTGTTTCTGTAGGTTTGAGTATGTCAGTGGTTATATATGTGAGGTTTATGGGTGTGAGTTTTTGTTAGTGAGTGTATATGTGTTTACATGATGTGAGTGTGTGTGTGTGTGTATGATAGTGTGTGTTAGAGTTTAGGTGTGAGTGTACGTGAGGGGGATGGTGTAAGTGTGTGAATGTTTGTACACGTGTATGATTGTTGATGTTTGTGAGTATGTGTGACTGCATGTGTGTGTGAGTGTGTCTATGTAGGTGAGTGAGACTGTGTGTGTGAGTGCATGTGTGGGTGAGTGTGAGTGTGAGTGAGTCTTGGAGCGTGTGTATGTGTGTGGGCGCTGTTTGTGTATATCTATGTGTGTTTGTGTGTGTTTGTATGTTTATGAGTGTGAGTGAGTTTTTGGGTCCAGTTGATAAATGACTAAGTTAACCCAAGCATTGTGGCCCATGCCTTGCTTCTTAGGCATTAGGAATGCTGAGTTTAGCAGCATTGTTTGTGGAGACTAGCCTAGAAATCAAATCTCACCATGAAAAATAAGCTGGATCTGTCCTACACCTTTCATTCCAGCAATGGGATGCTGGGATTAGCAGGCGAGCAGTTGTAGGCCACCACGTTCAAAAAAATTGCCAATGGAGGGAAAATGAAACTGGAAAAGGTGTGTCAAAGACTGTTTTCCAAGCTAATGTAGAAAGCTGAAATTTGGGGGATTGTGGTGTCGGATTGTGTATGTGTGTGTGTGTGTGTGTGCGTGCGTGTGCATGCGTGTGTGTGAGTTTGAGTAAGTGTGTGAGTCTGTGAATGTAAGTGTGTGTGTTCAAGTGTGGGTGAGTGTGTGAGTGTGTCTGAGTGTGTGTATTTGTGTGTTTATTTGTGTGAGTCTATTTTTGAGTGAGTGTGAAGGTGTGAGTGCGTCTGTGTGTACATGTGTATTGGAAGGTGAGTTTGAGTGGGTGTGTGTTCTTTTACGTTAATGTGTTTACATCTGGGTATTCACGTGGGAGTGAGAATGTATGTGTGTGTCTGTGTGAGGGTGTTTTTGGGTGGGTGTGTGAATGTGAAAGTAGGGGCATGTGTGTGTGTTTGCTTGTTTGTGTTCACGTTTGTGTTACTGTTTATGTATATCTACATGTGTTTGTATGGGTCAATGAGAGTGTGTGTATGTGTGTTTGTGCATGTGTCTGTGTACTTGTGTAAGAGTGTGAATTTGTGAATGTGTGTGAGTGAATGTGTGCATGCAGGTGTGTGTTTCTGTATCACTGATTGTATGAGTGTGCACTGAGGTGAGTGTTTATGTGTGTGAGTGTGATTGTGAGTCAGCCTGTGTGAGTTTCTGTGTGTATGTGTTGTGAGAGTTTGTGTTTGGTGGTGTGTTTTTGAGTCAGTGTGTGAGTGTATATGTGGGTACTTGTGAGTAAGTGTGGGAGTGTGCATGACGGTGTGTGGGAGAGAATGTGTGAGAGTATACGAGGCTGAAGGTGTGAGTGAGTGTGTGAATGTGTGTACATGTGTTTGTTGGTAGGTTTTTGTTTGTCTGACTGATTTTGTGTGTGTGTTTCTGTGAGTGAGAGTGTGAAAGTTGTAGGTGTGTACATGTGTGTGAGTGTGAAAATGTGTGTGAGTGTGTGAAAGTGTGTGTTTCTGTAAGTGAGGGTTTAATTGTAATTGGATGATTCTGTCAGAGTGTGTGTGTAAATGAGTGTGTTTGCTTGTTTGTGGTTGTGAGCCTGTGTATTTGAATTTTTGTATGATTGTGTATTTTTGTGTCTCTGTGTGAGAGAGTTTGCATGTGTATGGGCATATGTGTGTAAGTATGTTTATCTGTGTGTTGTGTGTGAGTGTGTGTGAGAATGTGCAGGTGTGTGTGGTGAGTGAAAGTGTGTTTGGGTCAGAGTGTGAGTGGGTGTTCGGTGCAGGTGTGTGAGTGTGTATCTGTCTGTGAGTGTGCTGAGATTATTTTTGTGAGTATAACAGTGAGTCTGTGTCTTCGTTTGTTTGTGTTAGTTGAGTGTATTCAGGTGTGTTTGGTATGCCTGTGTGGATGTACATGTGTGTGTGTGTGAGGGTGAGAGTGTGAGTGGTTTTTTTTGTGTGTGATCATGTGTGAGTGAGAGCTGGCATCTGTGTATGTGTGTTTTAGTTTGTGGTTCTGTAGGTTTGTGAGTGTGACTTTGTGTGTGTGTTTGTGTGTGAGTCTATTTTTGAGTGTGAGTGTGAATATGGGAGTGCATTTGTGTGTCCATGTGTATTTGAAAGGGATTTTCTTCTTTGTGTGTGTGAGAGTAGGAGAGAATGTGATTTTGGGTGACTGTGTGTGTTGTTGAGTGCAGGTGTGTGAGTATGTGCAGGTGTGTGTAATTGAGTGTGTTTGGATTGGCATGTGAATGCTCATTTGGGTGCAGGTGTGGGAATTTGTGTCCAAGAGATTGTGTTAGTGTGTTCAGGTGTGTGATTGATGTAGAGGGGTTATGTGGACGAGTAGGAGACTGAGTGTGTCTTCGTATGTTAGTGTTGTTGCTTGTGTGTATTCACGTGTATGTGAGTACACGTGTGTGTTTGTATGTGTGAGGATGTTTTTAGGTGTTTGTGAATGTGACTGCAGATGTATGTGTGTGTGATGGCTTGTTTGTCTGTTCAGTTGTGTGGATGTGAGTGTTTGTATATATCTATTGGTGTTTTTGTGTTTGTATGTGTGTATGAGCATGTATGTATGTATGTTCAGGTGGGTGGCGTATGTGTCTGTGTACATGGGTACGTGTGTGAATTTTTGAATATGTGCAGGAGTGAGAGTGTGCATGAGGGTGTGTGTTTCTGTAGGTTTGAGTATGTCAGTGGTTATATATGTGAGGTTTATGGGTGTGAGTTTTTGTTAGTGAGTGTATATGTGTTTACATGATGTGAGTGTGTGTGAGTGTGTATGATAGTGTGTGTTAGAGTTTAGGTGTGAGTGTACGTGAGGGGGATGGTGTAAGTGTGTGAATGTGTGTACACGTGTATGATTGTTGATGTTTGTGAGTATGTGTGACTGCATGTGTGTGTGAGTGTGTCTATGTAGGTGAGTGAGACTGTGTGTGTGATTGCATGTGTGGGTGAGTGTGAGTGTGAGTGAGTCTTGGAGCGTGTGTATGTGTGTGGGCGCTGTTTGTGTATATCTATGTGTGTTTGTGTGTGTTTGTATGTTTATGAGTGTGAGTGAGTTTTTGGGTCCAGTTGATAAATGACTAAGTTAACCCAAGCATTGTGGCCCATGCCTTGCTTCTTAGGCATTAGGAATGCTGAGTTTAGCAGCATTGTTTGTGGAGACTAGCCTAGAAATCAAATCTCACCATGAAAAATAAGCTGGATCTGTCCTACACCTTTCATTCCAGCAATGGGATGCTGGGATTAGCAGGCGAGCAGTTGTAGGCCACCACGTTCAAAAAAATTGCCAATGGAGGGAAAATGAAACTGGAAAAGGTGTGTCAAAGACTGTTTTCCAAGCTAATGTAGAAAGCTGAAATTTGGGGGATTGTGGTGTCGGATTGTGTATGTGTGTGTGTGTGTGCGTGCGTGTGCATGCGTGTGTGTGAGTTTGAGTAAGTGTGTGAGTCTGTGAATGTAAGTGTGTGTGTTCAAGTGTGGGTGAGTGTGTGAGTGTGTCTGAGTGTGTGTATTTGTGTGTTTATTTGTGTGAGTCTATTTTTGAGTGAGTGTGAAGGTGTGAGTGCGTCTGTGTGTACATGTGTATTGGAAGGTGAGTTTGAGTGGGTGTGTGTTCTTTTACGTTAATGTGTTGACATCTGGGTATTCACGTGGGAGTGAGAATGTATGTGTGTGTCTGTGTGAGGGTGTTTTTGGGTGGGTGTGTGAATGTGAAAGTAGGGGCATGTGTGTGTGTTTGCTTGTTTGTGTTCACGTTTGTGTTACTGTTTATGTATATCTACATGTGTTTGTATGGGTCAATGAGAGTGTGTGTATGTGTGTTTGTGCATGTGTCTGTGTACTTGTGTAAGAGTGTGAATTTGTGAATGTGTGTGAGTGAATGTGTGCATGCAGGTGTGTGTTTCTGTATCACTGATTGTATGAGTGTGCACTGAGGTGAGTGTTTATGTGTGTGAGTGTGATTGTGAGTCAGCCTGTGTGAGTTTCTGTGTGTATGTGTTGTGAGAGTTTGTGTTTGGTGGTGTGTTTTTGAGTCAGTGTGTGAGTGTATATGTGGGTACTTGTGAGTAAGTGTGGGAGTGTGCATGACGGTGTGTGGGAGAGAATGTGTGAGAGTATACGAGGCTGAAGGTGTGAGTGAGTGTGTGAATGTGTGTACATGTGTTTGTTGGTAGGTGTTTGTTTGTCTGACTGATTTTGTGTGTGTGTTTCTGTGAGTGAGAGTGTGAAAGTTGTAGGTGTGTACATGTGTGTGAGTGTGAAAATGTGTGTGAGTGTGTGAAAGTGTGTGTTTCTGTAAGTGAGGGTTTAATTGTAATTGGATGATTCTGTCAGAGTGTGTGTAAATGAGTGTGTTTGCTTGTTTGTGGTTGTGAGCCTGTGTATTTGAATTTGTGTATGATTGTGTATTTTTGTGTCTCTGTGTGAGACAGTTTGCATGTGTATGGGCATATGTGTGTAAGTATGTTTATCTGTGTGTTGTGTGTGAGTGTGTGTGAGAATGTGCAGGTGTGTGTGGTGAGTGAAAGTGTGTTTGGGTCAGAGTGTGAGTGGGTGTTCGGTGCAGGTGTGTGAGTGTGTGTCTGTCTGTGAGTGTGCTGAGATTATTTTTGTGAGTATAACAGTGAGTCTGTGTCTTCGTTTGTTTGTGTTAGTTGAGAGTATTCAGGTGTGTTTGGTATGCCTGTGTGGATGTACATGTGTGTGTGTGTGAGGGTGAGAGTGTGAGTGGTTTTTTTTGTGTGTGATCATGTGTGAGTGAGAGCTGGCATCTGTGTATGTGTGTTTTAGTTTGTGGTTCTGTAGGTTTGTGAGTGTGACTTTGTGTGTGTGTTTGTGTGTGAGTCTATTTTTGAGTGTGAGTGTGAATATGGGAGTGCATTTGTGTGTCCATGTGTATTTGAAAGGGATTTTCTTCTTTGTGTGTGTGAGAGTAGGAGAGAATGTGATTGTGGGTGACTGTGTGTGTTGTTGAGTGCAGGTGTGTGAGTATGTGCAGGTGTGTGTAATTGAGTGTGTTTGGATTGGCGTGTGAATGCTCATTTGGGTGCAGGTGTGGGAATTTGTGTCCAAGAGATTGTGTTAGTGTGTTCAGGTGTGTGATTGATGTAGAGGGGTTATGTGGACGAGTAGGAGACTGAGTGTGTCTTCGTATGTTAGTGTTGTTGCTTGTGTGTATTCACGTGTATGTGAGTACACGTGTGTGTTTGTATGTGTGAGGATGTTTTTAGGTGTTTGTGAATGTGACTGCAGATGTATGTGTGTGTGATGGCTTGTTTGTCTGTTCAGTTGTGTGGATGTGAGTGTTTTTATATATCTATTGGTGTTTTTGTGTTTGTATGTGTGTATGAGCGTGTATGTATGTATGTTCAGGTGGGTGGCGTATGTGTCTGTGTACATGGGTACGTGTGTGAATTTTTGAATATGTGCAGAAGTGACAGTGTGCATGAGGGTGTGTGTTTCTGTAGGTTTGAGTATGTCAGTGGTTATATATGTGAGGTTTATGGGTGAGTTTTTGTTAGTGAGTGTATATGTGTTTACATGATGTGAGTGTGTGTGAGTGTGTATGATAGTGTGTGGGAGAGTTTAGGTGTGAGTGTACGTGAGGGGGATGGTGTAAGTGTGTGAATGTGTGTACACGTGTATGATTGTTGATGTTTGTGAGTATGTGTGACTGCATGTGTGTGTGAGTGTGTCTGTAGGTGAGTGAGACTGTGTGTGTGAGTGCATGTGTGGGTGAGTGTGAGTGTGAGTGAGTCTTGGAGCGTGTGTATGTGTGTGGGCGCTGTTTGTGTATATCTATGTGTGTTTGTGTGTGTTTGTATGTTTATGAGTGTGAGTGAGTTTTTGGGTCCAGTTGATAAATGACTAAGTTAACCCAAGCATTGTGGCCCATGCCTTGCTTCTTAGGCATTAGGAATGCTGAGTTTAGCAGCATTGTTTGTGGAGACTAGCCTAGAAATCAAATCTCACCATGAAAAATAAGCTGGATCTGTCCTACACCTTTCATTCCAGCAATGGGATGCTGGGATTAGCAGGCGAGCAGTTGTAGGCCACCACGTTCAAAAAAATTGCCAATGGAGGGAAAATGAAACTGGAAAAGGTGTGTCAAAGACTGTTTTCCAAGCTAATGTAGAAAGCTGAAATTTGGGGGATTGTGGTGTCAGATTGTGTATGTGTGTGTGTGTGTGTGCGTGCGTGTGCATGCGTGTGTGTGAGTTTGAGTAAGTGTGTGAGTCTGTGAATGTAAGTGTGTGTGTTCAAGTGTGGGTGAGTGTGTGAGTGTGTCTGAGTGTGTGTATTTGTGTGTTTATTTGTGTGAGTCTATTTTTGAGTGAGTGTGAAGGTGTGAGTGCGTCTGTGTGTACATGTGTATTGGAAGGTGAGTTTGAGTGGGTGTGTGTTCTTTTACGTTAATGTGTTGACATCTGGGTATTCACGTGGGAGTGAGAATGTATGTGTGTGTCTGTGTGAGGGTGTTTTTGGGTGGGTGTGTGAATGTGAAAGTAGGGGCATGTGTGTGTGTTTGCTTGTTTGTGTTCACGTTTGTGTTACTGTTTATGTATATCTACATGTGTTTGTATGGGTCAATGAGAGTGTGTGTATGTGTGTTTGTGCATGTGTCTGTGTACTTGTGTAAGAGTGTGAATTTGTGAATGTGTGTGAGTGAATGTGTGCATGCAGGTGTGTGTTTCTGTATCACTGATTGTATGAGTGTGCACTGAGGTGAGTGTTTATGTGTGTGAGTGTGATTGTGAGTCAGCCTGTGTGAGTTTCTGTGTGTATGTGTTGTGAGAGTTTGTGTTTGGTGGTGTGTTTTTGAGTCAGTGTGTGAGTGTATATGTGGGTACTTGTGAGTAAGTGTGGGAGTGTGCATGACGGTGTGTGGGAGAGAATGTGTGAGAGTATATGAGGCTGAAGGTGTGAGTGAGTGTGTGAATGTGTGTACATGTGTTTGTTGGTAGGTGTTTGTTTGTCTGACTGATTTTGTGTGTGTGTTTCTGTGAGTGAGAGTGTGAAAGTTGTAGGTGTGTACATGTGTGTGAGTGTGAAAATGTGTGTGAGTGTGTGAAAGTGTGTGTTTCTGTAAGTGAGGGTTTAATTGCAATTGGATGATTCTGTCAGCGTGTGTGTGTAAATGAGTGTGTTTGCTTGTTTGTGGTTGTGAGCCTGTGTATTTGAATTTGTGTATGATTGTGTATTTTTGTGTCTCTGTGTGAGACAGTTTGCATGTGTATGGGCATATGTGTGTAAGTATGTTTATCTGTGTGTTGTGTGTGAGTGTGTGTGAGAATGTGCAGGTGTGTGTGGTGAGTGAAAGTGTGTTTGGGTCAGAGTGTGAGTGGGTGTTCGGTGCAGGTGTGTGAGTGTGTGTCTGTCTGTGAGTGTGCTGAGATTATTTTTGTGAGTATAACAGTGAGTCTGTGTCTTCGTTTGTTTGTGTTAGTTGAGTGTATTCAGGTGTGTTTGGTATGCCTGTGTGGATGTACATGTGTGTGTGTGTGAGGGTGAGAGTGTGAGTGGTTTTTTTTGTGTGTGATCATGTGTGAGTGAGAGCTGGCATCTGTGTATGTGTGTTTTAGTTTGTGGTTCTGTAGGTTTGTGAGTGTGACTTTGTGTGTGTGTTTGTGTGTGAGTCTATTTTTGAGTGTGAGTGTGAATATGGGAGTGCATTTGTGTGTCCATGTGTATTTGAAAGGGATTTTCTTCTTTGTGTGTGTGAGAGTAGGAGAGAATGTGATTGTGGGTGACTGTGTGTGTTGTTGAGTGCAGGTGTGTGAGTATGTGCAGGTGTGTGTAATTGAGTGTGTTTGGATTGGCGTGTGAATGCTCATTTGGGTGCAGGTGTGGGAATTTGTGTCCAAGAGATTGTGTTAGTGTGTTCAGGTGTGTGATTGATGTAGAGGGGTTATGTGGACGAGTAGGAGACTGAGTGTGTCTTCGTATGTTAGTGTTGTTGCTTGTGTGTATTCACGTGTATGTGAGTACACGTGTGTGTTTGTATGTGTGAGGATGTTTTTAGGTGTTTGTGAATGTGACTGCAGATGTATGTGGGTGTGATGGCTTGTTTGTCTGTTCAGTTGTGTGGATGTGAGTGTTTGTATATATCTATTGGTGTTTTTGTGTTTGTATGTGTGTATGAGCGTGTATGTATGTATGTTCAGGTGGGTGGCGTATGTGTCTGTGTACATGGGTACGTGTGTGAATTTTTGAATATGTGCAGGAGTGAGAGTGTGCATGAGGGTGTGTGTTTCTGTAGGTTTGAGTATGTCAGTGGTTATATATGTGAGGTTTATGGGTGTGAGTTTTTGTTAGTGAGTGTATATGTGTTTACATGATGTGAGTGTGTGTGTGTGTGTATGATAGTGTGTGTTAGAGTTTAGGTGTGAGTGTACGTGAGGGGGATGGTGTAAGTGTGTGAATGTTTGTACACGTGTATGATTGTTGATGTTTGTGAGTATGTGTGACTGCATGTGTGTGTGAGTGTGTCTATGTAGGTGAGTGAGACTGTGTGTGTGAGTGCATGTGTGGGTGAGTGTGAGTGTGAGTGAGTCTTGGAGCGTGTGTATGTGTGTGGGCGCTGTTTGTGTATATCTATGTGTGTTTGTGTGTGTTTGTATGTTTATGAGTGTGAGTGAGTTTTTGGGTCCAGTTGATAAATGACTAAGTTAACCCAAGCATTGTGGCCCATGCCTTGCTTCTTAGGCATTAGGAATGCTGAGTTTAGCAGCATTGTTTGTGGAGACTAGCCTAGAAATCAAATCTCACCATGAAAAATAAGCTGGATCTGTCCTACACCTTTCATTCCAGCAATGGGATGCTGGGATTAGCAGGCGAGCAGTTGTAGGCCACCACGTTCAAAAAAATTGCCAATGGAGGGAAAATGAAACTGGAAAAGGTGTGTCAAAGACTGTTTTCCAAGCTAATGTAGAAAGCTGAAATTTGGGGGATTGTGGTGTCGGATTGTGTATGTGTGTGTGTGTGTGTGTGCGTGCGTGTGCATGCGTGTGTGTGAGTTTGAGTAAGTGTGTGAGTCTGTGAATGTAAGTGTGTGTGTTCAAGTGTGGGTGAGTGTGTGAGTGTGTCTGAGTGTGTGTATTTGTGTGTTTATTTGTGTGAGTCTATTTTTGAGTGAGTGTGAAGGTGTGAGTGCGTCTGTGTGTACATGTGTATTGGAAGGTGAGTTTGAGTGGGTGTGTGTTCTTTTACGTTAATGTGTTTACATCTGGGTATTCACGTGGGAGTGAGAATGTATGTGTGTGTCTGTGTGAGGGTGTTTTTGGGTGGGTGTGTGAATGTGAAAGTAGGGGCATGTGTGTGTGTTTGCTTGTTTGTGTTCACGTTTGTGTTACTGTTTATGTATATCTACATGTGTTTGTATGGGTCAATGAGAGTGTGTGTATGTGTGTTTGTGCATGTGTCTGTGTACTTGTGTAAGAGTGTGAATTTGTGAATGTGTGTGAGTGAATGTGTGCATGCAGGTGTGTGTTTCTGTATCACTGATTGTATGAGTGTGCACTGAGGTGAGTGTTTATGTGTGTGAGTGTGATTGTGAGTCAGCCTGTGTGAGTTTCTGTGTGTATGTGTTGTGAGAGTTTGTGTTTGGTGGTGTGTTTTTGAGTCAGTGTGTGAGTGTATATGTGGGTACTTGTGAGTAAGTGTGGGAGTGTGCATGACGGTGTGTGGGAGAGAATGTGTGAGAGTATACGAGGCTGAAGGTGTGAGTGAGTGTGTGAATGTGTGTACATGTGTTTGTTGGTAGGTTTTTGTTTGTCTGACTGATTTTGTGTGTGTGTTTCTGTGAGTGAGAGTGTGAAAGTTGTAGGTGTGTACATGTGTGTGAGTGTGAAAATGTGTGTGAGTGTGTGAAAGTGTGTGTTTCTGTAAGTGAGGGTTTAATTGTAATTGGATGATTCTGTCAGAGTGTGTGTGTAAATGAGTGTGTTTGCTTGTTTGTGGTTGTGAGCCTGTGTATTTGAATTTTTGTATGATTGTGTATTTTTGTGTCTCTGTGTGAGAGAGTTTGCATGTGTATGGGCATATGTGTGTAAGTATGTTTATCTGTGTGTTGTGTGTGAGTGTGTGTGAGAATGTGCAGGTGTGTGTGGTGAGTGAAAGTGTGTTTGGGTCAGAGTGTGAGTGGGTGTTCGGTGCAGGTGTGTGAGTGTGTATCTGTCTGTGAGTGTGCTGAGATTATTTTTGTGAGTATAACAGTGAGTCTGTGTCTTCGTTTGTTTGTGTTAGTTGAGTGTATTCAGGTGTGTTTGGTATGCCTGTGTGGATGTACATGTGTGTGTGTGTGAGGGTGAGAGTGTGAGTGGTTTTTTTTGTGTGTGATCATGTGTGAGTGAGAGCTGGCATCTGTGTATGTGTGTTTTAGTTTGTGGTTCTGTAGGTTTGTGAGTGTGACTTTGTGTGTGTGTTTGTGTGTGAGTCTATTTTTGAGTGTGAGTGTGAATATGGGAGTGCATTTGTGTGTCCATGTGTATTTGAAAGGGATTTTCTTCTTTGTGTGTGTGAGAGTAGGAGAGAATGTGATTTTGGGTGACTGTGTGTGTTGTTGAGTGCAGGTGTGTGAGTATGTGCAGGTGTGTGTAATTGAGTGTGTTTGGATTGGCATGTGAATGCTCATTTGGGTGCAGGTGTGGGAATTTGTGTCCAAGAGATTGTGTTAGTGTGTTCAGGTGTGTGATTGATGTAGAGGGGTTATGTGGACGAGTAGGAGACTGAGTGTGTCTTCGTATGTTAGTGTTGTTGCTTGTGTGTATTCACGTGTATGTGAGTACACGTGTGTGTTTGTATGTGTGAGGATGTTTTTAGGTGTTTGTGAATGTGACTGCAGATGTATGTGTGTGTGATGGCTTGTTTGTCTGTTCAGTTGTGTGGATGTGAGTGTTTGTATATATCTATTGGTGTTTTTGTGTTTGTATGTGTGTATGAGCATGTATGTATGTATGTTCAGGTGGGTGGCGTATGTGTCTGTGTACATGGGTACGTGTGTGAATTTTTGAATATGTGCAGGAGTGAGAGTGTGCATGAGGGTGTGTGTTTCTGTAGGTTTGAGTATGTCAGTGGTTATATATGTGAGGTTTATGGGTGTGAGTTTTTGTTAGTGAGTGTATATGTGTTTACATGATGTGAGTGTGTGTGAGTGTGTATGATAGTGTGTGTTAGAGTTTAGGTGTGAGTGTACGTGAGGGGGATGGTGTAAGTGTGTGAATGTGTGTACACGTGTATGATTGTTGATGTTTGTGAGTATGTGTGACTGCATGTGTGTGTGAGTGTGTCTATGTAGGTGAGTGAGACTGTGTGTGTGATTGCATGTGTGGGTGAGTGTGAGTGTGAGTGAGTCTTGGAGCGTGTGTATGTGTGTGGGCGCTGTTTGTGTATATCTATGTGTGTTTGTGTGTGTTTGTATGTTTATGAGTGTGAGTGAGTTTTTGGGTCCAGTTGATAAATGACTAAGTTAACCCAAGCATTGTGGCCCATGCCTTGCTTCTTAGGCATTAGGAATGCTGAGTTTAGCAGCATTGTTTGTGGAGACTAGCCTAGAAATCAAATCTCACCATGAAAAATAAGCTGGATCTGTCCTACACCTTTCATTCCAGCAATGGGATGCTGGGATTAGCAGGCGAGCAGTTGTAGGCCACCACGTTCAAAAAAATTGCCAATGGAGGGAAAATGAAACTGGAAAAGGTGTGTCAAAGACTGTTTTCCAAGCTAATGTAGAAAGCTGAAATTTGGGGGATTGTGGTGTCGGATTGTGTATGTGTGTGTGTGTGTGCGTGCGTGTGCATGCGTGTGTGTGAGTTTGAGTAAGTGTGTGAGTCTGTGAATGTAAGTGTGTGTGTTCAAGTGTGGGTGAGTGTGTGAGTGTGTCTGAGTGTGTGTATTTGTGTGTTTATTTGTGTGAGTCTATTTTTGAGTGAGTGTGAAGGTGTGAGTGCGTCTGTGTGTACATGTGTATTGGAAGGTGAGTTTGAGTGGGTGTGTGTTCTTTTACGTTAATGTGTTGACATCTGGGTATTCACGTGGGAGTGAGAATGTATGTGTGTGTCTGTGTGAGGGTGTTTTTGGGTGGGTGTGTGAATGTGAAAGTAGGGGCATGTGTGTGTGTTTGCTTGTTTGTGTTCACGTTTGTGTTACTGTTTATGTATATCTACATGTGTTTGTATGGGTCAATGAGAGTGTGTGTATGTGTGTTTGTGCATGTGTCTGTGTACTTGTGTAAGAGTGTGAATTTGTGAATGTGTGTGAGTGAATGTGTGCATGCAGGTGTGTGTTTCTGTATCACTGATTGTATGAGTGTGCACTGAGGTGAGTGTTTATGTGTGTGAGTGTGATTGTGAGTCAGCCTGTGTGAGTTTCTGTGTGTATGTGTTGTGAGAGTTTGTGTTTGGTGGTGTGTTTTTGAGTCAGTGTGTGAGTGTATATGTGGGTACTTGTGAGTAAGTGTGGGAGTGTGCATGACGGTGTGTGGGAGAGAATGTGTGAGAGTATACGAGGCTGAAGGTGTGAGTGAGTGTGTGAATGTGTGTACATGTGTTTGTTGGTAGGTGTTTGTTTGTCTGACTGATTTTGTGTGTGTGTTTCTGTGAGTGAGAGTGTGAAAGTTGTAGGTGTGTACATGTGTGTGAGTGTGAAAATGTGTGTGAGTGTGTGAAAGTGTGTGTTTCTGTAAGTGAGGGTTTAATTGTAATTGGATGATTCTGTCAGAGTGTGTGTGTAAATGAGTGTGTTTGCTTGTTTGTGGTTGTGAGCCTGTGTATTTGAATTTGTGTATGATTGTGTATTTTTGTGTCTCTGTGTGAGACAGTTTGCATGTGTATGGGCATATGTGTGTAAGTATGTTTATCTGTGTGTTGTGTGTGAGTGTGTGTGAGAATGTGCAGGTGTGTGTGGTGAGTGAAAGTGTGTTTGGGTCAGAGTGTGAGTGGGTGTTCGGTGCAGGTGTGTGAGTGTGTGTCTGTCTGTGAGTGTGCTGAGATTATTTTTGTGAGTATAACAGTGAGTCTGTGTCTTCGTTTGTTTGTGTTAGTTGAGAGTATTCAGGTGTGTTTGGTATGCCTGTGTGGATGTACATGTGTGTGTGTGTGAGGGTGAGAGTGTGAGTGGTTTTTTTTGTGTGTGATCATGTGTGAGTGAGAGCTGGCATCTGTGTATGTGTGTTTTAGTTTGTGGTTCTGTAGGTTTGTGAGTGTGACTTTGTGTGTGTGTTTGTGTGTGAGTCTATTTTTGAGTGTGAGTGTGAATATGGGAGTGCATTTGTGTGTCCATGTGTATTTGAAAGGGATTTTCTTCTTTGTGTGTGTGAGAGTAGGAGAGAATGTGATTGTGGGTGACTGTGTGTGTTGTTGAGTGCAGGTGTGTGAGTATGTGCAGGTGTGTGTAATTGAGTGTGTTTGGATTGGCGTGTGAATGCTCATTTGGGTGCAGGTGTGGGAATTTGTGTCCAAGAGATTGTGTTAGTGTGTTCAGGTGTGTGATTGATGTAGAGGGGTTATGTGGACGAGTAGGAGACTGAGTGTGTCTTCGTATGTTAGTGTTGTTGCTTGTGTGTATTCACGTGTATGTGAGTACACGTGTGTGTTTGTATGTGTGAGGATGTTTTTAGGTGTTTGTGAATGTGATTGCAGATGTATGTGTGTGTGATGGCTTGTTTGTCTGTTCAGTTGTGTGGATGTGAGTGTTTTTATATATCTATTGGTGTTTTTGTGTTTGTATGTGTGTATGAGCGTGTATGTATGTATGTTCAGGTGGGTGGCGTATGTGTCTGTGTACATGGGTACGTGTGTGAATTTTTGAATATGTGCAGGAGTGACAGTGTGCATGAGGGTGTGTGTTTCTGTAGGTTTGAGTATGTCAGTGGTTATATATGTGAGGTTTATGGGTGAGTTTTTGTTAGTGAGTGTATATGTGTTTACATGATGTGAGTGTGTGTGAGTGTGTATGATAGTGTGTGGGAGAGTTTAGGTGTGAGTGTACGTGAGGGGGATGGTGTAAGTGTGTGAATGTGTGTACACGTGTATGATTGTTGATGTTTGTGAGTATGTGTGACTGCATGTGTGTGTGAGTGTGTCTGTAGGTGAGTGAGACTGTGTGTGTGAGTGCATGTGTGGGTGAGTGTGAGTGTGAGTGAGTCTTGGAGCGTGTGTATGTGTGTGGGCGCTGTTTGTGTATATCTATGTGTGTTTGTGTGTGTTTGTATGTTTATGAGTGTGAGTGAGTTTTTGGGTCCAGTTGATAAATGACTAAGTTAACCCAAGCATTGTGGCCCATGCCTTGCTTCTTAGGCATTAGGAATGCTGAGTTTAGCAGCATTGTTTGTGGAGACTAGCCTAGAAATCAAATCTCACCATGAAAAATAAGCTGGATCTGTCCTACACCTTTCATTCCAGCAATGGGATGCTGGGATTAGCAGGCGAGCAGTTGTAGGCCACCACGTTCAAAAAAATTGCCAATGGAGGGAAAATGAAACTGGAAAAGGTGTGTCAAAGACTGTTTTCCAAGCTAATGTAGAAAGCTGAAATTTGGGGGATTGTGGTGTCGGATTGTGTATGTGTGTGTGTGTGTGTGTGCGTGCGTGTGCATGCGTGTGTGTGAGTTTGAGTAAGTGTGTGAGTCTGTGAATGTAAGTGTGTGTGTTCAAGTGTGGGTGAGTGTGTGAGTGTGTCTGAGTGTGTGTATTTGTGTGTTTATTTGTGTGAGTCTATTTTTGAGTGAGTGTGAAGGTGTGAGTGCGTCTGTGTGTACATGTGTATTGGAAGGTGAGTTTGAGTGGGTGTGTGTTCTTTTACGTTAATGTGTTTACATCTGGGTATTCACGTGGGAGTGAGAATGTATGTGTGTGTCTGTGTGAGGGTGTTTTTGGGTGGGTGTGTGAATGTGAAAGTAGGGGCATGTGTGTGTGTTTGCTTGTTTGTGTTCACGTTTGTGTTACTGTTTATGTATATCTACATGTGTTTGTATGGGTCAATGAGAGTGTGTGTATGTGTGTTTGTGCATGTGTCTGTGTACTTGTGTAAGAGTGTGAATTTGTGAATGTGTGTGAGTGAATGTGTGCATGCAGGTGTGTGTTTCTGTATCACTGATTGTATGAGTGTGCACTGAGGTGAGTGTTTATGTGTGTGAGTGTGATTGTGAGTCAGCCTGTGTGAGTTTCTGTGTGTATGTGTTGTGAGAGTTTGTGTTTGGTGGTGTGTTTTTGAGTCAGTGTGTGAGTGTATATGTGGGTACTTGTGAGTAAGTGTGGGAGTGTGCATGACGGTGTGTGGGAGAGAATGTGTGAGAGTATACGAGGCTGAAGGTGTGAGTGAGTGTGTGAATGTGTGTACATGTGTTTGTTGGTAGGTTTTTGTTTGTCTGACTGATTTTGTGTGTGTGTTTCTGTGAGTGAGAGTGTGAAAGTTGTAGGTGTGTACATGTGTGTGAGTGTGAAAATGTGTGTGAGTGTGTGAAAGTGTGTGTTTCTGTAAGTGAGGGTTTAATTGTAATTGGATGATTCTGTCAGAGTGTGTGTGTAAATGAGTGTGTTTGCTTGTTTGTGGTTGTGAGCCTGTGTATTTGAATTTTTGTATGATTGTGTATTTTTGTGTCTCTGTGTGAGAGAGTTTGCATGTGTATGGGCATATGTGTGTAAGTATGTTTATCTGTGTGTTGTGTGTGAGTGTGTGTGAGAATGTGCAGGTGTGTGTGGTGAGTGAAAGTGTGTTTGGGTCAGAGTGTGAGTGGGTGTTCGGTGCAGGTGTGTGAGTGTGTATCTGTCTGTGAGTGTGCTGAGATTATTTTTGTGAGTATAACAGTGAGTCTGTGTCTTCGTTTGTTTGTGTTAGTTGAGTGTATTCAGGTGTGTTTGGTATGCCTGTGTGGATGTACATGTGTGTGTGTGTGAGGGTGAGAGTGTGAGTGGTTTTTTTTGTGTGTGATCATGTGTGAGTGAGAGCTGGCATCTGTGTATGTGTGTTTTAGTTTGTGGTTCTGTAGGTTTGTGAGTGTGACTTTGTGTGTGTGTTTGTGTGTGAGTCTATTTTTGAGTGTGAGTGTGAATATGGGAGTGCATTTGTGTGTCCATGTGTATTTGAAAGGGATTTTCTTCTTTGTGTGTGTGAGAGTAGGAGAGAATGTGATTTTGGGTGACTGTGTGTGTTGTTGAGTGCAGGTGTGTGAGTATGTGCAGGTGTGTGTAATTGAGTGTGTTTGGATTGGCATGTGAATGCTCATTTGGGTGCAGGTGTGGAAATTTGTGTCCAAGAGATTGTGTTAGTGTGTTCAGGTGTGTGATTGATGTAGAGGGGTTATGTGGACGAGTAGGAGACTGAGTGTGTCTTCGTATGTTAGTGTTGTTGCTTGTGTGTATTCACGTGTATGTGAGTACACGTGTGTGTTTGTATGTGTGAGGATGTTTTTAGGTGTTTGTGAATGTGACTGCAGATGTATGTGTGTGTGATGGCTTGTTTGTCTGTTCAGTTGTGTGGATGTGAGTGTTTGTATATATCTATTGGTGTTTTTGTGTTTGTATGTGTGTATGAGCATGTATGTATGTATGTTCAGGTGGGTGGCGTATGTGTCTGTGTACATGGGTACGTGTGTGAATTTTTGAATATGTGCAGGAGTGAGAGTGTGCATGAGGGTGTGTGTTTCTGTAGGTTTGAGTATGTCAGTGGTTATATATGTGAGGTTTATGGGTGTGAGTTTTTGTTAGTGAGTGTATATGTGTTTACATGATGTGAGTGTGTGTGAGTGTGTATGATAGTGTGTGTTAGAGTTTAGGTGTGAGTGTACGTGAGGGGGATGGTGTAAGTGTGTGAATGTGTGTACACGTGTATGATTGTTGATGTTTGTGAGTATGTGTGACTGCATGTGTG
The DNA here is from genome assembly GCF_047511655.1 of Castor canadensis. Lineage (NCBI taxonomy): Eukaryota > Metazoa > Chordata > Mammalia > Rodentia > Castoridae > Castor > Castor canadensis. The sequence continues at coordinate 110,849,756 of NC_133398.1, read as the reverse complement.
TGTGAGTGTGTCTATGTAGGTGAGTGAGACTGTGTGTGTGATTGCATGTGTGGGTGAGTGTGAGTGTGAGTGAGTCTTGGAGCGTGTGTATGTGTGTGGGCGCTGTTTGTGTATATCTATGTGTGTTTGTGTGTGTTTGTATGTTTATGAGTGTGAGTGAGTTTTTGGGTCCAGTTGATAAATGACTAAGTTAACCCAAGCATTGTGGCCCATGCCTTGCTTCTTAGGCATTAGGAATGCTGAGTTTAGCAGCATTGTTTGTGGAGACTAGCCTAGAAATCAAATCTCACCATGAAAAATAAGCTGGATCTGTCCTACACCTTTCATTCCAGCAATGGGATGCTGGGATTAGCAGGCGAGCAGTTGTAGGCCACCACGTTCAAAAAAATTGCCAATGGAGGGAAAATGAAACTGGAAAAGGTGTGTCAAAGACTGTTTTCCAAGCTAATGTAGAAAGCTGAAATTTGGGGGATTGTGGTGTCGGATTGTGTATGTGTGTGTGTGTGTGCGTGCGTGTGCATGCGTGTGTGTGAGTTTGAGTAAGTGTGTGAGTCTGTGAATGTAAGTGTGTGTGTTCAAGTGTGGGTGAGTGTGTGAGTGTGTCTGAGTGTGTGTATTTGTGTGTTTATTTGTGTGAGTCTATTTTTGAGTGAGTGTGAAGGTGTGAGTGCGTCTGTGTGTACATGTGTATTGGAAGGTGAGTTTGAGTGGGTGTGTGTTCTTTTACGTTAATGTGTTGACATCTGGGTATTCACGTGGGAGTGAGAATGTATGTGTGTGTCTGTGTGAGGGTGTTTTTGGGTGGGTGTGTGAATGTGAAAGTAGGGGCATGTGTGTGTGTTTGCTTGTTTGTGTTCACGTTTGTGTTACTGTTTATGTATATCTACATGTGTTTGTATGGGTCAATGAGAGTGTGTGTATGTGTGTTTGTGCATGTGTCTGTGTACTTGTGTAAGAGTGTGAATTTGTGAATGTGTGTGAGTGAATGTGTGCATGCAGGTGTGTGTTTCTGTATCACTGATTGTATGAGTGTGCACTGAGGTGAGTGTTTATGTGTGTGAGTGTGATTGTGAGTCAGCCTGTGTGAGTTTCTGTGTGTATGTGTTGTGAGAGTTTGTGTTTGGTGGTGTGTTTTTGAGTCAGTGTGTGAGTGTATATGTGGGTACTTGTGAGTAAGTGTGGGAGTGTGCATGACGGTGTGTGGGAGAGAATGTGTGAGAGTATACGAGGCTGAAGGTGTGAGTGAGTGTGTGAATGTGTGTACATGTGTTTGTTGGTAGGTGTTTGTTTGTCTGACTGATTTTGTGTGTGTGTTTCTGTGAGTGAGAGTGTGAAAGTTGTAGGTGTGTACATGTGTGTGAGTGTGAAAATGTGTGTGAGTGTGTGAAAGTGTGTGTTTCTGTAAGTGAGGGTTTAATTGTAATTGGATGATTCTGTCAGAGTGTGTGTGTAAATGAGTGTGTTTGCTTGTTTGTGGTTGTGAGCCTGTGTATTTGAATTTGTGTATGATTGTGTATTTTTGTGTCTCTGTGTGAGACAGTTTGCATGTGTATGGGCATATGTGTGTAAGTATGTTTATCTGTGTGTTGTGTGTGAGTGTGTGTGAGAATGTGCAGGTGTGTGTGGTGAGTGAAAGTGTGTTTGGGTCAGAGTGTGAGTGGGTGTTCGGTGCAGGTGTGTGAGTGTGTGTCTGTCTGTGAGTGTGCTGAGATTATTTTTGTGAGTATAACAGTGAGTCTGTGTCTTCGTTTGTTTGTGTTAGTTGAGAGTATTCAGGTGTGTTTGGTATGCCTGTGTGGATGTACATGTGTGTGTGTGTGAGGGTGAGAGTGTGAGTGGTTTTTTTTGTGTGTGATCATGTGTGAGTGAGAGCTGGCATCTGTGTATGTGTGTTTTAGTTTGTGGTTCTGTAGGTTTGTGAGTGTGACTTTGTGTGTGTGTTTGTGTGTGAGTCTATTTTTGAGTGTGAGTGTGAATATGGGAGTGCATTTGTGTGTCCATGTGTATTTGAAAGGGATTTTCTTCTTTGTGTGTGTGAGAGTAGGAGAGAATGTGATTGTGGGTGACTGTGTGTGTTGTTGAGTGCAGGTGTGTGAGTATGTGCAGGTGTGTGTAATTGAGTGTGTTTGGATTGGCGTGTGAATGCTCATTTGGGTGCAGGTGTGGGAATTTGTGTCCAAGAGATTGTGTTAGTGTGTTCAGGTGTGTGATTGATGTAGAGGGGTTATGTGGACGAGTAGGAGACTGAGTGTGTCTTCGTATGTTAGTGTTGTTGCTTGTGTGTATTCACGTGTATGTGAGTACACGTGTGTGTTTGTATGTGTGAGGATGTTTTTAGGTGTTTGTGAATGTGATTGCAGATGTATGTGTGTGTGATGGCTTGTTTGTCTGTTCAGTTGTGTGGATGTGAGTGTTTTTATATATCTATTGGTGTTTTTGTGTTTGTATGTGTGTATGAGCGTGTATGTATGTATGTTCAGGTGGGTGGCGTATGTGTCTGTGTACATGGGTACGTGTGTGAATTTTTGAATATGTGCAGGAGTGACAGTGTGCATGAGGGTGTGTGTTTCTGTAGGTTTGAGTATGTCAGTGGTTATATATGTGAGGTTTATGGGTGAGTTTTTGTTAGTGAGTGTATATGTGTTTACATGATGTGAGTGTGTGTGAGTGTGTATGATAGTGTGTGGGAGAGTTTAGGTGTGAGTGTACGTGAGGGGGATGGTGTAAGTGTGTGAATGTGTGTACACGTGTATGATTGTTGATGTTTGTGAGTATGTGTGACTGCATGTGTGTGTGAGTGTGTCTTTAGGTGAGTGAGACTGTGTGTGTGAGTGCATGTGTGGGTGAGTGTGAGTGTGAGTGAGTCTTGGAGCGTGTGTATGTGTGTGGGCGCTGTTTGTGTATATCTATGTGTGTTTGTGTGTGTTTGTATGTTTATGAGTGTGAGTGAGTTTTTGGGTCCAGTTGATAAATGACTAAGTTAACCCAAGCATTGTGGCCCATGCCTTGCTTCTTAGGCATTAGGAATGCTGAGTTTAGCAGCATTGTTTGTGGAGACTAGCCTAGAAATCAAATCTCACCATGAAAAATAAGCTGGATCTGTCCTACACCTTTCATTCCAGCAATGGGATGCTGGGATTAGCAGGCGAGCAGTTGTAGGCCACCACGTTCAAAAAAATTGCCAATGGAGGGAAAATGAAACTGGAAAAGGTGTGTCAAAGACTGTTTTCCAAGCTAATGTAGAAAGCTGAAATTTGGGGGATTGTGGTGTCAGATTGTGTATGTGTGTGTGTGTGTGTGCGTGCGTGTGCATGCGTGTGTGTGAGTTTGAGTAAGTGTGTGAGTCTGTGAATGTAAGTGTGTGTGTTCAAGTGTGGGTGAGTGTGTGAGTGTGTCTGAGTGTGTGTATTTGTGTGTTTATTTGTGTGAGTCTATTTTTGAGTGAGTGTGAAGGTGTGAGTGCGTCTGTGTGTACATGTGTATTGGAAGGTGAGTTTGAGTGGGTGTGTGTTCTTTTACGTTAATGTGTTGACATCTGGGTATTCACGTGGGAGTGAGAATGTATGTGTGTGTCTGTGTGAGGGTGTTTTTGGGTGGGTGTGTGAATGTGAAAGTAGGGGCATGTGTGTGTGTTTGCTTGTTTGTGTTCACGTTTGTGTTACTGTTTATGTATATCTACATGTGTTTGTATGGGTCAATGAGAGTGTGTGTATGTGTGTTTGTGCATGTGTCTGTGTACTTGTGTAAGAGTGTGAATTTGTGAATGTGTGTGAGTGAATGTGTGCATGCAGGTGTGTGTTTCTGTATCACTGATTGTATGAGTGTGCACTGAGGTGAGTGTTTATGTGTGTGAGTGTGATTGTGAGTCAGCCTGTGTGAGTTTCTGTGTGTATGTGTTGTGAGAGTTTGTGTTTGGTGGTGTGTTTTTGAGTCAGTGTGTGAGTGTATATGTGGGTACTTGTGAGTAAGTGTGGGAGTGTGCATGACGGTGTGTGGGAGAGAATGTGTGAGAGTATACGAGGCTGAAGGTGTGAGTGAGTGTGTGAATGTGTGTACATGTGTTTGTTGGTAGGTGTTTGTTTGTCTGACTGATTTTGTGTGTGTGTTTCTGTGAGTGAGAGTGTGAAAGTTGTAGGTGTGTACATGTGTGTGAGTGTGAAAATGTGTGTGAGTGTGTGAAAGTGTGTGTTTCTGTAAGTGAGGGTTTAATTGCAATTGGATGATTCTGTCAGCGTGTGTGTGTAAATGAGTGTGTTTGCTTGTTTGTGGTTGTGAGCCTGTGTATTTGAATTTGTGTATGATTGTGTATTTTTGTGTCTCTGTGTGAGACAGTTTGCATGTGTATGGGCATATGTGTGTAAGTATGTTTATCTGTGTGTTGTGTGTGAGTGTGTGTGAGAATGTGCAGGTGTGTGTGGTGAGTGAAAGTGTGTTTGGGTCAGAGTGTGAGTGGGTGTTCGGTGCAGGTGTGTGAGTGTGTGTCTGTCTGTGAGTGTGCTGAGATTATTTTTGTGAGTATAACAGTGAGTCTGTGTCTTCGTTTGTTTGTGTTAGTTGAGTGTATTCAGGTGTGTTTGGTATGCCTGTGTGGATGTACATGTGTGTGTGTGTGAGGGTGAGAGTGTGAGTGGTTTTTTTTGTGTGTGATCATGTGTGAGTGAGAGCTGGCATCTGTGTATGTGTGTTTTAGTTTGTGGTTCTGTAGGTTTGTGAGTGTGACTTTGTGTGTGTGTTTGTGTGTGAGTCTATTTTTGAGTGTGAGTGTGAATATGGGAGTGCATTTGTGTGTCCATGTGTATTTGAAAGGGATTTTCTTCTTTGTGTGTGTGAGAGTAGGAGAGAATGTGATTGTGGGTGACTGTGTGTGTTGTTGAGTGCAGGTGTGTGAGTATGTGCAGGTGTGTGTAATTGAGTGTGTTTGGATTGGCGTGTGAATGCTCATTTGGGTGCAGGTGTGGGAATTTGTGTCCAAGAGATTGTGTTAGTGTGTTCAGGTGTGTGATTGATGTAGAGGGGTTATGTGGACGAGTAGGAGACTGAGTGTGTCTTCGTATGTTAGTGTTGTTGCTTGTGTGTATTCACGTGTATGTGAGTACACGTGTGTGTTTGTATGTGTGAGGATGTTTTTAGGTGTTTGTGAATGTGACTGCAGATGTATGTGTGTGTGATGGCTTGTTTGTCTGTTCAGTTGTGTGGATGTGAGTGTTTGTATATATCTATTGGTGTTTTTGTGTTTGTATGTGTGTATGAGCATGTATGTATGTATGTTCAGGTGGGTGGCGTATGTGTCTGTGTACATGGGTACGTGTGTGAATTTTTGAATATGTGCAGGAGTGAGAGTGTGCATGAGGGTGTGTGTTTCTGTAGGTTTGAGTATGTCAGTGGTTATATATGTGAGGTTTATGGGTGTGAGTTTTTGTTAGTGAGTGTATATGTGTTTACATGATGTGAGTGTGTGTGAGTGTGTATGATAGTGTGTGTTAGAGTTTAGGTGTGAGTGTACGTGAGGGGGATGGTGTAAGTGTGTGAATGTGTGTACACGTGTATGATTGTTGATGTTTGTGAGTATGTGTGACTGCATGTGTGTGTGAGTGTGTCTATGTAGGTGAGTGAGACTGTGTGTGTGATTGCATGTGTGGGTGAGTGTGAGTGTGAGTGAGTCTTGGAGCGTGTGTATGTGTGTGGGCGCTGTTTGTGTATATCTATGTGTGTTTGTGTGTGTTTGTATGTTTATGAGTGTGAGTGAGTTTTTGGGTCCAGTTGATAAATGACTAAGTTAACCCAAGCATTGTGGCCCATGCCTTGCTTCTTAGGCATTAGGAATGCTGAGTTTAGCAGCATTGTTTGTGGAGACTAGCCTAGAAATCAAATCTCACCATGAAAAATAAGCTGGATCTGTCCTACACCTTTCATTCCAGCAATGGGATGCTGGGATTAGCAGGCGAGCAGTTGTAGGCCACCACGTTCAAAAAAATTGCCAATGGAGGGAAAATGAAACTGGAAAAGGTGTGTCAAAGACTGTTTTCCAAGCTAATGTAGAAAGCTGAAATTTGGGGGATTGTGGTGTCGGATTGTGTATGTGTGTGTGTGTGTGCGTGCGTGTGCATGCGTGTGTGTGAGTTTGAGTAAGTGTGTGAGTCTGTGAATGTAAGTGTGTGTGTTCAAGTGTGGGTGAGTGTGTGAGTGTGTCTGAGTGTGTGTATTTGTGTGTTTATTTGTGTGAGTCTATTTTTGAGTGAGTGTGAAGGTGTGAGTGCGTCTGTGTGTACATGTGTATTGGAAGGTGAGTTTGAGTGGGTGTGTGTTCTTTTACGTTAATGTGTTGACATCTGGGTATTCACGTGGGAGTGAGAATGTATGTGTGTGTCTGTGTGAGGGTGTTTTTGGGTGGGTGTGTGAATGTGAAAGTAGGGGCATGTGTGTGTGTTTGCTTGTTTGTGTTCACGTTTGTGTTACTGTTTATGTATATCTACATGTGTTTGTATGGGTCAATGAGAGTGTGTGTATGTGTGTTTGTGCATGTGTCTGTGTACTTGTGTAAGAGTGTGAATTTGTGAATGTGTGTGAGTGAATGTGTGCATGCAGGTGTGTGTTTCTGTATCACTGATTGTATGAGTGTGCACTGAGGTGAGTGTTTATGTGTGTGAGTGTGATTGTGAGTCAGCCTGTGTGAGTTTCTGTGTGTATGTGTT